>NC_142027.1:84766571-85090321 GCF_982192425.1 Myodes glareolus
GAGGAAACAGGTCCCAGTATCATAGTCAATGGCTTTTCAGAAAGACTTCAGGCCAGCCACATTCAGAGAATCCGGTCAAATTCCGAGAATCTGGTTAGATCACTTCCTCGTTCAGTCCCATTCCAACTGGCCTTGGTAAACTCTCATTAGATCCGTTCCCTTGTATCAGTGGGTGATAGCATCCCTCGCAGTACTGATTTCGTTTTTCATGTTCTTCCTCCTTCTGTTCCTCATTTGGACCTCGGGGGGCTCAGTCCGGTGCTCCAATGTGGGTCTCCGACTGTATCGCCGTCCTTAGCCAGATGAAGGATCTATGGTGATAAGCAAAATATACATCAGTATGGTTATGGGCCACGGCCGATTCAGGCACCCTCTCCTCTGTCCAGAGAACAATCTGGGGGATCTCTCCTTGGACCTGGGATCCCATATATAATCAAGTTTCCTATAAACCCTAAAATGACTCCCTTAGTTGAAATATATTCTTCCCTGATCCCATATTCATCCTTCCTCCCTTCCCCCCATCCCGGTCAACCAAGCTTTCTCCATTCCTCCCCTACTCCCTTCTCTCTAACCCTCTCCCCTTCCAACAACCCTCTTTCCCACCCCCCCATGCACCCAAGGTTACCTGGGACTCTTGATTATTTCCTACCTCCTGGCGGATAGCTTAATAATCTTCATCAGGTTCGTCTTCTTATTTAGCTTCTCTAGGATCACGAATAATAGGCTCAAAGACCTTTAAATTATGGTTAGAATCCACTTATGAGTGAATACATACCGTGTTCCTCTTTTTGGGTCTGGCTTACCTCACTCAGTAAAGCGTTTTCTAAGTCCATCCATTTGCATGCAAAATTCAAGATGTCATTATTTTTTACCGCTGAGTAAAACTCTAATGTGTATATGTTCCACACCTTTTTTAACCATTCTTCTATTGAGGGGCACCTAGGCTGTTTCCAGGTTCTGGCTATTACAAATAGTGCTGCTATGAACACAGTTGAACAAATGCTTTTGTAGTATGCTAGGGAATCTCTAGGGTATATTCCCAAGAATGGAATTGCTGGGTCCTGAGGGAGATTGACTCCCAGTTTCCTGAGAAACCGCCACACTGATTTCCACAGTGGCTGCACAAGTTTGCATTCCCACCAACAATGGATGAGTGTTCCCCTCACCCCACATCCTCTCCAGCATAGGCTATCATTGGTGTTTTTGACTTTAGCTATTCTGACAGGTGTAAGATGGTATCTCAAAGTGGTTTTAATTTGCATTTCCCTGATTGCTAAGGAGGTTGAGCATGACCTTAAGTGTCTTCTGGCCATTCGAAGTTCATCTGTTGTGAATTCTCTGTTCAGTTCAGTACCCCATTTTTTAATTGGGTTAATTAGAGTTTTAGTGCCTAGTTTCTTGAGTTCTTTGTATATTCTGGAGATCAGACCTTTGTCTGATGAGGGGTTGGTGAAGGTCTTCTCCCAGTCAGAAGGCAGCCTTTTTGTCTTACTGACAGTGTCCTTTGCTTTACAGAAGCGTCTCAGTTTCAGTAGGTCCCATTTATTTATTGTTTCTCTTATTGTCTGTGCAGCTGGGGTCCTGCTTAGGAAGAGGCCTCCCGTGCCTATATCTTGTAGAGTACTTCCCACTTTCTCTTCTATCAGGTTCATGGTGGACGGATTAATGTTGATGTCTTTAATCCATTTGGACCTGAGTTTTGTGCATGGTGATAGGTATGGATCTACTTTCATCCTTCTACAGGTTGACATCCAGTTATGCCAGCACCATTTGTTAAAGATGCTTTCCTTCTTCCATTGTATACCTTTAGCTCCCTTGTCAAAAATTAGGTGCTCATAGGTTTGTGGGTTAATATCCGGGTCTTCTATTCGATTCCAAAGGTCGATTTCTCTGTTCTTATGCCAATACCAAGCTGTTTTCAATACTTTAGCTCTGTAATAGAGTTTGAAGTCAGGGATGGTAGTGCCTCCTGAAGTTCCTTTATTGTATAAGATTGTTTTGGCTATCCTGGGCTTTTTGTTTGGCCATATAAACTTGATTACTGTTTTCTCAAGGTCTGTGAAGAAGTTTGATGGGATTTTGATGGGGATTGCATTGAATCTATAGATTGCTTTTGGTAGAATTGCCATTTTTACTATGTTGATCCTCCCAATCCAAGAACAAGGGAGATCTTTCCATTTTCTGGTATCCTCCTCAATTTCCTTCTTCAAAGACTTAAAGTTCTTGTCAAATAGGTCTTTCACTTCCTTGGTTAGAGTAACCCCAAGATATTTTATGCTATTTGTGGCTATCGTGAAAGGTGATGTTTCTCTGATTTCCCTCTCAGCTTCTTTATCCTTTGTGTATAGGAGGGCCACTGATTTTTTGGAGTTGATCTTGTATCCTGCCACGTTACTAAAGGTGTTTATCAGCTGTAGGAGTTCTTTGGTAGAGTTTTTTGGGGTCACTTATGTACACTATCATATCGTCAGCAAATAACGGAAGTTTAACTTCATCCTTTCCAATACGAATCCCCTTGATCTCCTTATGTTGTCTTATTGCTATTGCTAGAACTTCAAGCACTATATTGAAGAGGTATGGAGAGAGTGGACAGCCTTGTCGCATTCCTGATTTTAGGGGAAAGGCTTTGAGTTTCTCTCCATTCAGTTTGATGTTAGCTGTCGGCTTGCTGTATATTGCTTTTATTATATTTAGGTATGATCCTTGTATCCCCAGTCTCTCCAACACCTTTATCATAAATGGGTGTTGAATTTTGTCAAATGCTTTTTCAGCATCCAATGAAATGATCATATGGTTTTTTTCTTTCAGTTTATTTATATGATGGATTACATTGATAGATTTGCGTATGTTGAACCAGCCCTGCATCTCTGGGATGAAGCCTACTTGATCATAATGAATAACTTTTCTAATGTGTTCCTGGATTCGGTTTGCCAGGATTTTATTGAGAATTTTCGCGTCGATGTTCATGAGTGAGATTGGCCTGTAATTCTCTTTCTTGGTTGTGTCTTTATGTGGTTTTGGTATTAAGGTAACTGTAGCTTCATAAAAGGAGTTTGGCAATGACTCTTCTGTTTCTATATTATGGAATACATTAAGGAGTATAGGAATTAGCTCTTCCTGGAAGTTCTGGTAGAATTCTGCATTGAAACCATCTGGTCCTGGGCTTTTTTTGGCAGGGAGATTTCTGATAACAGCTTCTAATTCTTCGCGACTAACAGGTCTATTTAGATTGTTCACCTGTTCTTGGTTCAACTTTGGTATATGGTACTTATCTAAAAAAATGTCCATTTCTTTTACATTTTCCAACTTTGTGGCATATAAACTTTCGTAGTAAGATCTAATGATTCCCTGAATTTCCTCTGTGTCTGTGGTTATATCCCCCTTTTCATTTCTGATCCTATTAATTTGCAAGTTCTCTCTCTGCCGTTTGATTAGTTTGGATAGGGGTTTGTCAATCTTGTTGATTTTCTCCAAGAACCAGCTTTTTGATTCATTGATTCTTTGGATTGTTTTCTGTGTTTCTATTTTGTTGATTTCAGCCCTCAGTTTGATTATTTCCAGTCTTCTACTCCTCCTGGGTGAATCAGCTTCTTTTTTTTCTAGAGCTTTCAAGTGTGCTGTTAGGTCTCCAATGTGTGCTTTCTCCGTTTTCTTTAGTTGGGCACCTATTGCTATGAACTTTCCTCTTAGCACTGCTTTCATAGTGTCCCATAGGTTTGAGTATGTTGTGTCTTTGTTTTCATTAAATTCAAGGAAGACTTTAATTTCTTTCTTAATTTCGTCCCTGACCCAGGGGTGATTTAGTAGTTGACTGTTCAACTTCCATGAGTTTGTTGACTTCCTGGTGGTAGCGTTGTTGTTGAATTCTAATTTTAATGCATGGTGGTCTGACAAGACACAGGTGGTTACTAATATTTTTTTGTATCTGTGGGAGTTTGCTTTGTTACCGAGTATGTGGTCAATCTTCGAGAAGGTTTCATGAACTGCAGAGAAGAAGGTATATTCTTTCCTATTTGGGTGGAGTGTTCTATAGATGTCTGTTAAGTCCATTTGATTCAATACCTCCAATAAATCTCTTATTTCTCTGTTTGGTTTCTGTCTGATTGACCTGTCCATTGGTGAGAGAGGAGTGTTGAAGTCTCCTACTATTAGCGTGTGTGGTTTGATGACTGCCTTGAGTTCTAGAAGAGTTTCTTTTACATATGTGGGTGCCTTTACATTAGGGGCATAGATATTCAGGATTGAGACTTCTTCCTGATGAGTTGTTCCTGTTATGAGTATGAAATGTCCATCTCCATCCCTTCTGATTGATTTTAGTTTGACGTCGATTTTGTTAGATATTAGAATGGCCACACCCGCTTGTTTCTTAGGTCCATTTGCTTGGAAAACCTTTTCCCAACCCTTTACTCTGAGTAGGTGTCTGTCTTTGTGGTTGAGGTGTGTTTCTTGTAAACAGCAGAATGTTGGATCCTGTTTTCGTATCCAATCTCTAAGTCTGTGCCTCTTTATAGGTGAATTCAGTCCATTGGTATTAAGTGATATTAATGACCAGTGGTTGTTGACTCCGGTCATTTTTTTTTTTTTTAGGTAGTAGAGTGTATGTGTTTTCCTTCTTTGAATTGTGCTAGTGAAGGGTCGCTAGATGTCTGAATTATTGTAGTCAGTGTTGGCAATGTTGGATTCCTTGGGATGTAATTTTCCTTCTAGTATTCTCTGTAAGGCTGGATTAGTAGTTACGTATTGTTTAAATTTGTTTTTATCCTGAAGTATTTTGTTTTCTCCATTGATAGTGAACGAAAGCTTAGCTGGGTAAAGTAGTCTGGGCTTGCATCCATGGTCCCTTAATTTCTGCAGTACCTCTATCCAGGACCTTCTGGCTTTCATGGTTTCTATAGAGAAGTCTGGTGTAAGTCTGATAGGTTTACCTTTATAGGTTACTTGACCTTTTTCCTTTGCAGCTCTTAATATCCTTTCTTTAATCTGACTGCTTTGTGTTTTGATTATTATATGGCGAGGGGATGTTTTTTCTGATCCAATCTATTCGGTGTTCTGTATGCTTCTTTGCACCTTCATAGGAATATCCCTCTTTAGGATGGGAAAGTTTTCTTCTATAATTTTGTTGAATATATCTTCTGGACCTTTGATCTGCAATTCTTCTCCTTCTTCTACTCCTATTATTCTAGATTTGGTTTTTTTATTATGTCCCATATTTCCTGATAGTTTTGTGATGAGAATTTGTTGGATTTGCTGTTTTCTTTGGTCAGGGCATTTATTTTCTCTATGGTGTCTTCATAATCTTGAGATTCGTTCTTCTATCTCTTGTATTCTATTGGTTAAGCTTGATTCTGTAGTCTCCGTTCGTTTACCTAGGTTTTTCCATATCCAGCCGGCCCTCGGATTGTGTTTTCCTCACTTCCTCCATTTCAGTTTTCAATTCTTGAGCTGATTCCATTACCTGTTTGATTGCTTTTTCTTGGTTTCCCAGGGTATCAATTACGAATATTTACTCATTTCTTCAACCGTTTTGTTATATTTCTCTTCCATTTCTTTACTCATTTCTTCCATCTTTTTGTTATATTTGTCTTCTAATTCTTTAAGTGAGTTATTCATACCCTGTTTAAGAGACTCTATTGCTTTCATAATGACACTGTTTTCCACTTCTTCCAGAATAGGGCGTTCAAGTCCTTCTGTCGTAAGATGGCTGGGATCTGGTGTTTTCATGTTGTTTTTCAGATTGTTGGAGGAATTTTTGCCTTGGCGCCTGCCCATCTCTTCCTTCAGATGCCCTCCAATGGCTCTTCCCTCCGCTGGGTCTTCTTCTACTGGATTAGTGTCCCTTGCTATCCAGGAATCACTTTGCCTGCAGTCTTAGCTCACTGCAGGCAGGCTCTTAGAACCAAGGGACTTCGTTCCCTTTGCACTCACCACCTGTCCCGACCCGTGGTGCCCACCCCGGCTGAGATGGAGGAATTTAAGCCCCGAAAAAGGGAGGGAGGACGGGAGGGGTTCCAGGCCGAAAGCTGGGATGGTGTAGCAGGAGAGAGGGATTAGCTGGGGGAAGCTGCCCCTGTGGAGCAGCCAGGGAGATAAGGATGGCGGGAATACCATGTGTACCTAACCTGAGTTGTATGGCGGTCAACACACTCACCCCTCCACAGGATCAGAGCCCCTCGCTGATCAGAAGACTCGCTGCCTGCGGTCTTAGCTTGCTGCAGGCCGGCTATCCGAACAAAGGGACTCTGGTCCCTTTGCACTCACCGCCTGCCCCGGGCGCGGTGCCCACCCCGGCTGAGATGGAGGAATTTAAGCCCCGAAAAAGGGAGAGCTGGAATTTTTCTTTTATCCTCTGTGATAATTCTATCATATACTGCAATATGTGGTTTTTTTTGTAACAGAAATTAAATTTTCTAATTCTTCTGGGAGGTTTGTCCTCCTCAGTGACTGGAAATGACTAGACCATGTTTGGTTTGGTGGACTATGAGAGGCCCCTCAAGGAGTTTTCTGACGATAGCAGGTTGCCTTGTTTTTCTCTTTTTGCTCTCCATTCATTGGTCAGGCGTTGCCACATCTTCCCCATATGTCAGAAGCTTGGAGCCTTCTATTTGGGTGAACTGCAGAATAAATATTATTTCAAGGAATGCACTGTCTACAACCTCTTTTCAGATGGCCTCTTTTACCACAATTAAATCATTTGATATTTTGATGTCCCTTCGTACCTTTGGAAATAACTTTTCCTCCCTTAACCCTCAGTATTATAGTCAAAAGACTCAATATTGGCTTTTTGTAGGATCCATTCATCCATTGGTGCTGATCTGACCTTTAAGGGCCTAAGTATCTTTTTGAATTCTATGTTAGTATTTTCAAAAGGCAGAAATTCAATGAATACATGTCAAAATTTCTGGAGGAGCTACCCCTATTTTTTTTTTTTAAGACAAGAGCTCCTGGTCAAAAATTAAGTACAGGTACACATGCAATAAGGACAAATACAGATGGAAAAGACCTCTAATTGGGTAATAATATTGCATAAATGTACATAAGCTTAAGGAAGAGAGAAGAAAAGGAGTATAGACATTTATAATATAGAAGAGCGCAGTCAGTCATAAGTTAAAGGTGTAAAAATAATAAAATAACTATTAAACTTGTAGAAAATATAATAGAGTAAAAAATATGATGGGTAATATGGAATATACACAGAGAACATGGATTATGTGAATTATTGTGTTTTTGCCTGTGAATGAGTTAAGTACAAAGAGACATTTTATTATATGGGCTGCTAAGCTAAACTGTTTTCAAAGTATCTTAACTTCAAAATTTTGGTCTAAGGATATGTTGCTTTGGACAAGAGGTTCTACTTTTGTTTCCACAGAAAATGATAATGTGTGTATTCCTTCCAGGCTAATATGGCTTTATCAAACAAGACTCCCTGAAACAATGGCTCAGATGATCCAACATCAATGATGGCTTTAAGACTGCTGGCTGAGATGGTCCTACCACACAGGATATCCCATGACAAACATAATTAACAGCACTTCCAATTAGCAGAAAGTACACAAAAATGCCCAAATTCCATAAATGATTATTTATAAATGTTTGTTTACATTTAAAGGGGGTATTCTATAGATATAGATTCTTTGCACTGGTAAGAATCTTGGTCTATTGATACAAATTTTAGGTTAATTTTGTTACATTTGTATTTCTGCTTAAAAATTGTGCTTGTGCTGCTCATTTAAAAATCTAATATATAATTCAGAAATATATGTTGAGAATTATCTATAACAGTCAAGTTTGTAGTCATTTTAGTTAGGTTTTCTAGATATATAGAGATATATTTCAGTTAGGTAGATAATTTTCAATTCTTTCAAAGACCTACAGAATACGGCAATTAAAATAGTTTAAGAACTTAAGACATTTCAAAACAATGTGACACATCTGCTCTTGGCAGCACCAATCTAATTCAATAGGATGATAGACATTGAAGAGGCTCCTTATGGAGTTTGTTAGACATTTGGGCAAGACACTTATCTTGCCTGCACTGTTGGATGTTATGCTGTATAAACTGGACAAATAGGACCCACATAAAAATGACTGCTGAACTTTCCAAAGGTGAGGTGGTTCTTCTGGGTTCCTGAATCGTGATAAAGATGCCAGACATTCTGCAGGACACAAAAGAGAGTGACTGTCAAACTGCCAATAAAGGAGGAAGTGTCTTTGACATTCCTTGCTTCAGGGAAAAGTCTGCCAGACACTATGGGTCTGTAGGCTGAAGATGAGAGCCAAAATTTTAAAGGAAACCTTTGGGT
This sequence comes from Myodes glareolus, assembly GCF_982192425.1. Lineage (NCBI taxonomy): Eukaryota > Metazoa > Chordata > Mammalia > Rodentia > Cricetidae > Myodes > Myodes glareolus. The sequence goes on from NC_142027.1 coordinate 84,774,872, forward strand.
GACTATACAGGTAGTGAGATGTCTCTATCAATTCTAGAATTTTGGAATTTGCTTACAATGCACTTCCTGTTTACTTAGGTAATTTCATAACCTTCTGGAGTCTTTGATGGCATTGAGGAATAGATAGTTATAATTATAGTTGTCCTTAGTTATGATAAAAGATAAAATATAAATATTGTAACTGTAATTCTTGCTTGATACCTGTGTTTTTATATGTGATTTTACTATATTAAAGTTAAAACCTCAGTTTTTATTTTAACATAAAAGATGGAAGTGGTGAGGGAAGTCTTTCTGTATACATGTTGATTTTATTGCTTAATGAATAAAGAATCTGTTTAGCCTGTGATAGGGCAGAACAGAGCTAGGTGGGAAAACTAAACTGAATGCTGGGAGAAATTAAGCAGAGTCAGTGAGAAGTCCTGTACCAGTTGCAGGAGAGAGATGTTCCCTGGAAAACTTGCCAGTAGGCCAAGATCGCATAATGATCCACAGATTAATAGAGATGGGTTAATATAAGATATAAGAGCTAGCTAGGGATAAACTAGAGTCATTGGCTAAGCAGTGATTTGATTAATATATTTTCTGAGTGATTATTTTGGGTCTGTGTGGCTGGGAACAAACAAACAGCCTCTGCCTAAAAAGCATTTTAACACGAATTTTGTTAAAATGTATTGGCAATAAAGCAAATGATGGGGTACATCAACCACCCTTGGACTATACTCAAGAGACTGACACATTAGGATTAGTAGTTCAAATGTATCCATAACTAATTACTGACAAACATGCTAGGCTAGGTAACAAACAACTTCTCAAGGGAATTTGTCAATATATGAAAAACATATAGGAAGTAAAATACAGGAATTTCAATCCTCCACCCTTTCCCAAACACCCTTACTTGAAAAGCATGATAACACATTGCATGATATCTAAGTAAACGATAAACCATGTAGATGATTAGCATCTCATTCTATAAATTTCAGCATAAGAATTCCTACCACTAAGTGAAAGAACAGTAGGAGATATATATAAGCCACAGAAATAATACAAAGTCCACATAATAAACTTCACTAAATGAATTTGCTAAAGATATAAATACTTTGATATGTGTTTCAAATGCTGCAAGGCAGAAACTATAATGCAGTGATCTCTGCCATCAGTCTTGAGTAGAGAGAGTACATAATTAATATTTCTCATGTTAAAAAAGACATGAAACAAGAATTTCTTGAAACTACAGAAAACTGTGATGTCTAAAATCTTTACCAAATCATGTACATGAAGAGGGTTTTTCTTTTGCAGAAATTTATCACTATGAGCTAATATCAAAGTATTACAAAAAAATCTTTAAAACATTTACAGGTCTGGAGACATGGACAAGCAGTTATGTCAAGTTCATTACCAGAAAAAGGTCAGGTTTTTGAGAATTTCCTGTAGTTCCTGCTATAAGAATACACAAGAGTCTACCCTTTTGAGGTCAAGTATGAACATTCACATACCCACACAAAGACACAATGACATCACATAATTAAAATTAATTAAAATCTTTAACAAAATTGATTTTCACTCATGAGTGTTTGTCTCCTATAAGCATTCATTTCTGTAACCCAAGTGTTGAGGCATTTAAAGGCTTACTTACAGAGTTTTTCTTCATCATGAATGTTTTCTTGTAACAGAAAGGAAGTTGGTGCCATCATTTGGGAAGATTTAGGGAACATCATCCTGGAAGAAATTTGTCATGGGGATTTTGCCTGACTGTTCATCCACACAACACTTCTACTTCTTTCCCTGGTTCATGCTGCAGTCCAAGGATATCAGTTCTTAGCTTTCCAAATGTAGTAATTTCAGAAAATTGTTTCTTTAATAATTTAATGGTGCTCCTGTATTCTTCTGGAATCCAGGGTCAAATTAAACTCTTTCATAAATTGACTCTGATATTTTATCACAAAAATAGAAGAAACAGTCATGCACCTCTACAAAATTTTACATTTGGATATGTTTATGTAATTGAAGAAAAGGGTGATATCAAAAAGGGTTACCCTATTATTGAATTCACAAGACTTTTGTGTATATGATTTTTCAGGTGCAAACAAAATAGAGACCTCATAATGATTGAACAGATCGTTGAAACTTGCAGATATTTTTCTTCCAAATCTTTTTAGACATCAAAATACCAAATAATTTAATTTTAAAAAATGGGGAAAAGATCTAAACAGGATTGACAACTAAAGAATATAAAATGACTAAAAGACACTTAAGGAAATGTTCAACATCCTTAGCCATCAGGGAAAGGCAAATCAAAATGACTCTGAGATAACATTGAAACCATCCAGAATGGCTAAGATAAAAAAAACACCAACCATAGCTTATACTGAAGAGGATGTATAGTAAGGGGAACACACCTCTAGTGCTGGTGGGAGTACAAACTTGTAAAACCACTTTGGCAATCAGTATGGCTGTTTCTCAGAAAACTGGGAATCAACTTACATTAAGACCCAATAATACCACTCTAGGACATATACCCAAAAATGCTCAATCACACTACAAAGACATTTGTTTAACTATGTTCATAGAAGTATTATTTGCCATAGCCAGATCCTGGAAATTACCTAGATGCCCCTCTGAAGAATGGATAAAGAAAATGCGATACATTTACACAATGGAGTACTATTGATTGATTTTAAAAAATGACATCTTGGGGGCTGGAGAAATGGCTCAGTGGTTAAGAGCACTGACTGCTCTTCCACAGGACCCGGGTTCAATTCTCAGAACCCACATGGCAGCTCACAACTGTCTGAAGATCCAGTTCCAGGGGATCTGACACCTTCATACCAATGCACATGAAATAAAGATAAATAAATCATAAAAAATAATAAATGACATCTTGAAATTCATATGCCAATGGTTGGAACTAGAAAAAAAGCTCGCTGAGTAAGGTAATGCAGACCCAGAAACACGAGCATGGAATTACTCAATCATAAGTGGATACTAGCTGTAAAGCAAAGAATAACATGCCTGTAGCTCATGACCCCAGAGAAGTTAAGTAACAAATTGATCCCTAAGAGAAACACACATAGATCCCCCTGGATAGGGAAAATAGACAAGATCTCCTGAGATTGTCCTCTCTATCCACCACCAAGTCTCTTTAGAAAGTCTAAGCTCAGTCTGCAAGTCATTGCATTCACAAACTTGCTGCTCTTGATGGGTCCTTTTCAGGCTGCCAAGAGTTCCTATTAAGGGGTCCCTTCTGTTATTTCCTCGTCACTCTTGCCTGTGTTCTCATAAACCGAAACTGTATCTTCTTTCTGTCAGAAACAGGACATCTAGCTCTCAGTACATTTTCATACAGTTTTGGCAGGTATGAAACGGGCTGTGTCAGTTCAATGCCACTAGGTGGCAGCATGTTGCTTTACAAACTGCTTTGCTGGTGGCCCCTAAAAATTTATTGTGGCGTTTTTTATTCTTAAACACTGTCTGGAGACCTGACTCAGCCCTAGAGGTGGTACAGGGTTTATTGTTCTGCTCAGCTTTAACTTTCTTGCCACCTTTTCTTTCAAGTTCTGAAACATTCTCTTTTAGGGTGCTAGCTCAGTGACCTTTGTTTTCAGACTTGATAAACTCTTGACCATCTGTCCTGTCAACATACAACAGTAGCCTGCCATCTTCAGCAGATATTCTTGTGACTGCCAGCTGGGTCGAGGAAGCCGACGAGAAAGAACACCATTTCACATGAGCCTGGCACACTGTCTCTTGGAAATCCTCACTGTCAGGGGGAGTGGCACCAAGATACCTGCCATGGAACTGGTCTTTACAGAACACACACTAAATCATCTAGAACTTCATCTCAGGACCAGGATAAGGCCTCTAACAGAAGCAGTATAACCCGAAAAAGTTGTCATTGTACTTATGGCAAGATTTTACCTTTGATTTATGGAGAAATAATCTGTGTTCCAAGTTGTTTAACTTGCTGTTTCCACAATCACAATGAAAATTTCATTTTGTATATAGTACAACTAGTTTATGGGTTCATGGCATACCTGCAGACTAGCAAAATTCTGGCTGATCTGTCTACCCCCTTTCTTTTTTTCCAAACTTATGTAAGTAAATATGTGTTGGCTGAAGATGTTATCAAAACATTTATAGCCATATTCACTACAGTATGAATTTTCTCAGTGTAATGGTCTACTCTGCCCATTTAAGAAACAAGCCACACCCACTCCCTCTCCCATCTGCTAAAGCAAGCTAATCTTCAGCTGCCTGTCTGAGTCCCTTCCTTTCCATCTATCTCTCTTGAAGAGGTCTCTGTCTCTCTCTTCTCCACACTTCTCTCCCCTCTGTTTCTCCCTCTCTCTGCCTCTCTTCTTGCTCTCCCCACTTCTCTCCTTACATTTCATTACCCACTAAATAAATATCCAACTTCACTCTGCATGGCATGCCTATCCGTCTTGGTTCCCCCACCATATGGTTTCCTGCCTGGGACCCTGCTGCCTTTATAGACAGCCATGGTCTTGAGGTCTGCTGCCTGCACCTGCAACTTGGGAATCCACAGCATTTTTACTTAAACCATAACAATGGGTGCTGTTACTTGACCAAACTTTCCACATTCCCTCTGGCCTGCAGGTGGGCTCGCTCAGGATGTGTGGGAGCCTGGGCTTGGGAACCATGTTTTTTTACAAGAGCTCTCCATCCCATCTGCCTGAGCGTAGTTTCTACACACACCACCAGCTTCAGTTGGTGAGTTTCCCCCATTCTTGTCAGCTTAACTTTTTCTCTGAACTCAAGGAATTGACTACTGGGCTTCTGGCAATCTTCTGGTGTTCCTAGAAAAAGGGAGACAGCCCCCAACTATGGTCTCTATAGCTATGATTGAGCCCTTCACTGATATTCATCTCTAGATTGCTTCCCTTAGTTAAAATTGTTTGGTTGATCCGGGGTCAGTCATCCTGCCACTGAGGGCCCAGGGTCCCTCAGGTTTTTCTTTCTCCTTTTTTCTTTTTTCCCCCATGCTGTAAAAGGCTACTCAGAGTGACCTCTGCCTCTCTGGCTTCTGAGTCACCCTGATCAGAGTCAGTCAGGCTTTAGTACCCTGGCAGTAGGCAAAGGACACTCTCCTACAATCCATGCAGTGTTCACTGCTGATTTATATCCCACCTATAGAGGGGAGACATCTTCCTATAGGCCTTGTGGTATCATCGTTTTCACAGGTTTACATGGTTTCAGCTATGGATACCAAGCAATCAGTGCCCATCAATTCAGCCTCACACTGGCATGGATGCCTTTTAGAGGCCCTAAAACCCAAGGCTTTACTGTCCTACTTCTTCAGCTTCTACCCTCACTCCGCTGGTGTCCCAACAGCTCCACTTTTGCAGGAGCTTTCTAACTACCGTCAGTACACAGGCAAATGAAAGGAGTCTCCTCAAACTGCCCCTGCTGCCAACAAGATTGCTGTTTTCAATTCCGGCCTTTTGCTTCCTACCGTGGCATGGCTGCTCAGCAACAGGGCGTTTTATACATCTAGGTCTCTCTTATTATTTAACTTAAAATCCCTGCAACTCATAAATTGTGGCTTTTCCATACAATACATGACCTCTGCAATTTTGACTGAGGTCAGGTGACTTTGCCACCATCTTGGTTGAGAGTCAGGTCAGGTGACCAAGTTCTACCATTCTGAGGTTTTTCATTCCTGGTTCCCCAGTGTTAACTCCATTACATGGGTGACCTTATTGCCATCTTAACTGAGGTTAGGTGACTTCACTGCCAACTTACCTGAGAGCCAGGTCAGGTGACCAAGTCTCATCATCTTTACTGACATATCCCCAGTATACTTATGTTTTTGTCTCTAAATTCCTCTTGATGACTCTGTTGCATGTGTGCTTTGTGCAGTTGCATGCCTTTGGTAGGACCCACAAAAAGCATATACTTTGTCCAATTCACGTTCACTATGTATGTATGTATACATGTGACTTAAATGTACCTGTTTACTGTTAAATATTATAATTGTCTGTTCATTACATCTCATTTCAGACTACAAAAACAATAAGTCTCATGTTTTAAAATGGTATGTACTTTTAAGTCTCTTACAAAAATACTTTATATTTAATCCAACCCTCATTAAAAATATATTAAGATGTTCTCTACTATTGCCAGTTCTGCCATTAACCTTCTATTGCAAGCAGTTTTTTCTTCTTTTCATCTTTTTATGAGTGTAAATCTTACCAGTTAAGAACCAGTACAGTCAAGTTCAGACCTAGCTCTCCAGGCAGATTCTATACTGCAGTTACACCTGATAAACAGTCCTCAACTGCTCAGAGATCTGGGGAATATGGCATTTAAATATTTAATTACTAAAAAAACTTTTTATAACACAAAGAGACAGTTTGGCTCCTAGTAGCACTCTACTTTCTCCAAAGAAGACAGAAGATAAATGGCCACAGAACTACATTCTTCTGCAATTTGCTTCAACTGCCAAGCACTGACCACTGGGAAAAACTGCCTTTCATCTAAACTGAAGATCACCAGACAGTGGAAAGAATCACTGGAATCAACAGCCTCGCTACTCAGGTCAAGGTAGGCTTGTCTTCCTACATATTTCTACTCCTACAGGATCTACAGGAGCCTGGCAGGCCTTGTGCCAAACAGCAAAAGGCAATTACAACCTTCAGCGACCATGGTGGACCCTGAGAAGTAGCTCTAGGAGCCAACCAAATAAGTTCTCTGTCATTTTTTATATAAAGACTACTATGAAGAGGAAAATGTTACTATACCCATTACACATTTTTCTCTGGCCAGACTATAGTGTCACACACCTTTAATCCCAGAACTTGAAAGGAACAGACAGGCACTTTAAGGTCAGCATGGTCAATGAATAATTTCCAGGACAGGCTCAAATGCTACACAGAAATCCTGTCTCAGAAGTATTTAAAATGTTTCTCAGCAGTATGATTTTTTCTCATGATTTTAAAATTGATAACACATACAAAAGGTTTTACAACATTGGCTAAATTTGTAGGGTTTCTATTAAGTATGTGTTCTTTGATGGATGTGAAGACTTCTATGACATACAAGGCTTTACAACATTGATTATATTTATAAGGTTTCTCTCCAGTTATGTGTTCTTTTGTGATGCTGAAGAACATTGACACAAAATGGCTTTACTGAATTGATTTTATTGATAGGATTTCTCTCTAGTATATTTTCTTTCATGCATTTGAAGTTTAGAGCATCATGAAAAACGTTTATCACATTAATTACATTAAAGGGCTTATCTCCTCTATGTGTTCATTTATGTCTGTGAAGCTCACAATGAATTGCAAAAGTTTTACCACATTGATTACATTAAAAAGACTTCTCTCCATCATGTGTTTTTTATTATTTTGGTTCCTACTAAGTTGTGAAAAGACTTTACCACATTGATTACATTTACAGGGTTTATCTTCAGTGTATGTTCTTTTGTGTTAGAGACTACTGATCTATGAAATGACTTTACCCCATTGATTATATTCATAGTGTTTTTCTCTAGTATGTGTTCTTTTGTGTATTTGGAGTTGAGAATGCCTTGAAAAAGCTTTATTGCATTGATCACATTCAAAGGGCTTCTCTCCAGTATGTGTTCTGTTATGTCTGTGAAGCTCACCATGACTTGCAAATGCTTTATCACATTGATTACATTGATAAGGTTTCTCTCCAGTATGAGTTCTTTGATGTACTTGGAGATTACAATTCTGTGAAAAGGCTTTATCACATTGATTACATTTGTAGGGTTTCTCTCCAGTATGTGTCCTTTGATGTACTCGGAGATTACTCTTCTGTGAAAAGGTTTTATCACATTGATTACATGTGTAGGGTTTCTCTCCAGAATGTGTTCTTTTGTGTACTTGAAGATGATGGTGATATGCAAAGACTTTACCACATTCATTACATTCATAGGGTTTTTCACCAGTATGTGTTCTTTTGTGTATTTGGAGTTGATAGTGTCGTGAAAAGGCTTTATCACATTGATTGCATTCAAAAGGCTTCTCTTCAGTGTGTCTTCTTTTACATTTTTGAAGCCGAACATGACTGGCAAGAGCTTTACTGCATTGATTACATTCATGGGGTTTCACTTTAGCATGTGTTTTTTTAAGTATCTGGGATTGACTAGGACATGTAAACACTTCATCATATTGAATACCACCATATGGTTTCTCTCCTGCAGGAATTTTTTCACGGCCTTGAAGATGACTGTAACATGAAAAGGCTTTAACACATTGAGTATATTCAAAGGGTTTCTTTCCAGTATGGCTTCTTTCAAACCTGCAAAGAAAATTGGCACAGGAAAATCTTTACCACATGCACTAAACTAATGAATCTTAATATCTATATGAATTAATTTTATTATTTTGTCTAATTGAAAAGAATACTCAGATTTTAAATATTATATTTATGGTACACCTCTTCATTAAGTAGTGTTTTGTGTCTTTGAAGAACCTGTAATGGTAAGAGTCCTTATTTCATGCCCACATTTATGGAATCTTTTTATATTATTTTTAATATTTGAAAGGAACTTGAGCAACTCAATTTTAAATAAACATTACCATACGTGTTACATTGTTATGTTATTTTATAGTGCAAAATATAATACATAAGTAAGTGTACCAGGACTAACAAAAGTAACTATACAGTACAAAACTCATAGGACTGATTTTCACTGTGAGTTTGTTGATGTCTTCCAAATGAAGATGGAAAAACAATTAAATATAAATTAGTATCATATTCAAAAAGTCTAATCAATGTTGGAATACCAAATATCTTTTATATCTTTGTGTTATTCGGAGAGAGGTCCCATCCTTCTTTCCATATCCCTATGGTCACTTGTTTGTATTCAGAGTGACATATGATATTCTTATTAAAGGAAGAACAAATAAAAGATTTCTCCACTGAATTCACATAGTTTGACTTTCTATTCCTCACAAATATGCGGTATAGGGATTAAGATTTCTCCACAAGAGGTTTTGTTAAGTCTCATAAACTAACCTTTCCAATACGGTCAGTGAAGTCACAAGTATATGAATGACACTAGCTTTACTGTATACCTTTTATTCCTTAGACAGTTTTGGATATATAATTATCATCTAGTCAATCTGTATACCTTGTTCAGTTTCAGAGTGGTATAAAACTAAATGAATTGGCAGTTCTACAGCATAGTTCCCCATGGAGATGTGATTCAAATGATGGTATCAGATAAGTCATTGTTTACTTGTCTTGGTTTTTAGAGGAAAGCTCTAAAAACACAGATAAGCTATTGAATAATGAAGCATAAAATTTGGTGAGAAATTAATAATCATCAATAATTAAGTTGTGCTTATTTATATGTTGCTTTTCTTTACAACTTCTGGAACAAATTAAAATAGTTTCAGAGGCAAATTCATATCAAGTTGCACATGAAAATTACCTTCCATGTCTCCTAGTGCTTCGACAATGTTCTTCAAAATTATGGTTTTCCCAAATGTAGCCTAAAATACAGTCCCAGAAAATGCACATTATTGGAAATTGTGCAAATTTTAATATCTTATGTAAACCATGCCTTAGTTATTAACCTCATTCTTACAGTTTATTAAATCAAACTATATAACAGTATCAATAATCAAGACACAGATGTCCTCTTATTTTAAAATGTGAAGGAAAATTCACAGTCTTACCTATAGAAGTGAGGTTTCTGTATGTCTCCAGCATCACATCTTTGTACAGACTCTTCTGGTATGGATTCAGCAAAGCCCACTCCTCTGAAGTGAAGTCAATGTGCACATCATCAAAGGTCACTGCATTCTAGAATAATCCAACCAATAATAAAATAATGTATGATTCTGCTCTTATAACTGGATATTTCTTTTAAATAATATATTCATATAATTCTGATGCTTCCTACAATTCTTCCATGATGTAGGCATTAAAATGTAAGCACCAAGTCACATTTGAAGAAAACTGAAAAGGAAGAAGTTTCACATGTGACATTTGTAGGCCCTTTAAATAGGATACAGCCTTGAGGAAGAAGTGCCAATGAGCACACACACACACAGAGATATTCAAACAGATAAATGCTACAGAGAAATAGTATGGACACTTATTAACTAGAAAAGAGATGGGAAATTTGGATATATTGTCTTGTGCCTTTAATACCAGCACTCAATGTACAAGCAGATCATTTATAATCAACATTTACAGTGCCGATTTTTTTGTCCATTTGTAAATGTTTAAATATGCACTCCCTTTTAGCACGATCTTATTATGTTACAGTTTAAACTGGGCCATTTCAGGTTCTGGAAGATGAATGTAGAACTAGAGTGAATGCAAAACTTTTTGTAGGAACCTCAGTAAAAACCTCTGATTTCTTTTTACACTTTTTGTTTGAATGATTTTTTGGGGTGGATAAGATGTTTTATTATTTGTAACTCTGGCTTACCTGTTACTGACTGAATAAGTTTTGATTGGCATCCAACTCAATTTAATTCATCTCCATAATGGCTATAGCGGTTTCAGCTAAGCAGCACTGGAGGAATGTTCTCCTTTTCTACATCCTGGCCAGCATAAGCTGTCACTTGTGTTATTGATCATAGCCATTCTGGCAGGTATGAGAATAATTCTTAAAGGAGTTTTGATTTGCATTTTCTTATTGTCTATGGATATCAAACCTTTATTTAAGTGTTTTTAAGCCAGTTTAAAGTCACCTATTTAGAATTCTGTGTTTTGATCTGTACCACATTTTTGTTGGATTATTTGATTTGGTGGTATCTAGTCTCCTGATTTCTTTTTATTCTGAGCAAGTAAATTTGGATCCACATAGACAACCAAGATGAATACTCACTTGTAAGTAGATTTTAGTTGTGGAGTAAAGAATAATCACAGTACAATCCACAGACCCAGAGAGGGTAAGTAACAAGGATTGGAATAGCAGGGAATGCATTGATATTCCATAGTAAGAGAAAATAGATTAGATTTTTTGGGTGGACTGGGAGCAGCAATAGGAAGGATCATGGGAATAATGGTGGGACAGAGGGAGAGAATACAGAGATAGATGACTGGAATAAGAAATGTTTTAGGGTTAATGTGGAAGCCTAGTGTAGTAGAAACTTTTTCAAGCTATGAGGGTGACCCTAGTGAGGACTCCCAGTAATTAAGAACATGGAGCCTGATAATCTTCTGTAATCCCATCTTCCATCAGTGGGGTTGATTAGGAAAAAAAAGATAGTCATAAAATATTGAACACACATTTCTTCTGTTTAGAAGTTATACCAAGGAATTGGCTTAAATTGGTGTAGTAGCAAAGCTATGACTGAACAAACTTGAGGTCCAAACCAAAAGAGGAAACATTGCCTGGATGGCAAGAAACAAGGAGTTAGCTGGTACAGAGATTTAGAGTAGAAAAAATGGCCAATACAATGACTGCTAGATCAATTCTGATACAAACATGGATTGGTTCCTAGCCTAATTGTCAACAAAGGGGCTTTCTCCAGCAGCTGATTGTAGCAGATGCAAAGATCTTTACCCAAGCATTAACTGGAGCTCTTGGAATCCTGCATAAATTTGGGAGGAAGATTATAGAAACCATAGGTGTAAAGGACATCAGAAGAACACAGCCCACAGAATGAACGAAGCAGGGATTATTGGGGCTCACAGAGCCTTAAACACCAATTATGGATCTTGCAGTCTGAGTCCAGGCCTCGACAAGCATATTGTGGTTGCTTAGATTGGTATTTTTCTGCAACCCCTAACAGTAGGAGTGTGAGTGTTTTTCACACTTTTGCCTGCTCTTCAGACCCTTTTCCTTTTGCTGGGTTGCCTAATCCTGTCTGGATATGGAGGTTTCTGTCTAGAGTTATTGTATCTTGTTATGATACCTTCATTTGATATCCCTGTGAGGCCTGCTCTTCTCTGAAGGGAAAAAAGAGGGAACAGGGCACCTGAGAGAGAGTGGGAAGTTTGGGGAGGGACTAGGAGGAGTAGACCAAGTTGAAGCTGTGGTCAGGATGTACTGTATGAGAGAAGAACAAATAAAAATAAACAAAAAGAAATGGAAATGCTTTAAATCTAACATCAGTGATCCTCACATTTTTAACAGCCCTAACACTGTTCAAATATCCAAAGCTTCTTTGGATACTCAAGACAATATTTTGCCTGTGTCATTCCACCCATGGATCTCCTTCACTCTTTGAGTAGCTTCCCCAAACACTATCCTCAATCCCACTTGCATTCTTGTCATTGTATCCTAGTTCTCAACATAGGAGGATGTACTGCTTATAAAAATGTCAAACGACCTGTGAAAGGTCCATGTAGGCCACCTGCCTGCAGACATCCCCACTCTCAAAGTTCCCCACACCACACTGTCCCCATCCCTTCTTCACATTTTCTTATCCCCCAACTTGCACAAAGACCCCCTGAAAGCCTGACAGAACACAGGCCACACCTGTCACAAGAGGGTTTACATGTAGTCTTATTGTAACTTGATATGGCATATTTGGTTGATATCACTGGGAGATCTCACTTAAGAAGGGAAATGGAGGAGGAGGCGATCTGGAGGAGAATGAAACGGGAGGGGACTGAGAGGAGTGAAGAGGGGAAACTGTAGTTCAGATGTATTGTCTGAGAGAAGAATTTTAAAAAGAAGAGAAAGCAGAATGTGGAGATGGTGGGGGAAGGTTGGATCAAAGCAAGATTAAAAACCAGCAGGACAAAATCCTGTACTTCTGTCTCAGAGTCAAGGGGATTCATTCTCAAAGAACTTCAAAAGCTCTATCCCTGTAACTTTTCACTCATGTCTGTCATTTGCTATGTCCTCTATCTGTATGCAGCTATCCATGGCAAATGCCTCATATCTTAGGTATATTACTATCCTATTTTCTCAAAAGAACAGAAGCTTTATCTTCACAGCTTCATGCAATGAACTCTCAAAGACTCCTCACTTTTTTTTTATTTGCATTTGATCCTGCAAAATGCAAATGTGTGCAACTGTCCTGAAATGAAAGCACAGAGGAAGAATTCATGGCCTTTACATTTGGCATCTATTTTTTTCCTAGAACCAATACAACATGGGCGATCAAGCAAGTTTGGCTTCTAAGTTGTAATGGACCCTACCAGAGTTGTGCAGACCAGAGTCACAGTAGGTTTTGTATGAAGTTGATTCATTTAACTTGAAATCACTTTGCTTACTCCTTCCGTCAACTGAAGCTTTATCAGGATGGAGTCTTACCCTTTAGAACAGCTTGCTAGGCATCTAATCTGGAGCAATGGGTTTTTCTTTAATGGTGACAACCTAATTGAATGTTTCTGCCTGTTTCTCCACAGGACTGCCACCTAAAACTACCCAGTGCTTTTTTTTCTCTACCAAACAGACTTTTCATTTCTTTCTGTCCTACTTGTTTCAATATTCATTGTAGACCTGAGTGAGTCATCAATAAAAACCACCCAACTGCATCAATATTTTGTCTAAGGAATCAACACTTTAATTTTTTTAATTTAGTCTTACACAAATTCTCAGGCAAAATAGAAAGAAGATCTTTTTGGGATGAAAATATGTATAATATAAACATAGTACAAATGACCTCTAGCTTAATTTTTCATGGAGTCTATCTCCCATTGAAATCCCATGAGTTCAACCTTCACTGTCTCCATTATTCTTAGAATTCTCATCTTTGTAGTTCCCTAATAATAACTGATGTGGCTCTGTGTACAATATTTAGGGCTTTTGCCAAGTAAAGTCATAACATCTTCAACAATCCTCCAAAAGTCATCGATCCTAGGTCCTTTGCAGCAAGAAAATCACTCTGATGTACCACATTTTGTTATAACTTGCTTTTTACTTACTGTGATTAAATTCTAACCAAAAGCATCTCAGGGTTTATTTGGTTGATATTGTCATCACAAGCCATCATTGTGGCAGCTTAGGTTAGAAACTCAAGTTAGCAACTGAAGTAAAATAAAATGTGGGGAAACATTTTCATTAGTTTCCTCTCCCACTTTCTCACTGTCTCATGCTCAGCTAGCTCTCTTATCCTGTTCAGACCACTTGCTAATGAGTATTGCCACACTCAGTGGAGGAGCCTTCATACATCAAACATCAACCAACCCAGTTTCTCACAGACATAGTAACTGGTGATTCTGTGTGGTCATGCCATCAAATGTTGTGTCCTCACATGACTCTAGGCTATATCATGTTGACAGGTGAAACTAATTCAGACAAGGAGACAATAATATATAAGAAAGTTTTAAAAAATCAAAACCAGTGTATTAATCCTATCTATCACTTAAGCAGCAAAAAAAAAATCATAAAGATAGCAACAGCAGGAAAACATAGATATGCATAGAAATAATTAAAAGTAAGCCTCCAAAATCAAGAGAAAACTAAAACTGTCTCTCCACAGATAGCACCCAAGCCAACAAAATCCCAAGGAAGTCATAATAATACAGTAAATTTTCTAAATATAAAAATTGACTAATGCTGGATGGGATATAGAAAATGAAGAACACTCCTACATTTCCTGTGAGCAAGCAACTTGTATAACCATTTTGAAAATAAGTATGGCAGTTTTTCAGAAAATTGTGAATCATCTCAAGACCCAGCAATATCACACTTTGCAATATACCAAAGGATGTCAATGATACCCCAAGAGCATTAACTCAACTATGTTCATTCCAGCATTATATACTAGCCATAACCTGGAAACAACCTAGATGCCCCTCAACCAAAGAATGAATGAAAAAAAATGTGGTACATTTACACAACAGAGTACTACTCAGGGGGAAAGAATCTTGCAATTTGCATGAAAATGGAAGGAACTAGAAAATACCTTCTTATTTGAGGTAACCCAGATTTTAAAACAAGAAAACAGTATTACTCACTCAAAAGTAGAAACTACTTATAAAGCTAAGGATAACCAGTCTATAGTCCACAACCCCAGAGAAGCTAGGTAACAAGGAGAACCCTAACAGAAACATATGGATCCATCTGAAAAGGGGAAATAGACAAGATCTCCTGAATAAATAGGGACAACAGTACTGTTATTCAGTGTCATAACAAAATCTTGTATTTTAGTTGAAATAGTAAAATTTCAGTGATTGAATTTCAAGATAAATCAGTCCTTTATCCAGATTTTTCATTGCCCTTGTCTGTGGACCCCAAGAAATGGCCAGTCATACCATTTATCAATAATCTAAAACTGGGGGGCTGGAGAGATGGCTCAGTGGTTAAGAGCATTGCCTGCTCTTCCAAAGGTCCTGAGTTCAATTCCCAGCAACCATATGGTGGCTCACAACCATCTGTAATGTGATCTGGTGCCCTCTCTGGCCTGCAGGCACACATGTAGGCAGATATTGTATGCATAGTAAATGAATAAATTTAAATAAAATAAAATAAAATAAATCTAAAACTGATTACAAAACTTCATATTACTGATTTTTATTGGCGGCCTTTAGTACCAGCCTCAGTACCCACTCAGGGTTCATAATTGGATGTCTATGGCAAGCAAGGATCTCAGGGTAAAAAATTAACTTAAGAACATTACTGCTGTATCTTCTTTATTTTTCACGCAAGGGGAAAAAAATGAAGTGAAGGGGGCATGGAGGAGAGGAAGATAAGAAGCATAAGTAGAAGAATAAAGAAAAGAAAGAAGGAGAGTAAGGGCAAGTAGTAGAAGTAGTGAGGAAAAGAAGAAGAGTAAGAGTAAGGGCTGGTCTCCAAGAGATTTCTAGTTATTACACACATGGTGAGAAAATTCTATAGGCTTATCAAACTCAAAAAAAGTGGCAGGTAGAACCTGACAAAGCAGTACTCCAGAACAGGTGACCTGACCTGGGAAAGAGCCAGCATTCAAAGGGAAGTATCTGACATTCCAAGCCCTTAGATAAAGTTAATAAACATCCCTGAATCCTTGATTCACCTGTATTCCTCATCTAATCTCTGCTGTAGTACACACCTCTGGGAACACCCAGATTTGTTTGTTAGCAAAGGTGGGGCATGCTGGCTTCCTGCGTCTTCTATAGAAATTTCTATGTGCTCTGTTAGCAAATAATTTTGTGGGATTTACTCTATGTAAATTTGAGAGTTAGAACAAAGAGTGAATGCCATTGCTCCAAGGCCTAGTCGTGTGGGGAAATGGAGCAAGATCAGTCCACTGATTAAGCAGAGGTTGTACGCAGTGGTGTTCTGGGAATGCGGCCCATTTCAAAGGGAAGAATTTTGGCTTAACAAGATTGTTACAGATATAATGGTGACTTTTCCAAAAGACAAGTGTTCCCGCAGCTCTGCAAAATAGGTTGTTCTACGTGGATGAGTATACACTTCCCGTGGATCTGCCTATTGGTCTGTGCATTGACTGTATACTCTTGTGTGTTCAAATAAATTTTAACAGCTACAAAAGCAGTAAACCTCTCATGTTGCTTCCTTCCCTCCCCTTTCTGCACTCTGCCTTCAACAGCTTCAAAGTAAGTAAATGGACTCAATTCTTTCACATATCTCTCTTCAATTATGAGTCCCCAGGGAAAGTCAGATGGATTGGAGGACTCTCCTTAACTGTTCTATTTTTCCTTCTCAATGAAAAGTCAAAGACCAGCCTGGAAGGAGTTGCAAGAGTGTTTTCCCAGCACAGGGCAGCAGAGGCAGAATTAGCTGGGTTCAAAGCAATTCTCAGGTACATAATGTGTGGGCAAGTCTGAGATAGAAAACACACTGATATAAAGAGAAATCAGTAAATCAATAGCACTTGGAAAAAACCAAGTATATATAGCACTTGGAAAAAACCAAAAATATAATCTTTAGTAACACTAGGCTGTTTCTAGCTCTGCCAAGAGTGTTGCTGGGTTTGAGGAGGAGCTATGTTACTTCTGCATGAGTTGGACCCTAAATGGGAAGACATCATTGATCAGGCCAGCTCTCAACACAACAGTTTTTTTTTCTTTTCAAATAATTGTCATCTTGTCTCATCATGTACATTTTGCTGAACTATAATTATCTCAAAAAAAAAAACCCTGGATATTTAAGTCACACCATGCCCTAATGTTCATTATGATCCTATAATTCCCCCCATTGAGTAGCAGGTTAAAGGTTTTTTATTGATATGGTAATGGGTGTGGTGGCTGTTTATAAACCATTGGTGTCTTTGTCATGGTTTAGAGGCCAAATGTTTGAACAATTCTTGTAAACAACTTTGTATTCTAGCATCCTAATCTCTAACAGCCCTCATTAGCGTACTACCTATCTTTGGGTAATTTAGAGGCAACTATACCTCAAGTAAATATCTCCTAAGCATTGGTGAAGCCTTTATATCAACCATTCTTACTCTTCTGCACCACAGGTTAGTAGTGGAGTTGAATGAATGCAAGAATGCCATTTACAAACTCCACAAAATTAACTCCAAATGGATCCTACTCCTCGATGTTAAATGCAAAGGACAGAGCTTCTAAAAGATATTAGAAAAACTAGGCATCTCCAAGTTTGGGACATTGCCTTCCATACGGGTCAAAATGTGAACCACAAAGATGTTTCTAACACACAGTTCCCTGCTAGAAATGCTTTTCACAGATGCAGCCAACAGAGGGAAGTTATTTAGAGGCCAAGACGGGTTTCTGGGGAGTTACAAGGACCACATGAGACCACAGAGAACACTGATGGTAGCAGCAGATTCCTTTCCTGACTCAGCAAGGGCCTGCCACACTGTCTCCCATGGATCACCGTTCTTTCCTCCCACATCTTGGAACAGCAATTCCTTACTCACCATGCCGTGGATTCCATGCTCACCCATGCTCTCCTCACAGCTCCCTGCAGTAGAACTCACAGCACAGAAAGCAATCCACTGGCGCCTGCTCTGCTGTAAAATCAAGCTGGCAACATGGCACCAGAAAGTGTCCTGCAAGACTTCTGACTGACAGGTCTGCCTGGAGGCCCTGATTGGTTAGTGAGGCTTGAGTGACAAGAGCACCTCCCTGAGCCTTACAGTTTGTTTAAAGACACAGCACAGGATTCTTTGGCCCTGGCTTTCACCCTAGATCCAGACTTTTACAGATCTGCAGATGTATGAATTTCAGTATCACTTATGCCTCTCTCAAGTAGATGACACAACTGTCTTCCTGCAATCCACAACCACACTGCTTTCATCCTCCTGGACATAATATGGCTAGCCAGCGCAGCCCATTACACAATGTGGAGTGGACTGATTCTCCTGTTCAAAAGATGGAAGGGTGCACAGAATACTAATAAGTACAGATTTTAGGAAGCCAAAGATGATGTTTGTTCTGTGGCTTCAGACTGACATCAGGAGTCACAGGCACTTCTGACAGCCATGACAGCAACCCCAGTACCAAATTCAACCCACGATGTTATATTTTTATTCCGCCAGAAGACTGGGTTAAAGCTCCATTGCATTGCTATAGTTATTTCTGAATTTCTTGTCAAACTCTTCATTAAATGCTAATAATAAAAAGTGTAGTCTTTATGGTAAATTGAATACTTAAAGAGTATGGGGCTAGGAAGGATGATTTCATGGTCACTATGGTGAGCCAGCCCATTTACCTCAGTGGGCAAGTGAAAAATTATTTGCATTATTCCTGGTTCTCTACCTGAAAAAGGACTGGTAGATGAAACTTTTCGTGTATGTAGAAAGTAGATTTATTAGAATGCCTAGAGGCTGTGGGCCACTTATTCCAACAATGGCTGCCTACCAATGGAAAGCTGAGGAATTCGGCAGGTTTTTTTTGGTCCACGAATCAGGTGTGTCAGCAGGTTTTCTGTATCCATGAGGATTCTGAAGAAGTAGGCTCTATTGCTATTAATTGAATGAACTTGGTAGTCAGAGTTATGTCAAGCAGGTAAAAGAAAGAGTGCTTCCTTCTTTAATATCTCTATATAATAGACTGCCACCAAAAGGTGTGATCCAGATTATAGGTGGAATTTTTTTTTTTGGCTGATTGTTTTCTCAAGACATTGTTTATCTGTGTAGGCCTGTATCACATTCTCTAGACAAGACTGGTCACAAACTCAGAAAATCCAACTGCTTTTGTTTCCAGAGTGCTTAGATTAAAGATGTGCATTACCATCAAGCTGGTAAAGGTTGTTCTTATGACCTCAGTAGATCCTGACTTAAGATGGGCCTTCACATTTCAAAACCTTAAATAAGAAAAACCCCTTATAGGTGTACCCTGTTGTTTGGTTTTCGTTCCAGAGGTAGTCAGCTTGACTGGATAAAATATCCAACATAGCATCCAAGACAAAAGAAATGAGTAAGATTTCTCCCCTCAACTGACAAGTAGACCATGGGTATTATTTCCAAAGCAATGCTTTTCCTAAACAAAGAAAGCAAGGGGAGTCTGGGCATGTTCCTGTAGAGTTCTCCCTAACTCCTAAACATAATCTGTCAACAAATCCACCTCAACAAATACATGACAAACATGATGGCTATGTAATAGCAATGATATTTAGGGACATTTTTATCTCAAAGTCACTCAGAAATTTGTAAATTAAAAATAATGGAAAGAAATGCCTCTGGCAATTTTTATCTTGTACGAAAAGTTCTTAGTTGAAATTCAAGTAAAAGTCACTGTGAAAGCAGAATGCTTTGGAACATATCCACCTATAATCTGAATAATTTTTGTTAAACCTGATTTTGGATCTAACAGTTAAGTATACTAATGTCACAATTCCACAAGTGTAAATTCCAGAGAACACAAACACAGAGAGCATCAAGGAAGGGTCACCAATCAGTAATCAGTTATTAGATGGATCTCTCTAGTGATCAATTTTAACCCGAGAAAAAGGCAGTTTTAGTCTCAGAACATGTTGGCTCAGAAAAGGCCACAACTGCTTCCACTCAAGACCAGAAGTAGTTCATTTAACTAACTCTGGCAGCTTCTTGTCTCAGGGCTGTGACGTCACTGTAAAGAATTCCATGCTTTCCTTTTCATAACCTTTTCTTAAAATTTTAGTTGTATGTGTGCTGTGTCTGCATGGATAAGTTCACAGTGCTTTCAGAGGACAGAAGATATAATCCGCCTGAAATCAGAGCTATAGAAAATGGTTAGCTACCGTGTGGGGGTCTGGGAACTGAACCTGCATCTTCTGTAACAACACAAAGTGCTCTTAATTGCTGAGCCATCTCTCTAGCCACACTTCTTTCATTTCAATTTGTCTCTGTATATTTAATTGAAAGACATTACATCATATTCCTCTATTTTGTCTTCCCTCCCTCCCTTCTCATATATTTCCCTTCCAATGTTTTACTTATTAAGTATATGTGAACAAGTCCACTGAAATATTGAAATAAAATCCAATAACTTTGTTTTATTAGTTGTATTTCATGGTTTAGGGACTGACAATACTGTATAGGATGAATAATATGGAACTTCACTCCTACCTGGGGTAATTCTCTCACCTGGAGGAGAATTCAAGTCTTTTATATAATCTTCAGACCTCTGACTATGATTAGGCTGCATTGGACAGAAAATGATGAAGAATGGAGAACTTTGTTGGGGAAATATCTAAGAAGTTAAGAGGATTGAAGATTCTTCCAGAGTACACAGGTTCCATTCCCAGTATATACAGAAGCCCAGTAACTCTACTGCCTGGTGTTCTATCACCATCTACTGGCTTCTTTGGACACTAGGCATGAGGGGACACAGAGACGTGCATACAGGAAAAATACCCATACACATGAAATTATGAATGAAATTAGATTCATAACAATAACCAAAGCTAAACCACAAGAAGAAATGATATGAACCATAAGAATTATTTCTCCAGCTGTGCATATACTGCACTTTTTTAGTACCAGGACTTCAGACATTGTGACAGGAAGATCACTGTGAATTTCAAATCATGTGCTACATAGTCAATATCAGCAAACACACACACACACAAACACATGCACACACACACACACACACACACACACAAACACACACACACACACACACAGAGAGAGAGAGAGAGAGAGAGAGAGAGAGAGAGAGAGAGAGATACACATGAAAAGAACAAAACTGAATAACGTACCAGAGAATGAGAATTGGAAAATTGGAGCAATACAATACTTTTAAAATCATTACAGTTGTCTGCCACTGATGCTCACAGAATAATTTTTAAAGCTAAAAATTGCAAACATGGTAACTCAGGTTATAAATCCCAGGCTTTGGTAGACAAATTCAAATTGGTACCTGTAAATCTGAGTCAATCGTGATTTTATATATTCACTTCCAAATATGGTTCATCACTGAAAATCCTAAAACTATTTGTAAATAAGTATATAATTGTGATTTATTTTCTTTGATTAGAACAGGGACTCATTTGATATCCCAGTTGATGTTGATACACTAAGAATAATATTACAAATATTGAGTTTTTAAAAGGTTCTCATACACATTGAATCCTGAACCTTTGGACCATCATTCTTAGCATGGCACTCTGATGAAAAAGAGATTTTCCAAATAATTTCATGTTGATTGAGTAGAAATAAATTAGAATGTTCATAACAATAGTTTACACAGAATGAATCTGAGAATGATAAGAATTGATCACATCAATGCCAGACCAAAATCGGGAAGGAAAATTATCAAATCTTGTAGCATCTTATCAAGGGGGACCCACGCAAGTTCCCAGGATATATGTTAGGTAATCAGCTTACATTTGACAAAATGTAGGAATAATGGCAAGGTGACTCCTTGTCTTCCAAATGCACAGGGAGCCAAATGAGACATTACTTGACTACCAGTTATGCTTTATTTTGTGAGGCTTTTTAAATTTTGTTTTCAAGACAGGTTTTCACAGTATAACAATACTTGTTGTCCAGGAACTGACTTTGTAGATTAGGCTGGCCCCAACTCACAGAGATCCTCCTGCCTCTGCCTCCCACGTACAGGAAATAAAAATATGTGCAACTGCATCCCAGTCCAGTTATCTTTTTTTTGAGATGATTGTTTTATTTATTTATTTTTTTTATTTTTCCATTCAAATATTTACACTTCCTTCCCTCCTCCCAATCCCCTCCCATTCCCCCACAACTCCTCCTCCCTCTCTCTCTCTCTCTCTCTCTCTCTGCTTAAGAGAGGGCAGGAAACCCTGCCCTGTGGGAAGTTCAAGGTCCTCCCCCCCTACCTCCAGGCCTAGGGAGTTGAACATCCATATAGACTAGGGTCCCAAAATTACAGAAATTCTCCCGCCTCTGCCTCCCAAGTACTGAGAATAAAGACATGTGCAACCACTTTCCAGGCCAGTTATATCTTTTTGAGATGTTTTAATAATTGCCTGTGATCATGTTAGAGGAGCAGCAGGAGGCAATTGAAATTCAAGGCATCAGTACAACAGAAGGAGAATTTCTGATGAGTGAATCTTGTATAAGCAAAGTCCCTACACCAAGGATCCCAGAATGTGTTTCTCTTCTGTGTTTACATGTTTGCTGCTGCTATCATTCTGTGGGATCTGGCATGGTGAGAATGTGTGTGGGGAGATCTCCACTGTTTATAATATAGTGTGTTTGGCTCATGGAAACATCCTATTCTATAGGAATGACTACTTATAAATTACTATGAAGGTGAATTCTTCTTAAGTTATACTGTTTATTTGATAATAATAATGTTAGTTAAAACAGAATTTTGATGATACAAATATAAACAAGTGTCACACAGCTAGAACATATGAGTTTCTCCTGAACAACAGTATAGACTGTGACATAGGGTAATAATTTAAAAAACAATCGAGTCTCAGTAGCCCAATAGGTTTAAATTCTTTCAATATTAATATTGGGAGATGTGTTTTGGGGTGCAACATAGCTGAAACAAAGCTTTAAAAACAACTGAATGTTACATGAAAATATTTTCTCAAATAGCTTTGAGATAAAGTACTGAAGAAGACAATCTAAACATTTAAAAGGGAACAAAGTTGAGTGAGGAGATGTCTAAAGTCAGAGAGCAAGAACAAAGCAGCCCAATTACTATTAGCTGACATGCCTTTCTTGTTTTGATTGGCTGATTATCAAAGGTAATGATTAATTCCTTACACCCATTTTACACAGATCCCATGATACAAAAATCAATGAATGAGTTGGTATGCACACCAAGGATTTAAAGTAGAGCTGACTGATTTTATTTTCATGTATAAAAGTTTAGATTAATGATTCCTGTAAGTTTCCTTATGAGATTATCCTTCAAGGAAAATAATAATGTAATTGGCTGTTTCTTTACAACTACAAAATGAAGCCTGTCAGTAAAACACCTGACTGAGAAGAATTTCTTTCTTCTCTACAAGGTTAAACTGTAACAAGTTGCTTCTGTATAAATGTTTGAGAGTTCTTGGGATAATTTATCTTTTACCTGTTTTATGTACAATGTTTATGCATGTAAGGGATATGGAAAATATGTTCTTACCTGAACTCATTATAATCATTCACTTGAAGAATACAGTGTAAATACATTGGAATTTCGAAATTGCTTGAAAAATTTGTTGGGTTAAATAAGTTGTACTAAAATGTATACAGAAGAAAGAATTCAGAAGAATACAGAGGATAGAGAATAAGGAAACCATCAAGAGAAAGGGTGTATTTTTTCCAAACATCCCTCAGATATTTGAGGGATGTCAAGTATACACCAACTCCTTAGATTTCCTTTGAGCCCTGTTGCTTGATGTTGGCCCACAAGGTATCAATAAATCACTTTGCATCCAATAACTTGGTCCCCAAAACCTTTCATTTTTCCAATATTTTCAGTTGCCCAGTGAAAAGCCATATCATTATTACACCAAGGCATCCAGGTGCTTGTTGTTCATAGCCAAGCATATATGAGATTCAAAATCTTTACAGTCATGAACATAGTAAAAATGTCATTTTAGACATGTGAAAATATCTTATTCTGGAAAGTACTACAACCATGCCTGCATTGAATAACAAGTAGTCAGCAACATGACTCACTCAAAATAACCAGAAGCAGTAATAAATCAAACTGCATGATGCCCACTGGACAGTCTATAACCAGAGACCAAGAGCAGGGCTCTGCCCTGCACAGCTAGAAAGATTCCATCTCCATCTGTCCTGGCACTAAAACAGCTCCTACAGGCTCCTGGTCTTCAAATCAAAGACTTCTATTAGAGACTGACCTCAACTTCACATAAGCCATGTTGCACAAGTGAGCAATCTTGGGGTGATAGGCTTAGAAACATGGTTAGGAATTTAGAGTGTGAACTTTGTGTGATGATCATAAGAATTTTTAGATGAATAAATTTTATTTCATTTTAAATATTTATTTATTTATTTATTAAAAATTTCCACCTTTTTAGGAGCTCAGTCCAGTGCTCCAATGTGGGTCTCTGTCTCTTTCTCCATTTATCGCTGGATGCAGGTTCTATGGTGATACTCAAGATATTCGTCAGTGTGGCTATGGGACAAGGCCAGTTCAAGCACCCTCTATTCTGCTGCCCAAGAACCTAGCTGGCGACATCCCCTTGGACACCTGGGAACCCCCTCTAGAGTCAAGTCTCTGGCCAACCCTAAAATGGCTCCCTTAATTAAGATATCTTCTTAATTAAGATATCCACCCTTCCTTCATCTCAATCATCCTGCTCCCCCAAGCTCTTCCCAATCCTCTGTTTCTTCCTTCTCTCTCCCCCTCTTCACTCCCCCCCACCCCATGCCCAACCTCATGCTCCCAACTTTTGCCCAGCGATCTTGTCTACTTCCAATTTCCAGGAGGATAAATATATGTTTTTCTTTGGGTTCACCTTATTATTTAGCTTCTCTAGGATCATGAAATATAGGCTCAATGTCCTTTGTTTATGGGTAGAATTCACTAATGAGTGAGTGCATATCATATTCATCTTTTTTGGTCTGGGTTATCTCACTCAGTAAAATGTTTTCTACTTCCATCCATTTTCATGCAAAATTCAAGATGTCATTGTTTTTTATCACTGAGTAGAACTCTAATGTGTATATGTGCCAGATCTTTCTTATCCATTCTTCTATTAAGGGGCAGCAAAGTTGTTTTCAGGTTCTGGCCATTATAAATAGTGCTGCTATGAACATAATTGAACAAATGGTTTTGTAGAATGATTGGGCATCTCTTGGATATATTCCCAAGAGTGGAATTGCTGGATCCTGGGTAGCTTTGCCTGCCATTTTCTGTGCATAGTACCTATAGCAGCAAGAAGAGAGCATCAGGTCCCTTGGTGCTGGAGTTACAGGAGATGATGTGATACCATGTTTTTGTCCAGTGGAACCTTTGTCCACTGTAACAGTAGCTAGTCCTATTAACTCCTAAACTCTCTCTTCAGCTGCTTTTTCATTTAAAATTTATTTTTATTAAAATATATTACACTACTTTCACCCGTCTTTGTCCTCTCTTCACTCATTCACAAGATATTACCTTCTAATTTGCTCCTTCTTAAGTATGTAAGACTAAGCGTGTACAAACACATGCATAAAACCTACTGAAGCCATTTCTGTTGGTTGTGTGTCTATAGTTTCATGGCTGAACATGTTCCTTTGGTTAGGCAATTAGTTATCACATTCCCCCCTGAGTCACATTCTCCCAAGTAAGTAACAACTCCACTCATTAATGAACAATATCTGACCACAGACTTAACTAAGCTTCTTTGGACAGGACACATTTTTGAAATTAGAAAACCTCCGTGTAGAAACTCAGCTGACACTTGCTGGTGTAATGGTTCTGAAGTTCTAGAGTTGCAGAGAGTACTCTGGACACTGACAGAAGCCAATCACAGTCATCCTTGGAACTCTGGGTCTGACACCATACCCAATTCACCAATTCATGGGATAAGTCTCTTTAGAATATCCTAATCTCACCTAGCTTGCCAGTATAGGAATTAAAAGGGTGGGGACTTCAACCTCAAACAAAGGTCCTACCTAGAGGTAGGTCATGCAGAGAGTTCAGCTCTCTCAAGGGTATTGTCAACAGGTGTGACTAAGAGCAAGCTATTGTAGTTCGTGAAGAGAGAAATAGATCTGTTTCTAACTCAAACAAAAAGTCTAAAGTGTTAGGAATATTTCTTAATATTTCTTAATATTAGTTCCTTGCCAACGCAAAAATTCCCAATCAAGCCAAATCAAATCAGTGACCTTCAGAAGTGGAGAGAGGAGTGGGACCAGCTGGTCACTGCCGTGGAGGTGCAGATGAAGGCGCTGCTCTCCAGCAGCAAGCACAAGGATGAGGAAATCCAGCAACTGAAAGGGTGGCAGCAGAGAGCATGGAGCCAGAAAAACAAACCATGAGTGTCAAGCCTGAACATAATGGTTCATTTGACCTCGGTGGAACCTCCAATTGCCACACACCGTGCCCCCGTGTCTGCACTCTGTGCACTAGAACCCAGTTCGTGAGCTTTGGGCAAGGGGCTGAAGGTTGAGAATACACACACAGAAACAAACCGACATACACAGAGCCAGACCAACACATGGACCTCCTATCACTGGTACCAAAAGCCCTTCTTTAATAGCACCATGGAGGCTTAAATACACTGCAGTCAATGGACAACAGGTAAAAATCCTATCCTCTGATTCTCTAGGCAAAGCACAGCTTTTAGTCACTTCAATTAGAAGGCTGTAGTAGGGAAGAGCAGCTGAAGGCCAGGACTCATTATTCCCAATATTATTCCTAATATTAGCTCTCTGACAACGCAAAAAATTCCCAATCAAGTCAAATCAAAGCAAGCCAAATTAAGAAATATCCAGGTTTAATGGGAGATCTGCACTCTCGCGTGGCCCCGAGGCAGGAAATCAGGAAGCCGCAGAAATGCGACCCCCGGGAGGAAGAAAGGGAGACCTCGTGTTTTTTTGGGGCATCACTTAAGTACCCTGGGGAGTGGTCCTGACCCCTCCCTGTGGCCTGCTGGGATTTGAAGTCCAGACCAGGCCTGGGGGCTGGGACCTATGCTCCCAACCTAACATTCCAGACTCTTTGGATATAGGGGGTGACAGAAAATTGGAATGGTAATTATGACACTTAGGCTCTCTTTGGAAAAGGGCATAGAGTCAAATCTGGCTACTTCTTGCAGGCACAGGGGCGGCGTGGGGAAGGGGAGAGCCAGGTGTCCAGGTTTAGCGAGAGGTGTGGCTGGAAAGGCATCCTATGAACTGTCATCCTGGAGAACTGTCATCTCCTTGGGAGAGATGAGAAGGCAGGTGTCTTGAAAAAAAATTGTTATCAACAAAGATGAGTGGGCCAGGCTGAGAAGTTCTATCCAGAGAGGTGAGTGGGTGCTCGCCTGGGCTCTCTGTCCCAGAAGAGAGCACAGCCCCTCCCCCCTCAGCTTCTGAGGCAGGGTCTTCGGTGTTCCACGGGACCCCTCCCTGCCCCCACTGCTGCTGCCTTTTTGTCTCCTGGGTCCTGGAAATACCAGCTATCCCTGCTGCAGTGCTGAGGAGTTCTATCCAAAGAGTGCTGAGGAGTTTCATCCAGAGAGGAGGAGATGGGCAGGCTCCATTGCAAGAATTCCTCCAACAACCTGAAAGGCAACATGACATCTCCAGAATCCAGTGATCACGAAACTAGAAGAATTGAACACACCCTACTCGAGAAGAAATAGAAGAAATTGACTCTAAGCAGATCTTTATGAAAATAATAGAGGAACTTAAACAGGAGGTGAAAAATCTGCCGTAAAGAAATGGAAGATAAGTATAACAAAAAGATTGAAGAAATGAGTAAAGAAATGGAAGAGAAATATACCAAAAGGTTTGAAGAAATGAGTAAATCCGTAAATGAAATTCTGGGAAACCAAGAAAAAACAATCAAACAGGTAATGGAAACAGTTCAAGATTTGAAAACTGAAATGGAGTCAATGAAGAAATCACAAGCCGAGGGCCGGCTGGCTATGGAAAATCTAGGTAAACGAACAGAGACTTCAGAAACAAGCATAACCAACAGAATACAAGAGATAGAAGAAAGAATCTCAGACTCTGAGGACACCATAGAGAAATTAACTCTTCAAATACTTTATCCTATCTGAGATCTTTTCCTTAAGATGACTACATTCTGACCCAGATCCCTAAATGTTCTTAGTCATCTCATGGTGAAAAAGTATTTAGTCTAAGTTCAATGATTGTCTTCGGCTGGAACAGTCCCTGAACTGTTTCAATATCAAGTTTCATAATGCGCTCATGATAATGAGTTTATTTGGCCAAAATCATTACAAAAGTCATGGCTGCTACTAGTGCCATTCCCTAGGAGATTATGGGGGCCACCTGTATAGAAACTATCACAGTTGAATAGCTGAATCTTGAGGTAGATAAATCCCCAATTACCTGAAGTACTACCATATTGACTTTGATAGTGGCTATACAGCTTTGCATTCCCAGGAGCAATGGAGGAGTCTTCTCCTTGATGCACATCCTTTCCAGAATGAGTTTCCCCTTACGTTATAGACTCTAATAATTCTGTGAGGTATAAGGTAAATTCTAAAACCTGTTTTAACTCACAATTTATGAGTGGCTAAGGATGTTAAACATTTACTTAAGTGTTTATAAGCCAGTTTAGATTCATCTATTTAAAATTCTTTATTTAGATCTGTACCACATTTTTTGATTAATTTATTTGTTGATGGGTAGCTTCTTGAGTTCTTTTTCCTTCTGAGCAAGTAAATGCAAACCATGTAGACTAGCATGAAATATACTCATTGTAACTGGATATTAGCTGTTGAATCAAGAATACTCACAGTACAATCCACAGACCCAGAGTGGAAAAGTAACAAGGATGGCTGTAGCAGGGGGTTCATGGATACCCCATGGAAAAGGAAAATGACTGCATTTGACCTATAGTTAAGTCTTATTACTAGCTGGTTCTTACAATTAAATTAGCCAATTTCTATTAATCTACATTTTGGCCCCTGACAGCCTGACATTACCTGTTTTCCTACATATCTTGTTCCTCTGATAGATAGCTTGCATCTCTCCTTAATCTGCCCCCCCTTTTCCCCTGTATTTCCTTTAGACACCACTGCCTAGTCTTTTTCTGCCCAATTATAGGCCAATTCAGGTGTATTATAAAACAATGAAAAAAATACATAGTCAATGAATACAGAAGCATTATTCCACAGCAGTTTGAAGTTGTGTAAAGTTAGCTGATTTAGATCTTTAACATGAAACCACTGCTACAGTCAACAGCCTGTGTCTGAAACCTCTGGGGTGACCCAATTGTGTCAATCAGGATTACACACATTTGTAGGAAGAGATGTCCTGTTCTGACAGTTTCCAAATAACTAACATGGAGACTTAATATTAATTATAAATGCTTACCTGATAGCTTAGGCTTATTGCTGTCTACCTCTAACATTTAAAATTAACTCATATTTCTTATCTATGCTCTGCCATGTGGTGGTACATTTATTAGCACGACACATTTCTCTCCTGATATGTCTGCATTTGGTTTGTGGGCTCTCTTCCCAAAGTCCTCAGTTTGGTTTTCCTACCTATACATTTTTTTAATAACAATGACAGCAACACATTGTCATAGTGTATAGCAGTATTCCACAGTACATATTTGCAAAAAAAAACCCCTCTCTTAAATATTCATTCACTCAAGAGAAGCCCCCAAATTGTATACCCAGAAATCTGGTCTGTCTTCATTCACATGATGTGAATTAATACATGCTTGGAAATTACATAATCATTCCCCTACTACGAGACACAGAATTATGTAGTAATAATACAGTCATCATTTCATGAGATTGACAAATCAGAATCAATGATTCTGTTGTGAAGGATTTAATCAAGACATAAGGTATATTGGCATAATTGCCTTGTAACTGAACTGGATGTTTCCTGGTTACAGAATTCTCCCATAGCTTACTCACACCTGTTACCTATTTGGGATATATCTCCCAGAGTTTAGCACTATTTGTTCACTTTGGGGCACAATTTTCCCTAATTATATACAAAAACAGGCACACTCTCAAAAAAAACCCAACAACAACAACAACAAAAAACCTGCTACCCACTACCAGCTCTTCGTTCTTTTTTCCAATGTAAACACAGAACTCTAACTTCCTGTGGTTATCTTTAT
This sequence comes from Myodes glareolus, assembly GCF_982192425.1. Lineage (NCBI taxonomy): Eukaryota > Metazoa > Chordata > Mammalia > Rodentia > Cricetidae > Myodes > Myodes glareolus. The sequence goes on from NC_142027.1 coordinate 84,804,872, forward strand.
TGGCAGTCCTTTGGCCAGCATTAAGTGTCCAGGCAAAAGTACTTCCTTAAAGCCATTTATAGATTTCAAGGACGTAGAAATACTACATTCCTCAGACTGTTGATTGATAGTCACTCAAATAGATAGAAAAATAAGTATACTCTGTGTTTACCTCATTTACAGACAAGAGATTGACATAAAGTAACCTTGCTGTGAAAGATTCCAAAATCTTTATACTCACCTTTCATCAATTTATAGATGACTTTAGTTCATGAGAGTTACTACTTATGTTTTACTCTCCTAGATAGCAGGAAAAAAATTAAAAATCTGCCCACAGCCCAGAGAAGACAATCCATCTTTTTCCGGGGCCTCCAGACTTGCACTACCAATGACCAGAGTGGCAGAAAGGGACCAAGAACCAGATCTGATCATTTAGAGCTTTGATACCTCTTATCAAGGTTTATTTGGTGGTAAACCCCACTAAACAATTCAGCATTCAGAAAGATTTGATATAGCAGTGGGAAATCTGACTAAAAGAATCTGAGCACAAAAAAATAAATAAATTAACTCACATACATCCTTTTATCATGTCCTATTTATACTTTCTATGACCTCTCTATTACCCATGCTATTCATAGTTCTTTGATGTTCCTGGTGATTATGCTATGCTTGCTGTTTCTACCTACCATGAGGTATCCAGCCTTTATAATCCACACAGACATGAACAGTCATCTCTACATGCACTACAGAACCATAAAAAAAAGAAAAAAAACAGGTAGGAAAGACCTGACAAAGCAGCACTGCAGGAAAAGTGACAAAACACAAGAAGACCCATTATCCAAGGGGAAACACCTAACATTTGAAACCATTAGATAGGATCAGTAGACATCCATAAACCCTGGACTCATACACTACCCTCAGCAAATCTCTATTGTGATAACCAGCTCTGATGAGACCCAGACCTGTTGCCAGCAAAGGTGGGCACAATGTCTTCCTATTTTTTGAAATTCCAACAAGGTCTAATAACAAAGGAAATTTTTGGGGTATTATTTTAATGTAGACTTGACTATTAATCATAGAGTGAATGTTATTGCTCAAAGGCCCCATGGCATGTGTGAATGAGAGAAGGTAATTTGGTACCCATATACTGCTTGGCTACTTTGGTGTGAATCCCCTTTTCAAGGGGAGAAATGCCATGATTTCACAAGATTTCTACACAATTGACAGTGACTATCCAAAACACAAGTGTTCCCAAAGCTCTGCAATCAGTTTCTCCATATGGAGTGTATATTCCTGTGAATTGGGCTAACTATCAGGTGTTCATTCACCCAACATCTCCCCTACTTTTGTTGAATAAAAACATCATGTGCATATTTCTCAGGACAATGAATAATAATTTTAAAGTTAATACAAAATAGTCTATATATGGCAAGCAGAGAACTAGCTTGGTCATCTTGCAGATGTGTTTTATAGGATTTTAGAATATCTCTCATCTATGGTAAAACAGAGCACTAATGTAAAAACTCATAGTTATTATGACTTTATGCAGAAAAGTGCATCTAAAAGTTGTAAAATTGAGTTATTAAAGAAAGGATTGTTAGTTTTGTCTATTAGTCATTGATTATCAGAATGTACTTCGATGAAGAATTGTTAGGTAGAGTTTACCTGATCCGCATCTGTGGGAACATGGTTGCAGTTGAAATAGACTTAATAAGTAAAATTTTTGATTAAGGCAATAATAATCCATTTTATCTATGACAGAGCATTACCAACTGTTTCAAAACATACATAGCAAGATTTTCATAGCAGAACAGTTGTCAGAAATATATTAGGAGAGTGTCTGATAAAAAATATATTACAGGCTCATGGGCAGAATATAGACAATTAGTGATAGAATATTTTTTAAATGCAGACTAGTGTCTGGGGTATAGAGTTTAACACAATAAAAAGGTGACATAAGATGTGAAATTCTCTCATAGTTGCTTCCTGCTGATAAGGGGAGAAGTTGTAGGTCTGGTCTTGAAGGCTGGAACATAGTGGAAACCCATGGAGACCAGGGAAGAGCAGGATGCCTCAGACTCTGTGAAGCCTACAGGCAGCCTTGGAACAGTCTGTGTCAGAAGAATGCAATAGGGATTCCTTGGGTGAGAGCTGCAGGGAGAGCTGGGGGGCAAGGTGCACAGCTGTGGCAAGGAAGCTGTCTAGCAATCTCTAACTCCTTAAATGATTATAAATCTGGTGGAATAAATACATGTTAATGGAAAAATATGAAGTTAAGGAATCTTAAAAGAGAAACTTTATCTCTTAGGTGCACACCTGAAATTTATAAGTACATAGTTTTGGCAGATTAGAGAAATGCAAACCAGGCCAGTGAGAGAGGGAAAGTGCCTCTCCCCCACAAAAGAATTAGGCAGGTGGAAAAACAAATTCTAAACAAATAATACTTAGCTGAGTTTATTTTTACTTGTGACAAAGTTGCTGAATCTAAATTTATCCTCTTGAAGCTCATAAGAATCATTCTTTAGAGGCAAAAATGTTAAATCTATCAGGTTATTACTATTTGTGGTCCGTATTGAAATCCATATCGTGGAAGAAGCAAAGAGATAGCTATTTTCAGCTATATATTTTTCTATATCTGAAAGGTAAATAACACTTAATAAGAAGGCAACTATACAGATGAAGAAATGTTAGAATGAAAAAAAAAAGAATGTTTAGAGTTAAATGAAGACTGTAGGTTTAAATTTAAAGAGTAAGCAGAAGCATGTTTTTTTCTTTTTTCTTTGCTTATTGGGAGTGCCTAGGAGTGTAGGAGAGTGGCAGGTTGCTGATATCTGAGGAAGCTGGGACAGACAGGGAAAGGGCAGGGGTGGGGAGTGGGGGGGCAGAGACAGCTTTGTGGGAGAGTACAGACAGACAGAAGCAGAGAGTAAATAAGCAATATAAAGTAAGATTTATTTTATTATCTTGGATGTCTCCAATTGAAGTGGAAAAATTTTGTAGAGTTTTTACAAGTCATTGGAGAGAGCATCCTCTCTCAGGGATTTCGTCTTGGGTGGGCTAGCAGGAACTCTCTGTACAGGGCCACTACTTTTTGTAAGTATAACTGGAGCAGGAGAGCCTCACCCAGAAAGAGAGAAAGACAGGTTTTAGTGTAGCAAGAGGAAGAAAAGCTGTAGCAGTAGTTAATGCAATGCTGAGAAATCATCATTTGGGTTTTTTAATCAGGTAAAATGGTCTCTCCACAAAGCCTGATGCTGTGGGCCTGTAGCTTTGTCATTTAAATGAGAAGCACCAGGGGAAGGTACCTGGGCTGCCTACAAGACGGTTTTAGGGCTTAAAGTACAAGTTTGAACATTTGGCTTTTAGCAAGTTACAGTAAAGAAATCTGTTCAGAGCAGGCAGGGGTCTGAACTCCACTTAAGGTCTATTGACCTGGCAGCAGTACATTCATTCACTGTGCAGTTTGTGGCTCCAACATCCTCTCCTTGTTTCAACAGCTTAGAGCAAAAGGTGTAAACATCTGATCTAAACAACCCCTAGAGGTTGCTAATCTTTGGCAAAAGTTCTCTTGGAGGAAGGGACAAATATTTCCCCTGGTTGTTTACATAGTTTGTCTTGTTACCCCAAACCCTATGCCTATTGGGGGAAAAAACAGTTCAGTAAAAAGGCAATCTTGCCTTGCTCCTAATTTTTACTGATTATAAACACATTAACTTCTAATCTAATCACTTAAGAATATAGTGTAGCACACCAGTCCCCCCTCCTAGATTTCACTGAGTATTTAATCTCTCCTTTAATAAACCTCTCCACTCACTATCCACAGCCACCTAGAGTCATAAAGTAAGCTGGCAGCTACTGCTCTGTGTGTAAAAATCCGTATCTGTCTTTATGGCCCTGAATGAATTCCAGTCCGAGACTCTGCTAGGGCTGGAGAACTGAGGATTATAAGTGTATAACAATTGAAAATCTTTGCAGCACGAGAGAACAATAAGGAAACATACATGCTCAGGAAAATCACTAGTTAGTGGATACATTTTTTTACACTTAAAGATTTCTTTCTTGAGTTGTAATGCCTTAGCTGTTTCCTAAAGGGATCTGAGGGGCTAGTACTCCAAAAGACCTTGTTTACTGCCCTTACTATAATCAGTAATTTTTTTCATAATGATGACTGAGAAACTAACTGCCTTCCCTGTTCTCCCCAACCCGTGGCGTACTCAGTAAACTGTTCTTCCTGTTCTGCTCTAAAGGAGAAACCAGACTCCATATGCAAACCCTTTTCCTGTTATTTTAATGAACAGTTGTCTACATGACTCAAATGGGGAATATAAATTCAGTGGCGTTGCAGTCATTTAATGTAAGGGTTTATTTGGATTACTGAAAAGGACAGGAAGATCATTGTCCAGAAGACTAAATGATTGGGATTAAGGCTACCCGAGTCAACATAAGAGAGCATGTCTCAGAAATACTTTTCTAAAATGCTGCACATGCACCTGTTCCAAAATCATTTTGCATTCCCAGGGATAAAGCACAGTAAATATTTGAAGACAGACAAAAAAAATCTGGTTAATAGCAGCATGCATTTAGTTCTGGCTAATGCTAGAAAAGGATACAGCCTAGAATAGACTTTGCATTCCACATATACCCTCATCCTTTCTCTTCTTTTAGTTCATGTCCCAAGTTATACATTGAACAATATAAATAGTGACAGTCCAGCCATTTAGGAAGATGAAAATTTACAGAGCAAATCTATCTTTTAGATCACACATTATGATCTACACTGAAGAGAATCACTGCTACATTTCAAAGATGTATGATTGCCACAATCCTCACACATATGAAAGGAAAATAATACAAAACGGGAAAAAACCCAAAGAAAAGTCTCCAACCCCCACTGTGAATGCTGTTATTAAATGAACAGGCTTGCTGAGCTCTTCAAATGTTAGAACAATGATGCCTTTTCATCTAAGAGGGCTAGCGAGATTTTAAAGTCACAGTTACTTCCTTGCAGAACCAGAAGGAGTTCAGTGTAATCAGACCTGCCCTCTGTCTGTCTCAGGGCTTTATTATGTCTTTGGTATGTGGGTGTTTGCCTGCCATTTTCTGTGCACAGTACCTAAGAGGCCAGAAGAAGGCATCAGATCCCTTAGGACTGGAGTTACAGGAGATGGTTAGCTACCATGATTTCTTGAAATGGATCCTTTTCCTCTTTCACAACAGACAGTGCTCTTGGCTGATAAGTTGTCTCTACAGCTGCCTTTTTATTTAAAATTTATTTTCATACATTTTACTTAAAATATACCACTTTCATGCTTCTTTGTTCTCTCTTCATTTGTTCATAAATTGTTTCCTTCCAATTTCCTCCTTATTAAGCACGTGTGACTAAGTGTGTACAAATACATGTACAAAAACCTGTTGAGGCCATTTCTGTTGGCTGTGTATTTATAATTCCAGGGCAGAACATGTACCATTGGATACTCAGTTAGCTCATCTCTGCCTGAGTCAAATTCTCCCATTTAAACAAAAACTCCCATCATTAAAGAACAAAATGATCAGACCCCACAGTAACCTAGGCTTCTTTGGGTAGGAAACACTATCAAAAATAGAAAACCTGGGTGCAAATACCTCATCAGACATTTGCTGGTATAATTAATGACTCTGTAATTCTGGACCTGCAGCAAACACTCTGAACACTGATTTCAGCCGATCACATCTTTCTTGGAAATCTGGGCCTCCCTCAATACCTTGTTCACCATTCTCATCTCAGAACACTTAAAAGTTCTGAAGTTCCTGCCTCCACTTTCTTACTACCATTACTACATATCTGTGCCACCATGTTTGACTTAGATTGCTCCAGCTTCAATTAGTTAGGCATAAAAAGAAGGGATGAGTAAAAAAAAGCATTAAGTTTACTATGTTACAATAGAACTTATCTCTGTGAGCCTGGGTTTATCTATCTTTAGAAGAAATTCAGAACTATATATTAGTTACTTGATGAGTTATAAGAGACCCAATGATAAAAAAAACTTACTTTTTAATAGTTGGAAGATTGTAGACTTTAAGGAAGAAGGCTTGTATTTAATGGGAACCACCCTGTGACTAGAATTAGGACTTCTTTTTAAGTAGCAGAATTTCTTGAAAATCTTCATGTCATTTGAATTCACCACCATTCAAGTCTCCTAACTGAAAGTTTTACAGTCATCAGGAAAGCAGACTATGATTACATTCAGAAAAGTTATTCTTCATGCCAGCAAGTTCCCTTTCTCTCCTTATAGGAGGCATAAATTCCAGCAGGGATCCACCTGCCATGTGTTTTTGTGGTATCCCATTGCTGACTATTTACCAACTTTGGGCTAAACTCAGTTTTGTGGTTTCATCAATGATCTGTCACTTTAAACACTTGTATTTTCAGTTTCTCTCCTGAAAATCTTTTGACTTTTCCATTGTTTTATGGAGATTTGGGCACAAAAACATCTTCATATTTCTAAGTTAGTTTCTGATGCTGTCCATCTTGTATTTCTTTGGGTCATAAGACATAAGGCAAAGATGGACTCAGGTTCCCACACTCACACCTTACTGCTATAATGACATGATCACTAGGCTGAATAGATGGCTCAGCAGCTGACATCATTGGTTGCTTATCCACATGGCCTGACTTTGTTTCCCAGAACCCATAAAACAGCTCACAATTCTCTTTAATTCCAGTCAAAGGGGATCAGATACCCTCTTATGGCCTCCAGTTTTGCACTCGGTATATACAATGACAAACTCAAGTCATCAGACAGCAGCAACAAACTTTATGTACTGACAAATATTATGATATTCACTGGGGTTCTGAGAAAATGTTATGAACAAGTCTTTAGTCCTAAGGAAACACATTCTACAAAAAAAGAGAAAAACAAAAGAAAAGATAGCAGTATATCATTTTCAATTAAAAATAGGTTTTATTATTTAAATTGTAGTTTTTTTTCCTCTATCCTTCAAAGAAAACATGTTTACAATCTGAAAAAAAGGCAACATTTTCCTGGTAGACTGTTTCAATTAATCAGGGTGCTGACTTAGTGGGAAATGTGTGTGGTGTGCAAGTCTGGTAACCTAATCTTGATCACCATATGAAGCGAGCCAAAAGTCCGCCCCAAAAAGTTGTCTTAAGGTCTTCATATAATTATCAGGCCTAAAATTCCATAATCTTATCACACATACATATAAAAGAAACATTTTTCAAATAAATCTCACCAATGTTTTATTACCTGGCATCTCTGGCTAATTCCCTTATAAGAAAGCACTTCATGATGACATGACAAATGGATAACTAATGAGGACAGGAGGATGCATGGAACTTAAAATAATGTATACATATCCACAGGACAACAAGCTAAACTGTGAAATATTCTGTTTATTACTGATTATCCCACATTTTACATCTTTACCAGTTTGATGACAATGATGCTGTGCACACACACGAGTTAAGGTTTCTTATACTCTGTTCTATTATGCATTTTAACATTAATTTTGATAAAATATGTAGACAAAACAGCAAATGTTGGTGTCTAACATCTACCCTTAGACTTATATTCAAGAGACTGACCTATGATGATTATGAGTTCAGATATATCTATAACTAATCAGTGACATACAAGTTAGACTGGATAAACAAATGATATCTCAAGGAAATTTGTGAAAATATGAAAAACAAATCCAGGAAAAAGTTTCACCACCCTTTCTGGGTCACCATTACTTAAAAAGCATGAATACACTCTGCCTTATTGCTGCGTTAGTACCTTCCGCTGCTTCAACCAATAGTCACTGAAGCACGAGCCCACAGTGATGTGGGAGCGCCTTCCGCTCCGTCAGCCAATAGCCGTTGAAATACCAGCCCACTGGGGCATGGTATATTTCTCTTTAAAGGAAGAGCGGCAAGCTCAGCTCATCCTCTTGATTCCAGCGCTTGGTTCTGGCTCCTGCTCCCAGCTCCTGCTCCAGCAACTAGGCTCCCTTCCTGACGGTTTATGGTGTATGTAAGTTCTACCCCCCAAAATAAATACCCCTTTAAAACATAACTGGTGTGGGATTGATTCGCCCATATCTGGTGCCTGAACGTGTGGGTTTTCCCCCCATCTTGGTGTGGGCCAAGCAACCAGAGCAGCACACCGCTACTGGCTCCCAACTGGCCCCGACCTTGGGCAGATCGGGGAGGGAACTTTTTGGCTTCTGCTACCCCTATCGGGCACTGTCTTTTCCACCGCCTGGCTGAGTCCAGCACTCGACCTGCGCCGGAGCTCACAATCTGTGAATTTAACCTCTGAATTTGAGTGTATATATTCTAGAGTTTACTTCCTGAATTGACGCCATTGGCATGTGGATTCAGGTGTGCCCCTGCTTCCTATTGGCAGGCTATGGTCAGTACAGGTAAGATTTTTCTTTTCAGTTGAAAATACATACATACATACATACATACAAGTACAATTTCTTTTGATTGAAAATGTCAGAAAATATTACTATCCAAAAGTTCAATGGTTTTTTTAATTGCGCTATGGAGGATATTCTGAAGGATGTCTCTGATATTTCTCTTACTTTGTTATTCCTGGGATCTGTCGTTTTTCTGGTGTTTGGCTATTTTATAAGAAAGATACAGTCCTTACAGACTGAATCTACAATGCTGAGGGCAGAGATTAAAACCTTAAGAACAATTCAGACTGATACCAACCTCCTCAAAAAAGAGTTTGGAGATTTCAAGGAGGAAACTAGATCAGAGTTTGGAGTTTTCAAGCAGGAGACTAGATCAGAGTTTGGAGTTCTCAAGGAGGAGACTAGATCTTTGTCTGATATGACTCGGTCGACTGACCAAAATATCAAGAAGGTATAGTCTGATATTGCTTCTTTAGAAGGGAGCTTCACTGCTCTGGAGGAAGGGACAACCAAAATGACTTGTAACCTCCAGTCCATGACTGTAAGTGCTGAAGCATTAGCTGAGAGGATTATAACCATTGAATGTGAAAATCGGACTTTATCAAAAGGGTATGATAGATTAATTGACAGGATTTCCATACAAGAAGGCACAGTACATGCCATGAGGAAATGGTGTCTCTGACAGACAAGCTCCATGCCTTAGAATTGTTAATGAAGGCTTTGGAGCATAATACTGGATAGGAGATTCAGGACTTACAGAAGGCAATGGTGAGCAGATTTAATAAGATTGAGGAAATCATAGACTCTGATGAACAGGAGCAAAAGGTAGAAAGGCAGCATTCACCTCAAAAAACTCTCAGTCTACATGGAGTTATACCTGCCTTTCCAGTAATAACATCAGAAAAGATAACCGGCTCCAAAAACCCTAAGGTCATTAAAGAACATACATGGGAGCCTATACGTATGAATAATCTGAAAGAATTTAAACAAGCAATTGTGAATTATGGACTACATTCATCCTTTGTTAGGGAGATGTTAAAATCCTGGGCTCTGAGCAGCAGGGCCACCCCTCAAGATTGGAACCAGCTCACGTCAGCTGTCCTAGAGAACGGACCTTTATGGCATTTGAAATGCCTATTCAAACAAGAGGCCAGACTTTTACAACAACAAGAATCAGCGAAAGGAATTGAGGTTTCTCTAGATCAAATTCTAGGGGAAGGACTTTACTCTGATCCTCAGGAACAAGCTCTTTATGATGACAACATTTTATCCATATGTGCTACAGCAGCTCTAAGGGCCTGGGACAGGGTTCAAGACTCAGGTCAGAGAGTAGAATCGTATATCAGGGTCAAACAGGGTCAGAGAGAACCCTTTAGTGACTTTTTACAAAGACTAACTAAGGCTGTACAAATAGGGATACCTAATCCAGATGCAAGAAATATAGTAATTGAGTCTTTGGCTTATGAGAATGCCAATGTAGAATGCAAAAGGATCCTGGGGCCTTTAAAGCTCAGATCAGCGCCGTTGGATGAATGGTTTTTACATCCAATGAATATTGATACATTTGATTATGGCAATGAAACATGGGTGCAAGAAGCAATTTCAAAAGGTTAAAGGAGACATCAGATTACAAAATGCTTTCATTGTGGCAAAATGGGACACATGAAAAGGGACTGCAGACAATGGAATTCCAGGAATAATGCCTCTTCTAGGAATAACAGGAATAGGAGGACTCAGCCTTCAGGTTTATGTAGGAGATGTGGAAAGGGCAGGCATTGGACGAATGAGTGTAGGTCAACAAGAGATAAACAGGGCAACCCGTTGCCATTGGGAAACTCAAAAGGGGGCCTCTCAAAGGCCCCCATGGCAAATATGGTCCAGTAATTTCTGATCACTGCAGAGAACATGCCTCTTCAGGGAAATTAGAATGCCCCATGCCTGCCGTTAAAAGCAATAATGGCCTGAAATATGAGTTAAATGTGGTGAATGAATCAAGAAATCTAAGAGGACAAAGTAAACTAATCTTCTGGCAGACTTCTATAAATGAACAAAGACCACAGCTAAGAGTGTGTGTAAATGGCAAATTTATTACTGGCTTACTGGACACAGGTGCAGATGTAAGTTATCATTACTCCAGAATCTTGGCATCTGCATTGGCCTCTTCAGGAGGTAGATATTCAGTTCTTAGAAATTGGAACCCTGTCTCGAGTAAGACAAAGCATGAGATGGGTCAATTTTATAGGTCCAGATAAACAAATAGGAAAACTAAGGCCATATGTAGCAAATATTGCAGTGAATTTATGGGGCCATGACCTATTGCAGGAATGGAATACCTAAATTAATATTCCTGCTGCTTCCAGAGCCTATATTTCTAAGGGCAATATTACAAGATATTACAGATGGCGGAAACCAGCCATTAGAGCTATACAAGAACACAACACAATTGATGGCCCTTCCGAGGTACCAACAGCCATGCCTCTACAATGATTGACTGAGAAACCAATATGGACTAAACTGTGGCCTTTAGCTGAGGAAAAGTTATAGGCTTTAGAACAGCTGGTACAAGAGCAATTAGATGCTGGACATATAGAAGAATCTACCAGCCCTTGGAACTCTCCTGTATTTGTTGTTAAGAAAAAGTCTGGTAAATGGAGAATGGTGACAGATCTTAGAGTTGTCAACAAGGTTATTCAACCTATGGGCCCTCTGCAATCTGGAATTCCTTTGCCTTCCCTGTTACCAAAGGAATGGCCTCTTATAGTTATTGATCTGAAAGATCACTATACCATCTGAAAGATCACTATACCATCTGAATCACTATACCATCTGAAAGATCACTATACCATTACAAGAAAAAGATAGAGAAAAGTTTGCCTTCACAGTGCCTACCTATAATAACTCTCAGCCTGCAAGGAGGTACCAGTGGACTGTCCTCCCACAGGGAATGTTAAACTCTCCCACATTGTGCCAATATTTTGTAAGCCAACCATTGAAAATTATACTCAAACAATTTCCTAAGTCCATAATATACCACTATATGGATGATATCCTGATATCTGATCAAAACAAAGACACCTTAGAAAGGCTGTTTGAAGAAGTAAAAATAGTATTACCTAAAAGGGGATTGCAAATTGCTCCTGAGAAAATTCAGAGAGGACATTCTGTTAATTATTTAGGTTATAAAATAGGTTTACAAAGAATTAAGACTCAAAAGGCACAAATCAGGAGAGACCGGTTACGAACTCTTAATGACTTTCAAAGATTATTAGGAGACATTTCCAGTCAATGACCAGCTGTTGGGATAACACCTGATCTAACAATTCATTTAAACAAAACCTTAGATGGTGACAAAGATTTGAATAGTCCCAGAGAGTTAAGAGCTGAAGCAGAAAAGGAACTGACGATGGTTGAGGAAAAATTACAGGAGGCACATGTAGATAGGGTGAATCCAAATCTTAGTTGCATTCTAGTCATATTGCCTTCCAGAATTTCTTCTACAGGAATTTTAATACAGAGGGAAGGTACTATTATAGAATGGATCTTTTTACCACACAAACCAAGTAAAAAATTGAAAATGTATGTAGAAAAGGTCTCTGAATTAATTATAAAAGGTAAACTGAGACTTCGTCAATTAGCAGGTATAGACCCAGCAGAAATTATAGTGCCTTTCACTGCTGATGAGATAAAAAAGTTGTGGGAAGACAATGAACCATGACAAAAAGCTTGTGCTAATTTTTTGGGAGAAATCAATAACAATTACCCAAAAAGCAAGAGACGTAACTTTATAAAGAGAACTTCTTGTATCCTTCCTCGAATTGTCCGTGATGCTCCAATAACTGGAGCCCGTACATTTTATACTGATGCTAATAAATCAGGGAAAGCAGGGTACAAATCAGAAGAATTGAGTAAAGTAGAACAAAGTCCTTATGATTCTGTCCAGAAGGCAGAATTAAATGCCATCCTTATGGTGCTTAGGGATTTTAAAGAACCTCTTAATATAATTACTGACTCACAATATGCAGAAAGAGTTATGTTGCATATTGAAACTGCTGAACTTATACCTGATGATACAGAACTGACCTCATTGTTTATCCAGGTACAAGACATGATCAGGAACAGGCTCTGTCCTATGTATATAACACATATCCAATCCCATATGGGTCTGCCAGGTCCTCTAGCACAAGGTAATGCAGATATTGATCAATTTTTGATTGGTAGTGTGCTGCAGGCATATGAATTTCATAAAAAAATCATGTCAATAGTAAAGGCTTGAAAAAGGAGTTTTCTATTACATGGCAACAAGCTAAGGAGATTGTAAAGAAATGCCCTACTTGCTCTTTTTATAACCAAACACCATTGCCTGCAGGGACTAATCCAAAGGGTATTAAAAGGAATGAAATTTGGCAGATGGATGTGTTCCACTTTCCAGAATTTGGAAAGTTAAAATATGTACATCACACCATTGACACTTATTCAGGCTTTCAGTGGGCAACTGCTTTAAGCTCAGAAAAAGCTGACTCAGTAATCACACATTTATTAGAAGTTATGGCCATTATGGGTATACCTGCACAAATAAAAGCAGATCGTGGTCCAGCTTATGTTTCTAGGAAAATGAAATTGTTTTTTGCTTATTATAATATTAAGCATGTTCAAGGTATACCATACAATCCTACAGGTCAAGCAGTCATAGAAAAATCAAATAGAACTATAAAAGATATGTTACATAAACAGAAAGGGGTGGAAAATGCCCCCAGAAATAGATTACATAATGCCTTATTAACCTTGAATTTTCTTAACGCTAATGAGAAGGGAACAACAGTGGCAGAAAGACATTGGATAATGGAAAAGTCTGCTGAACTAAATCAACCAGTTTATATCAAGGATGTGCTGACCTCTCAATGGAAGTCAGGAGATGTGCTACGTTGGGGAAGGGGTTTTGCTCTTGTTTCCACAGGAGAAGAAAAATTGTGGATATCATCAAAATTAATAAAGGTTAGATCTGAAGAGAAGAAACCTCTTGGAAAGGAGAAATGACAGCATCTACAATGATGATGACCATACAGGTAGTAAGAAAAACATAGAATGGGGGCAGGGTTCTGTTCTTATCTCCACAGGAAAACACTTGTCTTTGAAAAATTCAAAGAACCCTGGATGTTTGAATACTGACAGATGGAAAAATAACTTCCCAATATGGATTATCAAGAAAACTGAATAGGTTCTGTGAGTATGAAACTCTGGAATATACTAAATCATATTTCTGAATTTATAGAGCTGGTTTTGGAGTTGGACTCTTGGCTCAGTCCTTCTCTAATTCCAAGCCTGTTGTTAGGAGAAAAACTCAGGGTTTCTGGAGTTTCTGTCTTATGTCAAGAGCCATGATATGAGACTGAAAGAAATATGAATTTAGAAAACATCTTTGCTTTTCTTCATATCTATCATACTTTTCATTGAATATGTCTATCATACCTTTCATTGAATATATGTTTGTATATGTCTATATAATTAATGTTTAAGTTTTCCACAATGAACAATAAGTTTTTTCTGCACTGACATTTGAAGTTTCCAGGAAGAAGATGGGGCCCCCATAACAACAACTCCACTCAGTTGATATGATGTCATGATACTGATAGTGCTACTACAAGTCCGGTTCCGGGTATCAGCTGCACAGATGATCCCAACTTGGTTAGTTGAAATGGTGCACATCTTGAACAACATTCTGGCAAGACCTCCACAAAATACTCAGAGATTGTTTGCAATTTTAAAAGACATTGATCTTGAAATTTAACCATCATTTTACTTCCACAGGATCCTCCAGAAAGAACCTTACCCCCATGACAGCTGGAAGTAATTCTAGAGGACGATGTCCCCTCTCTCAGCAAAGTTTGTCCTCAGGTTTAGGAACAATATTTAGGGATTGATTATAATTAGTATATGGTTGAGAGTTGGGAAAGGAATTTTATAAACTCAGGGATCTTTTTGAAAAAAAGGGATAATTGGATAGATAATAATGGTATTTGTGAGTTGTTGTAAATAATAAACAAATAATGGCATTGTTTATAGATAATTACATCGGCATATATTGAATATTGTATGTATGCATGCTTCTACCTGTTTAAAATATTTTTTATGTATTGATATATATTGTATTGATATATGTATACCATATTGCAGTGTACATTTCTACCTCTGATTAAGATACTCATATATTGTTTATGTATTAATATTTATTGTTTACATTTGGAGGTCATTGTCCTCATTTATTGCACAGTTGTTTATTCTCTTAGTCTTTAAGTTAGATACATGTTAAGAATTGTAGATCAATAGTCATCTATGTCATATTTATGCTTAGACTAATCAGGTTCTTTAGATACATAGAGATTATATATAAATAGCCTTCAACCTCTTTGAAGAACTGTAGAAAATGGCATTTAATTTAATCTTAGATTTCTGTGTAGTGAGACACAATCACTCCTGGCAACACCGACCTATTCCCGAGAGATTGTTGAGCACCAAAGACACTCCACTTGGAGCTTGTCTTCTTGACAAAACTGGCCTCTGGGTAAGGAACTGTCCATACCTCAACTACTGACAAATACACGGTATCTGGAAATGGATAAACAAAACTATCAAATCTTGCCAAGACAAGGTAAGATGGTTTTGAAAAATCTTTTGCCTGTTAAAATCCGGAAATGGATAAAATCCAGAAATGGATAAACAGAACTGTTAAATCTTGCCAAGACAGGTTAAGATGGTTTTGAAAAATCTCTTGCCTGTTAAAAATAATCTGTCAGTTATTCTAGGCCTTAGTCAAAGTTGGTTGCTTCAATGCTGCAAACAGGTCTTTGGTGATTGCCCAGGTAGGCAGTGGTCTCTGTGATTTGTTGCATGCTTTGGAAGTTCTTTGATTGCACTTCCTAATTACTCAGGTAACATTATTTTCCTTCTCGGATCTTCTCTACGGCTGAAGACTAGATAAAATGTAGCTACTTTCCTCTCATAACTTGGCCAAGTCATTTATTATACAAGACTTTAGATAGTTAGAATAGGATATTTGTACTTATTGTATATAATTTTGTAGGTTTGTACTTACTGTATATAATTTTGTAGTAGGCTTAGAATTCTCTTACTTAAGCAAAAGGGGGAGGTGCTGTGGGAGTACCTTATACTGCTTCAGCCAATAGTTGCTGAAGCACGAGCCCACAGTGCTGTGGGAGCACCTTCCGCTCTGTCAGCCAATAGCCACTGAAATGCCAGCCCACTGGGGCGTGGTATATTTCTCTTTAAAAGAAGAGCGGCAAGCTCGGCTCGGACTCTTGGTTCCAGCACTTGGTTCCGGCTCCTGCTCCCGGCTCCTGCTCCAGCGACTAGGCTCCCTTCCTGACAGTTTATGGTGTATATAAGTTTTACCCCCCAAAATAAATACCCCTTTAAAACACAACTGGCGTGGGATTGATTTGCCGATACCTTATATTAAAATAAATAATGTTTAACTTGGATGATGGACATCTCATTCTATATATTTCCATAGAAAATACCTATCACTAATTGAAAGCACAGTAGAAAATGTACAAAAGTCACAGAAAGAATACAAAGAGCACAAAACAAACTTCATTGAAAGGATTTGCTGAATGTATAGAACATTTTAATATTTTTCAATAACCAGAAACCACAATGGAGAAATGTCCACTATCAGACTTGAGTGAAGATAGTGAATGATTAACCTTCATCATGATTTAAAAGATATGAAGCAAGAATTTCTGGACAATAAAGACCACTGTGATGTCTAAAGTCTTTACCGTATCATTTACATGAAGAAGGTTTTTCTCTTGCAGGAGTTCTTCCCTATTATCTGATGTTAAGATGATAAAAAAGTCTTCACACTAAAATAACATAATTAAAATTAAATAAAATCTTTGACTAAACATTTTTTAACTCATGAATTTTTTTCTCCTGTAAGCATTCATTCCTGTAACCCAGGTGTTGGGACATTTAAAGACTTCTGGAGTTTTTCTCAATCATGATTTGGATCATGTAGTAGAAAGTAATAAAGAAGACTTGAAGTTACAGAAATTAATCATTCTCAATTAGTGGCATCATTTGGGAAAATTTAGAAAATACTGTCATCCTGGAAGAAATATGTCATGAGTTTGTTCCTGAAAGTATACATTCACTCACCATTTTAAGTTCCTACACCTGGTTTATGCTGCAGGCTAAGGATGTGAGTTCTTAGCTTCCCAGAGTAGCTGTCATGTCTGACACTTCTTGTGACACTTTAAAGGTGATCATGTAACCATCTGGAACCCAGAGTCACATTCAACTCTTTTATTAATTGACCTAGACATTATAATTTATCACAGACACAGAAGAGGCACTCATACACATCTACAAAATTTTACATCTGAATAAGTGATTGGGGAAGCTTTGTTAACCAATCATATTTAAGAAGTGGAAACTAGGTAAGGTGTGGCTTCCTGGAACCCAGGAGAAAAACTGGGATAGACCAGGTGCTTGTTCTCAGGGTGATTCCTGTGGGACACAGGAGAACTTGGACTTTCCATTCTTGTGGGGTGAGTTTCCCGTATAATAAGTAAAAATATAATTGCTTATCTTTAAGCTTGCCTGGTTATTTCCAAATCGAGCTAACTTCTGCAGTTTGTGCCTAGATCGTGGGGCCATTAGAGGCTCTGGCAGCTCTGGCCAGCTGCATTCAATTGGGCATAGAATTCCCACAGTGGCCCTGATTAGCTGCTACCAGCTGACTTCTGTGTCCAGTATTTTCTGCTCTCATGAAAGCTCAAGCAGTGCGGGTGGAGAGACACGGGAGGCTGGGGCAGAAAAGGTTGAGGAGTTCAAGTCCAGTACCATTGCAACAGCTGAGGAATTTGCACCCAGCCCAGCTTTGCCACTGCCACCACGGGCAATGTGTCCTCTGTCATGAGCAGGAGGCACCTGCCTCCCTCTGCCGACTATCTTATGTGGCCTCTGAACAGCCAGGGACATCTGCAGAACATACAGTCTGATTTATCTTTCAGCATTTTGCTCTAAAGCCAGATTTCATATGGCCACGTGTACACTGCTACACCCCGCTGTGTTATTTTTGTAGGTGGCCCGTGAAATCTACTAGCAGATGATGGTTATTGTGCCTACTCCATCTAATTAAACCACAGGTGAGATTTGTTATCCTAAATATAATTCATAATTTGCTGATTGAAAAGGGCAATATGTCAGAAAGCCTAACCATCCAAGGTTTCAATAGCCCCTTCACTTAACACCATTTGCAAGGTGTTACAAGATGTATATGATGTCCCCTCTACATCACTATTTTTATTTCTGGGGCTTAGTTGTGTCTTCAATATTTTTTTCTTAATATTGGTTTGACAATAGGACTAAGAATGAGATATTTTTAGAAATGGTGCAGTATTTACAGACTGAATCCAGGCCTCTTAGGAAAGAATTTGGGAATCTGTAGAAGGACAAGACCACCTTAACTACCAATACTCAGTCAAGTGAGGTACTTTTAAATATGGTAAAGATTAGTATGAAACTTCTTGAAAAGAAGGTCGTACATCTGAAGGAGAATACAAACACTTTGACTAACAAAACTCAAATGAGGTACTTTTAAAAGTGGTACAGACTGGTAACAAACTTCTCAAAAAAGAGATAGTAATTCTGAAGGTGAATACTAAGAATTTAACTAACAAGACTCAGTCAACTGAGATATGTTTGGAAATGGTACAGAGTGATAGTAATTTATTTAAAGAGAGTTTCAGCACTCTGGAGAAGGAATAGCAAATAGGAAGAGTAAGGCCATGTATGGTCAATATTGAAGTGAATTTGTGGGGTCATGACCTATTGCAGCAATGGAATACCCAGATTAGCATTCCTACAGACCCAAAACTTGTGTTTCTGAGGAAAATATTAGAAGATATTACAGATGATGGACACTGGCCATACAGGCTGTACAAAAACACAAAGTAATTGATAAACCTTCAGATGTACCAAATGTCCTGCCTTTAATAATGTTGACTAAGAAACCAATATGGGTTGAGCAGTGGTCTCTAGCTGAGGAAAAGTTGCAGGCTTTAGAACAGCTGGTACAAGAACAACTATATGCTCGACATATAGAAGAATCTATCAGCCATTGGAATTCTTCTGTATTTGTTGGTAAGACACAATCAGGAAAATGGAGAATGGTGACAGATCTTAGAGCTATCAACAAGGTTACTCAACCTATGGGCCCTCTGCAGTATGAAATTCCTTTGCCTTCTCTGTTACCAAAGGGATTATAGTTATTTAATGGATTGTTTCTTCACTATACCTTTACAAGAAAAAGATAGATAAGATTTTTCCTTTATATTGCCTACTTATAATAATTATCAGCCTACTAGGAAATAGCAATAGACTATCCTTCCACAGGAATGCTCAGTAGCTCTACCCTGTGCCAATACTTACTTTACCTGCCAGCCATTGGAAATAATACATAAGCAATTTCCTTAATTTACTATTACATGGATGACATTTTGTTATCTGATTCAAATACAGATACTTTAGAACAGGTGTTTGAAGAAGTAAATAAAGTCTTGACTAAATGGCAATTACAAATTGCTCCTGAAAAGATTCAAAGAGGCAAGTTCTTAACTACCTAGGTTACAGAAAATTAGAAAACAAAAGGCACAAATTACCAGAGACAGGTTGCAGACCCTTAATGACTGTTAAAGATTATTAGGAGACATTTCCAGTCTATGACCAGCTGTTGGGATAACACCTGATCTAATAATTCATTTAAACAAACCTAATACATATACATTTAAATATATATTTATGAATATATAGAGTTTGCTTTGAAGTTGGACAATGGCTCTGTACTTCTCTAAGTACAAGCATGTTATTAAAAGGAACATTCACAGTTTCTGTCTCATATCAGCAGCCATCTGGTATAAGATAGAAGAAAAAATTCTTTTCTCCATGTCTATTTTGTCTATATCTTATTCTTTATTGAATGTATGTCTCTATGAATAATGTTTAAGCTTTCCCTGATGAGCAAAAGACTTTACTACAGATCCTTTTCTTACAGTAAACTTTGAAGTTTCCAGGAAGAAGACTGGGTCCCATAGTAACAATTCCACCTGGTTGAGATGACATCATGATACTGATAGCACTACTATAACACCAGATTTTGAGTAACAGCTGCTGACAGGGTGCACTCTCTCATGAGATTCTGGGCAGAACTCCAAATAAGAACTTTGGGAAAAAACCCTATCGACTGCTTGGAAATCTTTTACATCTATGCTAGACAGTAATCTTAAAACTTACCCAATTTAAGTAAGTAAATTTTGCAGGATCTCATAAAGAGAACATCACCCCCATGCCAATGGGGAGCAATATTAGAGGATGATGCCCAACCTCCCAAAGAGTTGGTCCAAAGGGCTGGGAACACTGTTCAGCAGTTGCTGATTATTACTTATATTAGATAAAGGGTTGGGGTGAAAACTATGTTTCTTCAAAAAAAACGGGGGGGAATAGTAATAATGGGTAATAGAGTGAATACTTGTGAGTTCTTCATGGATAACTTACATTGGTATAGTTTTGTATATTGCTACAAGTTCAAATTATACTTGCTATTTTGTTTACATTATTTGTACAACTAAGCAAAGTTATTCTGACAGATTGTATATATGTGTGTTCTTATCTCTGTTTAGGACATTTTGTATATTGATACATCTTTTAGGATATAGTTTCATATTGCATTATATATTACTTCTACCTCTGATCAAGATACTTATATTGTTTACACTTTGAGGTCATTGTCCTTATTGTTGCACATTTGTTTACAGATTATTTAATATTCTGACATGAAATTTTAGTCTTTAAGTTATACAGGTGGTAATGATTATAGGTCAATAGTTGTTCATGTTTGTTCTACATACAGTCAGATCAATTAGGTTCTTTAGATACATAGAGATTGTATTCTGTCCAGATAGGTAAACTTCAACCACTTCAAGGATGTGTGGAACACAGCATTTAAATAACTTAGGGTTTTGTTGACATGAGACATGATTGCTCCTGACAACACCAATCTATTCCAGAGAGAATGTTGAGCAACAAAGACACTTCACTTAGAGTGTATTCTTTTTTTATTTTTTATATTTTTATTTTTATTTTTTTTTGCAAAACTGGCCTTTGGGCAAGGAACTGCCCATACCTCAATCACTGACAAAGTACATGGTGTCTGGAATGAATAAGCGGGACACAAGAAAAAAGACTTCCAAATCTTTCCAAGATAGGGTAAGACAGTTTTAAAATAAATTTCCTGCCTCTGAAAATGGTCTGTCAGCTATGTTAGGACTTAGCCAAAGTTGGTTGCTTCAACATTACAAATGAGACTTTGGGTGATTGCTCAGAAAGCCAATTGTCTCCATCATATATTGCTTGCTTTGGAAGCTGCTTGATTGAACTTCTTGCCTGCTCAAGTAACATTATTACCTTCTTAGGCCTTCAAAGCAGCTGAAGAATAGATAGCCATAGTTATCTTTCTCAAGAATTAGCCAAACTTATTTCAGATGCAAGATTTAGACCCCTTGAGATAGAATGTTTGTTAAAACATTTGTCATGTGTTCCTTGCTTAATATTGCTTATGTTGTTTGTAATTTTATACTTGGTTTCTGTTCCTCTTATATACAGTTGTATTGGGTTTGGATCAACCTGGTTTAGACAAAATGGTGAGGTGATGGGGTAAGCTTTGTTAACCAATCATCTTTAAAAAGTGGAACCGAGTTAAGCAGTGGCTTCCTGGCCCCGAGGAGAAAAACTGGGATGGACCAGGTGCTTGCTCTATGAGGGATTCCCACAGGACACAGTGGAACTTGGAATTTACATTTTGTAGCATGAGGTTCCCCTTATGATTAGTAAAAAATATAATTGTTTATTTTAAGCTAGCTTGGTTATTTCCCAAAACGAAGTATTTCTACAGATAAGTGTATTTATATAATTGAAGAAAAGTGCAAAATCAAAAAGAGTTTCCTTATCATTGAATTTACAGGACTTCGGTCCATATAATTTTCAGGTGCAAACAAAATAGAGACTTCATAATGCCTGAACAGATTTGACACTTATAGACTTATTTTCTTCCCAGTCATATGTAAGTAAATGTGTGTTGTCTGAAGATATTTCCAAAACATTTATAGTCATACTACCTTCAGTATGAATATTCTCAGGTCCTCAGATTACTGTAATATGCAAAGGCCTTAATAGACCTCTTATTCATTAAAAGTTTACTCTTGTATAAAGACTACCAAGAAGAGGAAAACTTTACCACACTGACTGCACCTAAAGGGTTTAACAGGCTGTAATGTGGTGGCACACCCCTTTAATCCAACACTTGGGAGGCAGAGACAGACAAATTTCTGTGAGGTAAAGGTCAGCCTGGACTATGAGTGATTTCCAGGACAGACTCCAATGCTACAGAGAAACCTTGTTTAAAAAAAAACAAAAAAGAAAAAAAAGAGTTTCTTTGCAGTATGATTTTTTCTCAAAATTTTAAAGCCTGATGACACATACAAAGGCTCTACCACATTGGCTAAAATTGTAGGTTTCTATACAGCATGTGTTCTTTGATAGATGTGTACACTTCTACAACATGCAAAGGCTTTGCCACATTGATTACATTCATAGGGTTTCTCTCCAGTATGTGTTCTTTTATGTGTTTTTAGATGACTGAGTTGTGAAAAGGCTTTATCACATTGATTACATTGATAAGGTTTCTCTCCAGTATGTGTCCTTTGATGTACTCGAAGATTACTGTTCAGTGAAAAGGTTTTATCACATTGATCACATATGTAGGGTTTCTCACCAGTATGTGTTCTTTTGTGAAGTTGGAGACTACTGACATATGAAAAGGCTTTACCACATTGATTACATTCATAGGGTTTCTCTCCAGTGTGTGTTCTTTTGTGTATTTGGAGTTTAGAGTTCTCTGAGAAAGCTTTATCACATTGATTACATTCAAAGGGCTTTTCTCCAGTATGTCTTCTTTTATGTCTTTGAAGGTCACCACGACTCACAAAAGCTTTATCACATTGATGACATGCATAAGGTTTCTCTCCAGTATGTGTCCTCTGATGTACTTGAAGACTACTGATTCGTAAATAGCCTTTACCACATTGATTACACATATAGGGTTTCTCTCCTGTATGGCTTCTTTTATGTAATTTTAGACTACTGAGTTTTGAAAAGGCTTTATTACATTGATTGCCTTCATATGGCTTCTCTCCAGTATGTGTTCTTTTGTGAAGTTGGAGACTACTGACATATGAAAAGGCTTTAACACATTGATTACATTCATAGGGTTTCTCTCCAGTGTGTGTTCTCTTGTGTATTTGGAGTTTAGAGTGCTCTGAGAAAGCTTTATCACATTGATTACATTCAAAGGGCTTCTCTCCAGTATGTCTTCTTTTATGTCTTTGAAGGTCACCACGACTCACAAAAGCTTTATCACATTGATGACATGGATAAGGTTTCTCTCCGGTATGTGTCCTTTGATGTTCTCGAAGACTACTGAGTTGTAAATAGCCTTTACCACATTGATTGCACGTGTAGGGTTTCTCTCCAGTATGTATCCTTTGATGTACTTGAAGACTACTGAATTTTACATAGCTTTTACCACATTGATTACACGCGTAGGGTTTCTCTCCAGTATGTGTTCTTTTATGGATTTTGAGACTACATTGATGTGCAAAGACTTTGCTACATTCATTACATCCATAGGGTTTCTCTCCAGTATGTGTTCTTTCATGTCTTCGGAGATGATATTGATTTGCAAAGACTTTACCACATTCATTACATTCATAGGGTTTCTCTTTAGTATGTGTTCTTTCATGTATTTGGAGTTTGGAGTGTTTTGAAAAAGCTTTATCACATTGATTACATTCATAAGCTTTCTCACCAGTATGTGCTCTTTTGTGAACCTGAAGAATTCTGACATATGAAAAGTCTTTACCACATTGATTACATTCATAGGGTTTCTCTCTAGTATGTGCTCTTCTAAGTATTTGGAGACAGCTGGTATCTGCAAAGGCTTCATCATATTGAATAACATCATATGGCTTCTCTGCAGAATGAATTTTTTCACGCCATTGAAGATGACTGTAACATGCAAAGGCTTTATCACATTGAGTATATTCAGAGGGTTTCTCTCCATTATGGTTATTTTCATACCTGCAAAGATAATTGGCACATGTAAAAGTTTTACCACATACATTAGACTGATGAGTCTTAATATCTATTAATTTTATAATTTCGTTTAATTGTAAAGAGGAATCAGATTATAAGCTATACATGCATGGTGCTGTTTTTCAGTATGGGATGTTTTGTGTCTTTGAAGAACCTTTGATAGTAAAGGTCTTTTAATAAATGATCCACATTTATAGAATCATTTTCTATGAGATTGTTTTACATATTTGAAAGGAACTAGACTAAATAAGTTTTAAATAACCTTACATTCCTTTTGCATTCTTATGTTTTCCTGCAAATGATGATCATAAATAACATACAGTAAGGGAACTGGGTCAGCAATTAAGAGGACTTGTTGCCCTTGCAGATAAGTGGGCACAATTGCCAGGACTAATAGGGGGCTTGTAATTATCCATTATTCAACTTCATAGGTTCTGAGGCCTCTTATGCCTACCATGAGGAACAGGCACACATGTGGTAGAGACCCTTGTATATAGATACAAACTCAAATTCATAGAAAGCATTCAAATAAAAAAAAATTAGATGTAGGTAGAAAGTCACGCCCCTGCACTGCAGTGATTCAGAAGGCAGAGTTATTGATGTCATGGATACTACTCTCCTGGGAAAGAGAATGATACCCTCCACCAAACTTCAAATTTCAAGATGTAGGTAAAGTTCGGTATAGAAACTTGCCATTGAAATGTACAAAAACCTACATTCCATGCTCATCAGACAATGAAACAATACACACACACACAAACACAAAATGTATGTTGCTTCACCATTAATCCCTCTGTGCAGAAACCAGGATCATTTGTATTTCTGAGTTGAGGACAGCATGGTCTAAGGAGCTACATTCAGGACCCAGAGCTACACAGAAAAACATTGTCTTTCAAAAACAAAAGTAAAAACAAAGAATTAAAATAGAAATCAGGATAGCAAAAGGCTTAAGAGTGAACAGAAATTGCTTCAACTGCACCTTTTGTCATTAGTGATAACATCTATAATGGTGGTGAAGTCATAACAGCAGGACTCACATAACCAGAGATGGGTTGAGGCTATAAAAACGGAAATCCAATCCCCAATATGGGAATTTCATCCAAAAGTTTTCTCCCACTAAATGGTCCACAAATACAACAAAAAAGAGCACCCTGGAGAGACAAGTGTTCAACAACTTCTAATCTGGGACCTTTTCCTTCATTCAACTACATTCTGACCCTGATCCATAGATATTCATAGTCATCTTATGATAAAAAAATATTTAGTCTAATGTCAATGATTGTCATAGGCTGGAACAGTTCCTGAAGTGTTTCAATGTGAATCTCTTATTACAATCATGATATTGATTGACTTGGACATAACCCAGCCCAATAAAGCCACACCTAATAGTGCCACATCCTAGGAGATTATTGGGTCTAACTACATTCAAACTACCAGAGTGGTTTATCTGAGTCTTAAGGTAGATAGACTACCAATTATCTGAAGAACTGTCATAGTGGCTATACAGGTTTGTATTCCCAGCAGTAATGGAGAATGTTCTCCTTACTCAACATCCTTGCCAGCATTAGTTGTCTCTTGTGTTATTGAACCTACCTACTCTGACAGGTATAAGGTGAATTATAAAAGCTCTTTTGATGTACATTTGATTGATGGCTAAGTTAATTGAACATTTAGTGAAGTGTTTCTAAGACAGTTTAGATTCATCTATTTAGAACTCCTTGTTTAAATCTGTACCATAAGTTTATTTAATTAATTTATTTCTTGATGTGTTGCTTCTTGAGTTCTTTGCTTCTGAGCAATTTAACCCAAACTTCATAGACAAACATGATGTATACTCATTGTAAGTGGATATTAGCTGTTGAGTAAAGACTAATTACAGTACAATCCACAGACCCAGATAGGTAAGTGTCAAAGATGCCTGTAGCAACGGTGCATGGATCCCAAACAGGAAATTTAAATTGACTAGATTTTGTGGGTGTACTCACAGCAAGAACAGGAAGGATCATGGGAGTCAATGGAGGTATGGAGGGGAAAACACTGAAAAAAATTACTAGAATAGGAAAGCTTTCAAGGGTTGATGTTGAAACAGTACAGTAACAACTTTCTGCAATCTTTGAGGGTGATTATAGTGAGGACTCCCTATAACTCAGAAACATGGAGCCTGCACTGGCCAGCTTCTGGAATCATATATGGTTCCCAGTGGTGGGACTAGGAAACCAAGCCATCCAAAAAATATTTGACATACACTTGTTGTGTTTGAATGACATATCAGGAAAATGGTGGCTCAAGATTTGTGTAGTGGCTAACCAAAGACTGGCCCAACTAGATGGGCAGGATCCGGAAGCTGGATGGCTCAGAGAACTAGGTGGAACCAAATACAAGTAACAATAAAGAAAAACAGCCAATGTAATGATACCTAATTCCATGACCATTAGCTTTCCAGTTCTCCAATCCTGTTCAGCTGTGTTGAGAGCAGCACACTTCTGTTTCTTGGGCTGGTTCCATTCCCCATTAGTAGCTATCCTTGGCAAGTAACCTATGACCCTGGGATCTGTAACATCTTGGGTAATTAAAGAATTGCAAACTTCCAATATTAAAATCCACTCAAGATCTTCTGTAATTTTCCATTGGTTTTGGGTCAATACACTGACTCTGCCCTCTGCAGTGCACACACCTGGTCTTCTAGACTCTGGCAGGCTCAGTTCCACTGTCACTACTGTTTTGATGGTCATTTCACAGTGCTGGCCTCTCCAAAACACTGGGGTCTTCTGTTTCAACTGAGTTTCACTTTCACCAGTAGTTTCTCATAGAATCACCTCAGGGAGCCGCACCTCTTGGCATGACCCTTACAGTCTTGGGTATTCAACTGTCATTGAGACTGTACCTTCAGTGATGTCCTCTCCTGGCCTCACAGTGCCATGTCTTACATCCATCAATACCTTCAAAAGCAATACCACCTGGGTGAGACACATTACAAACTCCATCTACCAGCATGAGGTACAAACGTGGCTACCTCTGGAAGACAGCTTCTGTGTGCTCTTATAAAACACTTCCCAGACATTTTCACATTAGTGATGAGGGTCCCTTAATTATCACTGATTTCTTAGTTCAAGCCAACCAGTATCAAGTACCCAGCGAAGCAAAATTTCACTTATATGCTTCTGAGAACTTTCTCATCACAGCTGATACTCCAGGCCCAGCTACCCAGAACTGGAGAATCTAAACATATTTCTCCTTTCCTTAAGACTTAAGCCAGAACCACATGACCAAAGGTGTAAGGTTCTCCTGTTTAATGGGCTAGAACATGGCCCTAAGTTTAATTACATATTTTCCAGCTTTCTTTTTTCACTGCCTAAGTTTGGCTGTCCTGAAAATTACTAGGTAGACCAGGATGGCCTTGCATTCACAAAGATAAGTCTTCCTCTCTTTTCTGTGTGGAAGGATTGAAGGCTCTTGAAAACACTACCTTATCACCACTTCCTTTATTACCTTTCTTAATCATTTTATGTCCTTGAACAGCAAATTTAGCAACATTCCACTTTTAAGGGCCCCTTTTTTGTCCCAAGTATTTTTCCTTGCTCAGCTGCTCCTTACATTCTATATTTTCAGTAGAGTTAACACTAATATCCTTATGACAGAGTCTATCCTAGACTCTTTTGAGATTTCTTTGGCCAATGGAATTAACAAAAATATTTTACTTTAGCCTCAAGCAGATTCTTTGATCGAAGGCAGAATGCAGTCATTTTCTACAACAAAATATCACAATAATAATTTCTAGGCAACATACTAAAATCCTAACTGAAACATCCTGAGCTGGCTCCTGATATTTCACATCATTATCAAGGTCACTGTTACCCTTGCTCCTCTTAGTATGGTCTAGTATGCAGATCTTAATGCATTTAAAGCTTTTCACAAGCCAAAGTCCCAAAGTCCATATTATTCCAAACAAAAGTATGGGCAGGCCTAGAACAGCAGTTGGTGCCTGGGACCAACTTTGGTTTTAGTTAGGATTTTATTGACATAAAGAGACACTTAGACTACTCAAACTCTTATAATGAAAACATTTTATTAAAGTGGCTCACTTACAATTTCAGAGATTCAGCCAACTATTATCATGACTGGGAGCTTGTAAGCAGGCAGCCAGATGTAATGTTGGAGCCTAGAATATATTGATCTTGACTCAAGCAACAGGAAGTTATCTGACACACTTCCTCTGACAAAGCCATGCCCACACCAAAATAGCCACATCTCCCACTACTTCCATGCCCTATGTGATAATGGGAGCCAACTATATTCATACTACCACAGTGGTATAGCTGAGTTTTGAGGTAGAAAGATTAAAAATTATCTGAGGAACTGCCGTATTGATTTCCATAGTGGCTATACAGGTTTGTATTCCCAGCAGCAATGGGGGAGTATTCCCTTTGCTCAAATATTGGAGAAAATGGGTAACTCCCTTAAAAAATGTCAAGAAAATAAAGCAGTCAAAGGAAATTGACAGAATTATGCAACACCTGACAGTGGAAATAGTAGCAATAAAAAGGCACAATCTCAATGAATACTGGAAATGAGAAAGCTAGGTAGGTGAACAGGGATTACAGAAGATAGCTTCACAAAAAGAATAGAAGAGATGGAGGAGAGAACCTCTAGTGTTGAGAATATGATAGAAGAAAATTTAAAATCTAAAATACTCCTGAAAGATAACATCTTGGAAATCTGGAAAACTATAAACGATCAAACCTAGAAATAGCAGGAATAGAAGGAAAAGAATTCCAGCCCTTAGACCCAGAAAATATTTTCAAATAAATCATAACCAAAAATTTCTTACCAAAAAAGAAGGAAACTTGGTGAACCCAGCTTGCAGAATCAACTAAACAGAACTCACAGGTGTCCACAGCATGTAAGCAATAATTATGCAACCTGTGTGGGTGTGTGTCATTTTCTCTGCATATATGCTATAGTTGTGTAGCTTCATGGTTTTGTATGACTCCTAACACTGTGGGTGGGAGGTGTCTCTGACTCTTTGGTCTAGACTTGGGATCCTATTCCTCATACTGGGTTACTTCATCAGTAATGAGGGTTTGTGCTTAGTCTTATTGTAACTACATATGACATGTTTGGTTTATATCCTTGGGAGCTATTCTCTTTAAGAAGGACAATGTAGGAGGAGGGGATCTGAAGGAGAGGAAGGCAGTGGAAAAGTCTGAGGGGAACAAGGGTGGAGAAACTATAGTTGAAATGTGTAGTATGAGAGAAGAAATTTAAAAAGAAAAGAAAAAGGAATGTGGATACAGGGGAAAACTGGGAAAAAGCAAGATTAAATATCAGTAGGACATAAACCAAATTCTGTATTTCTAACTCAGACACATGGCTGCTACATTCTCAAAGAGTTTAGATTGCTCTACTCCTGCAACTTTCTATTCATGTCTTTCATTTGCTATTTCCACTCTCTATATTCAGCTATCCATGGCAAAGGCCTTATAGCTTATGTATGTTACTAACCTATTTTCTCAAAAGAACACAAGCTATATCTTCACAGCTTAATGCTATCAACTCTCAATGGCTCCTCACTAGGTTTCTGAACCTGCCAAATACAGATGGGTTCACCAGTGCTGGACTGAAACTACAGAGGAAGAATCTATGACCTTTAGTTTTGGCATTATAATTGTTCCCAGAACCAGTACAACATGGGTGTTCATGCCACGTTTGGACTCTAAGTTGTGATGGACTCTACCAGATTTGCATGGGTCAGCACTGCACTAGGTTTTGTATGACGGTGATTCCTGGAACTACGAATTACTTTGCCTACTCCTTCCATCAATAAAAGTTTAGAAAAATAGAATCTCATCCTTGGAACATCTTGCTAGTCTTCCACTCTAGAGCAATGGGCTTTTCTTTAATGCTGACAATTTACTTAAAAGTTTCTGCCCGTTTTCCCACAGGACTGCCATCTGAAATGACTCAGTGCTTTTTTGGTAGAAAAGTCTACCAAACAGACTTTTCATTTCCTTCTGTCCAACTTGTTTCATTTTTCACTGTAGACCTGAAAAATTCATCAGTAATGATCAGCCAATAGAAAAAATAATTTGTCTAAGAAATCAGCCCTTTACTTTTTAATTTTGGCTTACTCAATTTCTCAGATAATGGAGAAAATAAAAATTCTTCAGGACAAAGATATAATACAAATGACCTCTATCTTAAATTTTCATGGTGTTTATTTCCCAGTGAAATTCTATGTGTCCAACTGTCGGGAGCAAAGGCCTGTATTGGTTATAGTCAAGCCATCTTAGTTCACAAGTTAAGAAAGCTATTCACCAGAAGCTCTGTAGGGCAAGTTCCGGGCCCAGGAAATAACCCAGTATTTCCTTATCTCTCCCAGTGAGTTAAGAATGCCTTCAGACCTGCAGGTCCCAGGTCCCAGAAGTAATTTGCATTCCCCCTTTTAATTAACATTTACAGAGCCTCAGTATTTCCTTTTCTCTTCCTGACAGCTAGGAATGTCTCCAGACCTGATATTCCAGTTAGAACAATTGCATAGCAACCTACCCACCCCCTTGCCCTTTTGCTACATAATGCTCCTGAGAATAAAATAAAATTTGCAGCTTGTTCAGATTACAGATGAGCTGCCCATTTTCTTGTGTCTCTCATCCCTCCATTTCTCTCCTGCAGGGTCCACATATGCAGTTTGTGTCCCACTGTTTGGGACATTCAAGCTTCACTGTCTGCATTACTAACAACACTTCCATCTTCCGACTCCCATGAGAATAACTGGTGTATCTCTGTGTATAGTTTTCTAGAAAATTTGCCATATAAAATCAAGGCATATTTTAAAAACCTGTACTCCAC
Source organism: Myodes glareolus (assembly GCF_982192425.1). Classification (NCBI taxonomy): domain Eukaryota; kingdom Metazoa; phylum Chordata; class Mammalia; order Rodentia; family Cricetidae; genus Myodes; species Myodes glareolus. The sequence continues at coordinate 84,835,331 of NC_142027.1, forward strand.
AAATTTGGAAAACTTAAAAGAAATCGACAATTTTCTGGATAAATGCCACTCACCAAAATTAAATCAAGAGCAGATAAGCAAATAAAACAGACCTACAACTGCTAAAGAAATAGAAAGAGTCATCAAAAGTTTCCCAACCAAAAAAAGTCCAGGTCCAGATGGTTTCAGCTCAGAATTCTAAAAGATTTTCAAAAATAAACTAATATCAATACTCTTCAAATTATTCCACACAATAGGAACAGAAGAAACATTGCCAAACTCTTTTTATGGGGCTACAATTACCCTGTTACCCAAATAACACAAAAAATTTACTAAGAAAGAGAATTACATATCAATCTCACTCATGCACATTGATGCAAAAATACTCAATAAAATACTGGCAAATTGAGCCCAAGAACACATCAGAAATATCATCCACCATGATCAAGTTGTCTTCATCCCAGAGAGTCAGGGGTGGTTCAACATACAAAAATCTGTCAATGTAATCCACCATATAAACAAACTGAAAAATTAAAACCACATGATCATCTCATTAGATGCCGAAAAAGCTTTTGACAAAATACAAAATCCCTTCATGGTCTTGGAGAAAGGAGGAATACAAAGAACGTAACTAAACACAATCTTGCCAACAGACAGCATCAAACTAAATGAAGAGAAACTCCCAGCGATCCCTCTGAAATCAGGACAAGACCAGGTTGTCCATTTTCTATAATTCTTGAGGTCCTAGCTAGAGAAATAATACACCAAAAGGAGATCACAGATATACAAATCGGAAAAGAAGGAGTCAAACTCTCACCGTTTTCAGATGTTATGACAGTTTATGTAAGCAATCCCAAAAATTCTACCAAGGAACTTCTACAATGCATAAACACTTTCAGTAATGTAGCAAGATATAGCATTAACTCAAAAAATCAGTAACCCTCTGGTACACAAATGATAAAAGGGCTGGGAAAGAAATCAGAGAAAAAACACCCTTCACAATAGCCACAAATAGCATAAAATATCTCAGAGTAAGTCTAACCAAACAATTTGAAGACATGTATGACAAGAACTTTAAATCTTTGAAGAAAGAAAATAAAGAAAACAACATAAGGTGGAAAGATCTCCCATGCTCTTGGGTAGGCAGGATTAACATAGTAAAAATGGCAATCTTACCAAAAGCAAACTACAGATTCAATGCAATGCCCATCAATATCCCAGGAAAATTCTTCACAGACATTGAAAGAACAATACTCAACTTCTTATGCAAAAGCAAAAAACCTAGGATAGCCAAAACAATCATGTACAATAAAAGAACTTCTGGAGGCATCACAATCCCTGGCGTCAAACTCTACTACAGAGCTACAGTACAGAAAACAGCCTGGTATTGGCATAAGAACAGACAGGAGGACCAATGGAACTGAACAGAAGACCCAGATATTAATTCACACACCTTCAAGCACCTGATTTATGACAAAAAAGCAAGAATTATCAAAATAGGGGAAAAAACATATTTAACAAATCATGCTGACATAACTAGATATCAACATGTAAAAGAATGAAAATAGACCCGTATCTATCACCATGCACAAAATTCAAGTCTAAATGAATCAAAGACCTCAACATAAAATCAGCCATACTGAACTTTATAGAAGAGAAACTGGGAAGTACACTTGAACGCACTGGCACAGGAAAATACTTGCTAAATATAACCCCAGAAGCACAGATACTGAGAGAAACAATTAATAAATGGGACTTCCTGAAACTGAAAAGCTTCTGGAAAGCAAAGGACACATTTAACAAGACAAAGCAACAGCCTACAGAATGAGAAAACATCTTCACTAACCCCTCATCAGACAGAGGACTGATCTCCAAAATATACAAAGAACACAAGAAATTTGTCATCAAAAAACCAAATAATCCAATAAAAAATCGAGTACAGACCTAAACAGAGAACTCTCAAAAGAGGAATCTAAAATGGCTGAAAGACACTTGAGGAAATGTTCAACATTCTTAGTCATCAGAGAAATGCAAATCAAGACAACTCTGAGATTCCATCTTACACCTGTAGAATAGCCAAGATCAAAAACGATAATGACAACTTATGCTGAAGAGGATGTGGGGTAAAGAGAACACTTCTGCATTGCTGGTGGGAATGCAAACTGGTACAGCCCCTTTGGATGTCAGTGTGGTGATTTGTCGAAAATTAGGAAACAACCTTCCTCAAGACCCGGTAATACCACTTTGGGGTACATATCCAAAGGATGCCCAATATTACCACAAGGGCATGTGCTCAACTATGTTCACAGCAACAGATCCTGGAAAGAACTGAAATGCCCCTTAACAGAAGAATGGATAAGGAAAATGTGGTATACTTACACAATAGAGTACTACACAGACAAAAAAAATTACTAAAACCTTGAAATTTGCAGGAAAATAGATGGAGTTAGATAACATTATTTTGAGAGAGGTAACCCAGACCAAGAAAGACAAGTATCACATGTACTCACTCATAAGTGGTTTTTAAACATAAAGCAAAGAAAACCAGCCTACTAATAACAATCCCAGAAAACTCAGACAACAATGAGGACACTAAGATCGAATTACATAAATCTAATCTACATAGGAACTAGAAAAAGACAAGATCTCCTTAGTAAATTGGAAGAATGGGGACTTGGAAGAGTGTTGAAGAGGGGAGTGTAGAGGCAGAGAGAAAAATGTAGAACTCAATAAAAATCAAAAAGAGAGAATATACCCCTTAAAAAATAACTGGTATAGTATTAACGAATCAATCCCATACCAGTTATGTTTTAAGGGGTTATTTATTTGGCGGGGGGTAAAACTTACATACACCATAAACCGTCAGGAAGAGAGCCTAGTCGCTGGAGCAGGAGCCGAGACCGAGCACCGGAACCAAGAGCCGGAACCAAGAGAGACCTTATCCGGAACTGCTTCTCTTTTTAATAGAGAAATATACCACGCCCCAGTGGGCTGGTATTTCAGCAGCTATTGGCTGACGGAGCGGAAGTCGCTCCCCGCTGCACTGTGGGCTCCTGCTTCAGTGATTATTGGTTGAGGCAGCGGAAGTTACTCCCACAACAGTATAGCTCTTTATATAGTTTTCTAGGAATTTTGCAACCTAAAATCTTATTATCTTAAACAATCCTCCACAAGTCATCCATCGCAGGTCCTTTGCAGTTAGGAAATCGCTCTGGTGTATGACATTTTGTCATAACATGCTAGTTACTTACTCTGATAAAATCCTAACTAAAAGCATCTCAGGGTTTACTGGGCTGATACTACTATCACAATCTAACATCATGGAAGTTTAGGATAGAAACTAAAGTTAGCAACTGAATTAAAAGTAACCATGAGGGAATGACTTTATTAGCTTTCTCTCACACATGCTCAGCTAACTCTCTTATCCAGTGTAGCCCCACTTGCTAATGAGTATTGCCACACTCAGTGGAGGAGCCTTCCTACATCAGTAATCAATCAACACAATTTCTCACAGACAAAGTAACTAGTGATTCTGAGTGGGCATGCCCTCAAATGATGTTCCTTCAGATGATTGTAGGCTACATCATGTAGACAGGTAATGCTAATTAATACAAACATACAATAATATATAAGAAGGTTTGATAAACCCCAAACCAGTGTATTAACCCCATCAATCACTTAAGGAAAAGACACAAACATGAACATAGCAAAAACTGGAAAACACAAATATGCATAGAAATTATGAAAGATAAGAATCTAAAATCAAAAAGAGAAAATTAAAACTGTCTCTCCATAGACAGCACCCAATCAACAAAATTGTAAGAATGTCATAATAATATAGCAAATTTTCTGAAAATGAAAATTGGCTCATGCTATGGAAGATGGACAGTAAAAAGAACTCCACTCCTTGTGGGAGTGCAAACCTTTACAGCCACTTTGCAAATCTTTATGACAATTTCTCAGAAATCTGAGAATCAATCTACCTCAAGACCCAGGGTTACCACTCTTCGGCATATAGCAAAAGATGCTCAATCATACCACAATGGAATTTGCTCAACTATGTTCATAACAGCATTGTTTTTAAAGACAGAGCCTGGAACCAACCTTGATTCCCCTCAACTGAAGAATGGATAAAATGCCAAATAATTACACAATGGAGCACTACTCAGTTTTAAATAAAAAAGGACATCATGAAATTTGCATTGGTGGCACATGCCTTTTATCCCAGCACTTGGGAGGCAGAGACAGGTGGATCTCTGTGAGTTCAAGGCCAGCTTGGTGTACAAGAGATAGTTACAGGACAGGCACCAAAGCCACAGAGAAACCCTGTCTCGAAAAATAAAACAAAAAACAAAAAATGCATGAGAATGAATGGACAAGAAGAAAACATCCTGTAACATGAAGGGTCGGCTTGTTGGGGTATCTGTCCCGCCCGGAACCCCAACAAGCCGGCCCTTCATGTTACATATGGCACCAACGTGTGGACAACTGTATCCACATAAAGCCTGAGACAGCTTGGGAAATAATTCTAGAACAAAATGATAGTATTGCGCGTGGTTTCTTGGTAGCAGCAATTTCTCAGGTCTGCGCTGCTTGCTAGAGGCAAGCAAGTACTCTCATCTAAGAGAGGCTTCCTGACTCAGCTTTAGCTGCAAAACCTTGCAGCTCTTTTAAAAGGTCCTGCCACGAAACAGTTAAACGGTGTTGATGAAAAGCTGAACGCATGCTTTTCAGTTTTCAGCTGTAGCAGGAAAATAGCTGTGCTGTTTTAAAATGCCGGCCGTCCTGCCAGGGCAAACTCTGACTCTTTCAGGCAGGCAGTCCGACTGAGTGTGGTCTGTGAGCAGAATGCTGAAGCTTGCTTGCTGGCAAGGACCTTGAAATGCCATAGAGTTGTGGCAGTGAACACAGCTCTGGCTGGTATCTCAGCCATGAGACTGGAAAGCTAAGGAATGGTTTGGATCTAACTGTCAAAGCCACGGCTTTATTCTTACCCATTGAAGACTCGTGTGGTCAGAAAAAGAGAGATATACAGTAAAGAGAGATTCAAAGAGGAAGAAAACCTCTAAATGGTTTACAGTGTGTTAAAAATGTATGCAGGCTAAAACTTAAAGTTCTTAAAGAAAAGAAAGAAAGAGAGTAGTTGTGTGTGGTGGTACACACCTTTAATTCCAACACTTGGGGGGCAGAGGTACATTGACCTCTGTGACTTCAAGGGGCAGAGGTAGATTGACCTAGGTGACCTCAAGGTGTGGTAGTACACACCTTTAATCCCAATGCCTGGGAGGCAGAGACAGATCTCTGTGAATTCAAGGTGTGGTAGCACACACCTTAAATCCCAAAGTTTGGGAAGCAGAGGCAGACAGACCTCTGTGAATTCAAGGTGTGGTGGCAGACACCTTTAATCCCAGTGCTGGGGAGGCAGAGACAGATGGATCTCTGTGAGTTCAAGGACAGGCTGGTCTACACAGTTATTCCAGGACAAAGATATATACAGAGAACCTGTCTCAAAAAGCCAAGAGTTAAAAGTAAAAAGAAAAGAAACAGAAATTGAAATGAAGCCGCATAAAGATGGAAAATACACAGAGAATCTTGATACTGTATGCTATTATGCTCTCTTTGAATTGTTTGAATGCTGAGGAAGGAGCAACAGCTGCTAAAAGACTTTTGTTTATAAATGCTGCTGAACTAACCCAAGATAGGTATTTTGAAAATACCTTGGCTTCAAAACTGAAGTCAAAAGGTATGTTACTTTGGAGAAGAGATTTTGCTTTTGTTTCCACAGAAAATGAGAGGCTGTGGATTCATTCTGAGTTAAGAAAAATCAGGTTCAAAAAAGGAAGACCACCTGAGAAATCTCCGATATAAAAAGATGGCCCAGATGACAGAGTTCTACATCCAGAACAGATTCAAGACTGCTGCCTGAGATGATCAAGACTCACAGGATACTCCAGTCAGGACTTGATTATAACTCTAAATTTTCTTTAGGTCCCCATAAGATCATCAGCACCCCCAACCAGCAGGAAGTAGCCTGAAATACTATGCCCACATTCCCAACAAATGGACTATGGGTATTTTACTTTTTTTTTTTTTAAAAAAAAGGAGGGAAATGGTGTGGGAGAATTGTCTATATTCTGTCAATCATATTTTAATAAAACGCTGATTGGCCAGGCAGGCAGTATAGGCGGGAAAGTCAGACAGGAAGTAGGGGTGGAGCAAAGAGAACAGGAGCATTCTGGGAAGCAGGAAGCTCCCTCCACAATTCTGCCCAGACCACCGGAGAGGAAAGATGTAAGCTGCCCCACTGGAAAAGGTACTGAGCCATGTGGCTAACATAGATAATGATAATGGGTTAATATAAGTTACAAGGACTAATAAGAAGCCTGACCTAATGGGCCAATCAGCTTTATATTCTTATGGAGTCCTGTGTGTGATTTTCTTTGGGATTTGCCAGCTGTGGGATACCGGGTGGGATAGAAACCCTAATAAGCCGGCCCTCATGTTACAACATCCTGAGAGAGGTACCTCAGACCCAGAGAGAAGAACATGGTATGTTCTCACTCACAAGTGAATATAAGATATAAATCTGTACATAAGACGTTTACAGCCCACAATCCCAGGGAAGCTAGTAATAGAGAATGCTAACAGAAAGACACATAGATCCCCCTGGAGATGGGAAATAGAGATCTCCTTAGTAAACTGGGACAACAGTTCTGTTAGCAGGGCAATGTCATTTAACACAGATGTTCTATTTTGGTTCTACTAGTGTAACTCTAGCAATCTGGTTTCATGATAAAGTCTGACCTTCATCCAGGTTCTTCATTGCCCTTGCCTGTGTATCTCAAGAAATGGCCAGTCATGCCATTTTTCAGTCATCAAAAATTGATTACAAACCTCCATATTACTAACTTTAACTCCTGCCAAATCTGGAAATCTATCAGTTGCTTCCTTTCCTTTCTGCACTCTGACTGCACCAGGTTCAGAATTGGAAATGGACTCAATTCTTTTACACATCTCTCTGTATTTGTGACTCCCCTGGAAAAGACAGAAGGATTGAAGAAAACTCATATGCACATGTTGGCTGCTGAGATCTGTACCCTTACATACAAAGTTACAGTCAATGGCCTGTTTCTAACCCATAGAGCTGAATTAACTGGGTCAAGCAGAATTGGACATATATGCCCAGGACAATTCCCTAACTGGAAATTCAATATGCACTGACTTAAGCTGAACTTTTGAAATTATAAATTCATAAATCACATCTGTCTTCATTCACATCACATGAATTAATACATTCTGGGATGATAAAAATTATCACTAAAATGCCTGTCTCAGTTATGATTTTTATTGTTGTGAAGAGACACCATCACCACCATAACCTTATAAAAAAATATTTAATCAGGATGGCTCATTCAGTTCCTTAACATCATGATGAGGAGCATGATAATGTTTTGCTGGGTTCCTCTTGATTTGCAGGCCACAGGAAGTCAACTGACATGCTTGGTAGTATCCATAACAGGTGAAACCTTCAAGCCCATCCCAGGTGCCACACTTCTTTCAATAAGATGACCCATTCCAACAAAGCAATTACAATTACTTTGTAATTGTACCACTTCCTATGAGATTATAGGAGCCAAAAACATTCAAACTTCCTCATTGCCACAATCAGTTCTTTGTTCATGCTGGTGACTCCAGCTGCTGATTTCCTCCCATTTCCCCCTGCAGTGCACTCAACAAACTATTCTTTCTACTCTGATCTGATGGCAGAAACCATGTTTCACATTCAAATCCTTCTCCTGCAAGTGTAATGAATAGTCGACTACATGACTCAAGTGGATAATTTTAAAAGTCTGAGGCCACACAGTCATTTAATTTAATTATATTGAAGGTGTAATCAAGAACACAGCAAGGTCGTTGATCTTGAAAGCAACAGCCTGGGACCAAGGCCACCTCTGTCAACATTAGAGATCTTGTCTCAGACACATTTTTCTAAAAGGGTAGAAGTTCAGCTATTCTAGATAAGTTTTTCCAGTGAAAAATCAGTCCACACATTTATGAGTTTAATACAGAAATATCTCTGCAATAATGGCATCCATTCATCTCTGGCAAGTGCTCAAAGAGGAGAGAGCCTAGAAAAAATTTGGCAATCCACATAAGCTGAAATCCTTAGTTTTTTTTTTTTAAGTTTCAAACACTAGCTTACACTTTGAAGAAGTAAACAGTGACAGGAAACTGCAAGTTTATCCAGTAAGGCAAATGGGAGACTTACACAGTAGATATTATCATTATTATTTCATCAGTACATCAGTGACCTAAAACAACAGGTCATACTATACTGACAAATTCTGAGGTGGAACTGCCAGAAGATGAGAAAGATAGAAAAAGTAGAACAAACAAAAGGTAAAAACTGGGGCAGAGGAGTCTTGCATATTCTATGTCTTATTCCAATTAAGCTTCCTAAGAGGAATAACTTCTTGACTACTATTTCCAGGAGATATCAAAGGAAATAGGAGAATTCTATGAAATCAGCAGTAATTGTCATACAATGGGACAAACTCAAGAGAAGGATGCTCAAACTATGCAGAAAAAGGGGCACATGGGTTAACTCAAGAATATTATGTCCACAGTGGCCTTGGAAATGATAACTGTAGTTCCATGAGATGAGAAGAATTTGATTCTCAGGATCTGAAGAACCTCTCCACAAATTCACTGGCTCCAGATTATCACCATCTCTCCCAAGTTTAAACCTGGTTTTAATGAAGGAGCTCTATTCTATTCTCCATAACACTGGGCCTTGGGAAAAACTCCTAAGGCCAAGACACTAGGCTGTTCCAGGCTCTGGCAAGAATGTACCTAGCTAGGTTTGAGAAGAAGCTGTGTTCCTTCTCCATGAGTGAGGACCTAAATGAAAAGTCTTGCTTGATCATTCCCTTTTCACATAGCTGTCACGTAGAAAACTGAGACTTTATGTCACACCATGCCCTAATGTGCATTGTGACCCTATAATGTCGCCTTGAGCTGCTTGTTAGAGGCCTGTTCTGTGATATAGGGATTGGGGTGGTGGCTGTTGTAAATCATGGGTGTCTAATTTTTCATGGTTTACAGACAAATGTTTTCATGATTCCGGTGAACAAATGTGTATCCTAACATCCTAATCTCCAACAGGCCTAGTCAGCATACTACTTAACTTTGAGTTATTTTAGAGGCAGCCCTCCCTCAGCTAAATATTTTCTAAGCATTGGTGAATCCTTTCTATCAACAATTTTAATCTTCTACTTCACACCTTAGTGGTAGAGCTGGATCGAAGGCTAGAATGCCATTTACAAGCTCCACAAAATTAACTTCAAATGGATTTTACACCAACATATTATATGCAAAGCATAGAATTTTGGAAAGATACTAGAAAAACTAGGCCTCTCAAGTTTGGCAACTTTCCTTCCATACGTATCAAATTCACACACGTTGTTGACTACAAGGATGTTTCTACACAAAGCTCCATGCTCGAAATACTTTTCACAGATGTAGCCCACAGAGGAACTAATTCAGAGGCCAGCTCCTGGGTTTGAGAAGTTGGAAGGACCACATGGGTGGGCCCTCAGAGAACACAGATTGTGGCCTCAGGTTTCCACCCAGGCTCAGATTGGACCTGTTCCACCATCTCCCGTGGTTCCCCATCCTCTCCTCTCCATATTGGGACATATTGCTCACCATGTCGTGGCTTCCATGTTCACCCATGCTCTCCTCACAGTTCCCTGCTGTTGCACTCACAGCACAGCACACAATCCTCGGGCCTGCTCTGTTTGAAAAGCAAGCCTGTAACAGGGCGCCAGAAAGTGTCCTGCCTGATTTTGACTGACAGGTCAGCTTGGAGGCCCTGATTGGCTATTGACACTTGAGTGACAAGAACACCTCTTTTAGGTTTACAGTGTCCTTAAAGACACAGCACAAGTTTTCTCAGACTTGGCTTCCAAATCAGACCTAGACCTTTTACAGATTTACTGAAATAAGAATTTAAATATCACATACCCCTGTCTCAAATAGCTGTCCCTGCTATCTTCCTGCAATCCACATCCACATTCCCTTCTGCCTCATTGAAAGAAAGTCTTTCCAGAATATAAAAAGCAATAAGAATTTAGGAGGCAAAAGATGAAGTTTGTACAGTTGATTCAGGCTGACGTCAGAAGAACTGATGGTACATTTTACCTGATTCTCACAGGCACTTCAGACATCCAAGAGAGCAACCCAGGAACCAGTTCAGAAGCAAGATGATTTTTTTCTCCATCCAAAAGACCTGATGATAGCTTCCAATGCATTAGGTGTTTTATTGCTGAATATCATGTCAAACTGTTGATAAATAAATAATAATAAAAATGATACTTGGTAAGGGAAGTTGAATACTTAGAGAGAATGGGGTTAGGAAGGATGCTTTTATGAGCACTATGGTGAGCCAGCATACCTTTCTCCATGTGCAGTTGAAAAAAAATCCATGCATTATTCCAGGTTCTCTACCTGAACAGGAAGAATTAAACTTTCTGTTTTTAAAGATAGTGGATTTATGAGAATGCATCAGAGGTTGTGGTGCAGTTATTCCAACAATGGCTCTCTACCAAAAGAAATCTAAAGAATTCAGTAGTCTTTTAATCCATGAGTTTGGATGTCAAAACACATTTTCAGTATACATAAGAATTCCAAAGAAGAAGGCCCTCTAAAGTTATTAAAGAAATGAATTTGGTAGCCATAGTAATGCAAGCAAGCAAATAGAGAGAGGTTATTCTTCTTCAATATACCTATATAAGTAGACTGCAATCAGGGTATGATCCAGATTATAGGTTGGATTGAGATTTTTCTTGATTTTTGTTTGTTTGTTTGTTTTTGAGACTTCACTTATCTTTGCATGCTGGGATCACATTCTTGGGGGCAAGCTAGTCACAAACTCAGAATATTAAACTGCTTCTGCTTCATGAGTGCTTGAATTAAAAATGTGCACTACCACAAGCTAATAAAGGTGGATTTTATCACATCAAATAATCATGGTTAAAGATTGTTCATCTCATTATAAAACCTTTAATAAGAAAAACCCCTTCTAGGTATACCCAGCTCTTTGGGTTTTAGTCAATTATGAAGGTAGTCAGTTTGACTACATAGAATAGCCATCATAAAAGACAATACTAAAGAAGTGAGAAAGATTTCTTACTTCAGGTGACAACGAGACCGTGGGTACTATTTCCAAAGCAATGTTTTTCCTGAACACAGAAAGAATGGGGATTTGACTTAGGGAGTCTAGACATGGTCCTGTGGAATTCTCCCTACTTCTTCAGCAGAGTTGGTCAATAAATCTACTTCTGAATACAATCAACATGATCACAATTTAAAAGCAGAAGCATTTAAGGACATTCTTATCTCAAAGTGTTTCAGGAACATTTGTTAAATTATAAAATAATGGAATGAAATGTCTCTGGCAAGTTTATCTTGCAGTACAAGTTCTTAGTTGAAAAGTCAGGTAAAAAAAAAAAACACTGTGAAAGCAGATTGCTTTGAAGGCTGTTTTACCTGGTAGTCATGATGTGAGATCTAAAAGTTAAATGTTCCACACCACAATTCCCCAAATACAAAGGACAGAGAATACAACAAGGAAAACTTAAAGGTAGAGTCACTTATCAGTAATCTGTTAACAGATAAATGGTTCTACTTTAACCTGAGAACAAGGCTATTTTACTCTCTGAGCATGATGGCTCTGAAGAAGTCTACACCTGTTTCCATGCAAGATCATAAGAAGTTCATTTAACTAACCCTGACTGCTTCTTAGTGACATCACTGTAGAGAATTCCATTCTTTCCTTTTCCTAACCTTTTATTTAAAATTGGTTATATGTGTTCTTTTTCTGCATGTTTTTATGTGTGGTACAAGAATCCTGAGACTAGAGTTACATCAAATGGTTAGTTACCATGTGGGGTCTGGGAATGGAACCTGAGTCTTCTGTAACAATACCCAGTCCCTTTATTTGCTGAGTCAACTCTTTCTAGCCCCACTTCTATTATTTAAAAAAGTTTCTTGTACATTTTCATTCAAAGACATTATATGACTTTACTCTATTTCGTCTTCTCTGCATCCCTTTCTAAGTATTTCCCTTCCTGTGTCTTACTTGTTAAATATATATGAACAATAATGTTGAAATATATTAATATAATCTAATGAGTTTGTTTTATTTGTTGTAGTTTTATGGTTTACGGGCTGACAATACTGTACTGGATAAACAATTAGGAACTTCACTCCTACCTGAGACTTATTCTCTCACCTGGAGGAGAACTTAAATCTATTAAATCAGCACCAGGAGACTGACCATGATTAGGCTGCCTTGGACAGGAAATAATGAAGAATGGAAAACTTTTGTTGGAAAATATTTTAGCAGTTAAGTGTACTTGAGATTCTTCCATAGTAGCTAGCTTCCTTTCCAGTACATATAGAAACTCAGTACTGTCTGTAACTCCAGAACTAGGTGTTCTAGCATCATCTACTGGCCTTGTGGACAGCAGACATGAATGAGATACAAAGACGTGCATACAGGAAAAATACCCATACATGTGGAATTATGATTAAAATTAGATTTGTCAAAATTCAAAATAACCACAACAAAACCATAAAAACAGAGAAAATACACTGTAAAAGTTATTTCTCCAGCTGTCCATAGCACTGCATTCCTGTAGTACCCTCACTTCAGACAGAGTAACAGGAAGATCACTGTGCGTGCTGAAGCATGTGCTACGTAGTCTATATCAGTGCATGCACACAATCACACCACAGACACAAAGACACAGACACACACACATACACACACACACACACAAACACATGAAAAGAATAAAACTCAATAACATACCAGAAGAGCGGAACTCAAAAAATGGGGCAATATAATACCTTTAAAGTCATTTCATGTGTTTTCCAGCGACGCCTATAGAGTCATTTTCAACAGTAAAAATTGCAAACATTGTAACACAGGTTATTAATCCCAGGCATTGGGAAGCAAATTCATGCCGATACCTGCAGTTCTGAGACAATGGTGATTCACATAGTCACTTACAAAGGAAGGTCCTTTTCAAAAGGACCTAAAGCTTTTATAAACTATGTATATAATTCTGATTTATTTTTCTTGTTTGAGAAGGGAACTCATTTGATACCTGAGTCGACATTGATTTACTAAGTATAAAACTGTATTGTACAATCCATATTGAGTTTTTAATAAATATTCATATTCCTTTCATCCAATGCCTTTAGATTATCATTCTTTTTTTTTGAAAGTAAATTTTATTAAATTATAAAAGTTTCCATTTCCGCCCCTCTTCCCAACACCCTCCCACTCCCCCCACTCCCTCTCCTCCTCCCTCTTCGTCCCTTAGGGCAGTCAGGGTTTCCTGCCCTGTGGGAAGTTCAAGTTCCTCCCCCCTCCCTCCAGGTCCAGGAAGGTGAGTATCCAAACAGACTGGATCCCCAAAATCCAGAATATGCAGAGGAAACAGGTCCCAGTATCATAGTCAATGGCTTTTCAGAAAGACTTTGGGCCAGCCACATTCAGAGAATCCGGCCAAATTCCGAGAATCTGGTTAGATCACGTCCTAGTTCAGTCCCAGTCCAACTGGCCTTGGTAAACTCTCATTAGATCCGTTTCCTTTTATCAGTGGGTGATAGCATCCCTCGCAGTACTGATTTCGTTTTTCATGTTCTTCCTCCTTCTGCTCCTCATTTGGACCTTGGGGGGCTCAGTCCGGTGCTCCAAAGTGGGTCTCTGACTTTATCGCCGTCCTTCGCCAGATGAAGGATCTATGGTGATAAGCAAAATATACATCAGTATGGTTATGGGCCACGGCCAATTCAGGCACCCTCTCCTCTGTCCAGAGAACAATCTGGGGGATCTCTCCTTGGACCTGGGATCCCATATATAATCAAGTCTCCTGTAAACCCTAAAATGACTCCCTTAGTTGAAATATATTCTTCCCTGATCCCATATTCATCCTTCCTCCCTCCCCCCCATCCCAGGCCACCGAGCTTTCCCCATTCCTCCCCTACTCCCTTCTCTCTAACCCTCTCCCCTTCCATCAACCCTCCCACCCCCCCCATGCACCTGAGGTTACCTGGGACTCTTGTCTATTTCCTACCTCCTGGTGGATAGCTAAATAATCTTCATCAGGTTCATCTTCTTATTTAGCTTCTCTAGGATCACGAATAGTAGGCTCAAAGACCTTTAATTATGGTTAGAATCCACTTATGAGTGAATACATACCGTGTTCCTCTTTTTGGGTCTGGCTTACCTCACTCAGTAAAGCGTTTTCTATTTCCATCCATTTGCATGCAAAATTCAAGATGTCATTGTTTTTTACCGCTGAGTAAAACTCTAATGTGTATATGTTCCACACCTTTTGTAACCATTCTTCTATTGAGGGGCACCTAGGCTGTTTCCAGGTTCTGGCTATTACAAATAGTGCTGCTATGAACATAGTAGAACAAATGCTTTTGTAGTATGATAGGGCATCTCTTGGGTATATTCCCAAGAGTGGAAATGCTGGGTCCTGAGGGAGGTTGACTCCCAGTTTCCTGAGAAACCGCCACACTGATTTCCACAGTGGCTGCACGAGTTTGCATTCCCACCAACAATGGATGAGTATTCCCCTCACCCCACATCCTCTCCAGCTAGATTATCATTCTTAGCATGGCTCTTTGAAAGAAAAGAGAGATTTTTCAAATAATTTAATATTTGTCTGGTAGAAAATGAATTAGAATATGCTTAACAGCATTGTTTCTTCATAGAAGTCTTGTCAAACATGGGATCACTCCTACCCACAGAAGTATGAGATTTGTGCTATCTGCTCTAGAACTGAAGTTATACAAAGCTGTTCCCTGGTTTACATAGGCAGAAGGAAAGATTTTTCTGTTTTCTGACCTCCCACAGAACAATTTGTATAAAATACACCATGTCCAAGGCAATTTATGCAATAAAGCATTAAATTTGGCTTACAGTTCTAGAAAGCTAGAGTCATTTAGGGCCTAGTAAACAAAGAAGGGAAAGATGAGAGCTGACATAGTGAACCTCAAGAAGGAGGTTCAGAGCACACTGTACATTATTCAGTACTTCTGGTGCTTCAAAGCCCACTCACTGGACACAACACTTTCAGAGAGCCACAACTCTACTCCTGCCTAAAATATTCTTCCAACTGGGGAAACAAAAATTCAAAAACACAGGACTAAGTTTGCCATTCTCATCTAACCAATATGTTTCTCAAACTCATAGATAATGACAAGTTCATTTTATTTGACTACACTCTACCCTATGCTTAAGGGAGACCATTATTTCCACCATGCAATCACACAGAATGAACATTCCTAGTTCACAAAGAATGAAACTGAGCATTATAAAGGTTGTTTAGACCAAAGCTAGACCAAAATCTGGAAGGAAAATTATCAAATCTTGTAGAACCTTGTCAAAAGGGACCCCACCTCCCAATATCCCAGGATGGATTATGTGAAAATTCAACCTACATTTGACCAATGTAGAAATAATGGCAAGAGGGACTAGAGAGATGGCTCAGAGGCTAAGAGCACTGGCTGCTCTTTCAGAGGTCATGAGTTCAATTCCCAGCAACCACATGGTGGCTCACAACTATCTGTAATGAGATCTGGCACCCTCTTCTGGCATGTGAGCATACATGGAGGTAGAATGTTGTAAACATAATAAATAAATAAATTAAAAAAAAGAAATAATGGCAAGATTTCTCCTTGTCCTTCAATTGTTCAGGGAGGTGAGACATGTTTTAATATTTGTTATGATTTATTTTGTGGGGCATTTAAATTTTTGCTTTGTTTTTCCAGACAAGGTTTCAGAGTGTAACAATTAATTTTTATATTAATCTGTCCTTTAACTCACAGAGAACCTCCTGCCTCTCCCTCCCAAGTACTCGAAACAAAGATGTGTACAACTACTTCCCAGCTCCATTATGTGTTTTTTTTTCATTGCTCATTTTAATATCTGCCAGTGGACATGTTAGAGAAGCATCAGGAGGCAATTGAAGTTTGAGGTGTCAATCAACCTGAAGGAGAATTTCTAATGGCTGAATATTGTATAAACAAGGCCCATAGACCAAGGACTCCAGAAGTCTTTCTCTACTTCTGTATCCTTAAAGACTTGCTGTTGCTATCTTTCTCTGGGATCTGGCGTGGTATGAATGGGTATGGGGAGATCACCACTGCCTATATTGCAGTGAGTTTGGCTCATGGAATCATTCCATTCTTTGGATTATACATGTTAATTACTATGAAGATAATTTCTTCTTATGTTTTACTGTCTACTTGATAGTAAAGTTAGTTTAAATAGAGTTTTGATGATAAAAATATAAACAAGTATCACACAGAACACATGTGTTTCTACTAAGGACATGTATAGACTGTGATTTAGGATAATATATAAGAAAAATAGTCAAGTCACAGCAACCCAAATTGTTTAAATTACTTTAACCTTACTATTGGGTTCATAGGTTTTGTGATACAAGATATCTGAATCAAGCTTTAAAAATAATTTAAATTTCTGAATGCATTGGCTCAGAAGGACAAATCCTACATATAACCCCAGTAGCAAAGACACTGAGAGAAACAATTAATAAATGAAACCCCTTGAAATTGAGATGTTTCTATAAAGCAATGGATATGGTCAATAAGACAAAATGGCAGCCTACAGAATGAGAAAATTTCTTCACCAACCCCACATCAGTCAGAGGACTGATCTCTAAAATATACAAAATATACAAAAGAAATTGGTCATTAAAAGAACAAATAATCCAATAAAAAATGGGGAATAGACCTAAACAGATATCTCAACAGAAAAATCTAAAATGCATGAAAGACACATAAGGAATATTGCAACATCCTTAGCCATCAGAGAAATGCAAATCAAAACAAATCTGGGATACCATCTTACACCTGTTAAAATGGCTAAAATTCACTAAAGAGTGAGTACATACCATATTCAACTTTTTGGGTCTGGGTTATCTCACTCAGGATAGTGTTTTCTATTTCCATCCATTTGCATTCAAAATTCAAAATGTCTTTTTTTTTTTTTTTACCGCTGAGTAGTACTCTAATGTGTATTTATTCCACACTTTCTTTATCCATTCTTCCATTGAGGGGCATCTAGGTTGTTTCCAGGATCTGGCGATTACAAATAATGCTGCTATGAACATAGTTGAACAAATGCTTTTGTAGTATGTTTGGGCATCTCTTGGGTATATTCCCAAGAGTGGTATTGCTGGATCCTGAGGTAGATTGATTTCCAATTTCCTGAGAAACAGCCACACTGATTTCCAAAGTGGCTGCATAAGTTTGCATTATCACCAGCAATGGATGAGTGTTCCCCTCACTCCACATCCTCTCCAGCATAGGCTATCATTGGTGTTTTTGATTTTAGCTATTCTGACAGGTGTAAGATGGTATCTCAAAGTTGTTTTGATTTGCATTTCCCTGATGGCTAAGGAGGTTGAGCATGACCTTAAGTTTCTTTCGGCAATTTGAACTTTGTCTGCTGAAAATTCTCTTTTCAGTTCAGTACCTCATTTTTTTAACTGGATTAATTAGAATTTTCATGTCCAGTTTCTTGCGCCCACCTACGGAGATGGTGGGAGTGATCTAATGGGAGCTCACCAAGGACAGCTAGACAGGGACTGATGGAGCATGTGATCAAACCGGACTCTCTGAATGTGGCTGACAATGAGGGCTGACTGAGATGCCATTGATAATGACACCGGATTTTGAATCTACTGCATGTACTGTTTTTTTGGAAGCCTAGTCTGTTTAGATGCATACTTTCCTAGACCTGGATGGAGGGGGGCCTTGGACTTTCCACAGGGCAGAGCACCCTGACTTCTCTTAGGACTGGAGAGCGAGGGTGGGGGGATGAGGAGTGTGGGAGGGAAATGGGAGGATGGGAGAAGGTGGAAAATTTTAATAAATAGATAAATAAATAAATAAAAAACAAAAAAGAAAACCATCACATTCTCAAAAAAACAAACAAAAAAATTGAAAAAAAAGAATGGCCAAAATTAAAACCATTGATGACAACTTATGCTGGAGAGGTTGTTGGGGAAAAGGAATACGTCTGCATTGCTGGTGGGAGTGCAAATTGTTACAATCCCTTTGTTGATCAATGTGGCTTTTTCTCAGAATATTAGAAAGCAACCTTTCTCAAGACCCAGCAATACCACTTTTGGGTATCTACCCAAACAATGCTCAATAATATCACAAGAACATGTGCTCAACTATGTTCATAGCAGCATTGTTTTTTATAGCCAGATCCTAGAAACAATCTAAATTCCCTTTGACTGAATGCTGTATATAAATATGTGGTATATTTACAGAATGGAGTATTACACAGCATAAAAAATAATGACATCTTGAAATTTACATGCATATGGACGGATCAAGAAAACATTATACTGAGTGAGATAACCCAGACCCAAAAATACAAATATCGTATGTGCTCACTCATAAGTAGCTTTATCCATAAAGCAAAAAAAAAAAACCAGCCTACAATTCACAGTTGCAGAGAACCTTGCCAACAATGAAGACCTAAAGATAAATGTACATGGATTTTATCTACATAGGATATAGGAAAAGACAAAACCTCCTGAGTAAATTTTGAGCATCGGGACCAGCTCACTAAGCTGGGAAAGGTTCTGGACTAGGCCACTACCTGTATGGCAAAGGTGTCACCTCTCTTAGCCCAGTGTGGGATTGACCTATTACTGAAAATTAATTCACATCTATGATTCTGCCTTCAGGGTCTTGAAGATAATGACATACTACCTAAAGTCTTGGTTTCCCTATTGTGTTGCTGGGACCTGAGAAGATCATCATGTCAGATGGCAAGTTGGAGATCACAGAATAGCTTGAAAGAAAATCTGGGTCTTACCCTTTTCATAGTTCCTCACCATTTCTTAGTCCATTGGAAGTCACAGGTTGCAGTCAGCAAGAAGAGAAGTTACGTTAGGGGCAGAAAACCAAGTCTGATTTCTACCACCATGTTTTAGGATCATTAGTGACTTTTCACTTTGTAGCTGATGTCTGCCCACTTTCTGGAATCTCCTATGTGGCCCAGATTAGGTAAGTATTATATACAATGCCTTCCCTATTTTCCTTTTGGAACAAATGATCCAGGAAAGTTAAGCAAGTTGCCTTGTACCACGAGAAAATCATACTAGCAATTAATTGGTGAGGCTTTGTTTCTTTTCTAAGAGCTAATTTCCCTCAGGACAGGAAATCTGGTAACTGATTGTTCTAAGTGGTGTATTTTGCCAACCACAACTAAGAGTAAGAAATGGAGGTTGGGTGAATTTAGAAGCTTCTGTAAAACTTCCTGCTTTTCTGTATGCTATGCCATAGGATATAACAGGGTTAATTTTCCATCCCTGTTCATCCTGAAATGCTAGGATAAAATCTAGGACATTACACATATTAGGTAAGTAATCTATCTCTGAGTTACACTTGAAGCCCATAGATTCATTCACCTGCACGATCACTAAGGAAGATGTCATCAATAGAGTGACATTTTAGTTTGGCCACAATAAGTACCATATTTCTAAAAACAAAAATATGGCCCGGCCTATAGCACTGCCAACAACTCTGTTGCCAACATCTGTCATAGTTGGGGTTTCTGTTGCTGTGAAGAGACAGATGACCATGGCCAAACTTATAAAGGAAAACATTTAACTGGCCCTATCTTACAGTTCAGAAGTTTAGTCCATTAGCATCATGGTGAGTGGCAAAGTCCAATTGCAGGCAGGCATGGTGCTGGAGAAGGAGCTGAGAGTTCTATATCTTGATAATTAGGTGGCATAAGCAACTGTTAGTCACATTGAACATAAATTTAGCAAAGGAGTTCTCAAAACCCATCTCCAAAGTGACACACATCTTTTAAAAAGGCCACACATATTCCAAAAAGGTCACAGCTCAATAGTGTTACACTCTATTTGGTGCCATTTTCTATTAAACTACCATAATGG
This sequence comes from Myodes glareolus, assembly GCF_982192425.1. NCBI lineage: Eukaryota > Metazoa > Chordata > Mammalia > Rodentia > Cricetidae > Myodes > Myodes glareolus. Next base: position 84,855,346 of record NC_142027.1, read on the forward strand.
CCAATCAATATGTGTAGAATAGTCTGAGGAATTCATAGAACATTGTTAGAGATAGTGTACAAATTCAACAAAGTCAAAGAATAAAAGCTAACACACAGCATACTAAAGGAACTAGCCAAACAGCTACACAGCAGACATGCGCAGGGAAGACTCCAGGTAAGAGCATCAACTTGAAACCAATCAGAAGGAAAATAAGTAGATGCAGTCATTTAAGCAGTCATCAATTCTTTTACAGCTTTGTCTATGGCTCCCCACACTGTACCTAATGTTCCCTGCAGAAATATTGAAGGAAATGTAGGCAGTGCATAATGCATATAGCAGAAATTTTAACATGAAACTAAAAAGACAAAGAAAGTCAATAGATTCAGAAATGGTAGATACAGGGATTAAATGAGCTTTTTAATTTTTAAATCTTAAAGTGTTGCCACAAAAACTAATCTATACATTCCATTAGATTCTCTTGACAACAGTCAGAATGCTTATGTAAATGTCCCCATGCAAGCTTGATGTACCCTAAAAACAACAGAGATTGGTAATTGGGAGACAGCTGTCAGTACAGTATGCGGCCTGCTGAGAAAATGAGGGAACTAATATGGAAACCCAGCACTCATATTTTTGAAAATGGCATGGTTGTATGCATCTGCTACTGTATATGCTAGAAGTTTACGTTTTTATTCAGCTTGATACTTGGTCAGGTCAGTTGAGAAGAGGAAATCTAATTTGAACAAATACCTTCATCAGAGTGGCCTGAAGGCATAGGTCTTTCCCTGCTACTGGGGTTCATCTTGAGGACAGTTTCTAGTCAGCCAGCTAAAACATCTGGTTTGTTTCTGTGCTCCCACTGCCCCACCTGGTGATTAGCTGTATGGCATTGTTTACTCCATCTAGGGTGTGACAATTTCCCACCTGCCTTGGGGGAATTCCTTGTGCCACAGCTAGTTACATAAGGATTTTCCCAAGGTTGAATAAACTGCATTTAGCTAATCTCCTTTCAGATGACCCAGGTCTCTTGTGTGTTCTTTCAATCTCCAGGCTCTTGCCTGGCTGGCATATGGTACAGTAGCACACAAACTGTACCTAGAGAGTAACGCAGATGCAGGTGTTACATGTGCCACCCTTGCAGTGGTTATTTGGGTGGTATAAGAATGTAATCTGGGGGGTGGGGGCTGGAGAGATGGCTCAGCAGTTAAGAGCATTGCCTGCTCTTCCAAAGGTCCTGAGTTCAACTCCCAGCAGCCACATGGTGGCTCACAACCATCTATAATGAGGTCTGGTGCCCTTTTCTGGACTACAAGCATATATACAGACAGAATATTGTATACATAATAAATAAATGTTTAAAAAAAAGAATGTAATCTGGGCAAACCATGAAGCAGTAGTGGAATATTATTTTAAGATGTGTTAAATTTTTAAACTGTGGAACTTTTGTTTCAATGATGCAATGATTTAGTATTGCATTTTTATGGTACATATGTTTAACTCAGTGAAGCTGTGATTCTTTGTCTGTCTAAAATACCTGATGGTCTAATAAAGAGCTGAATGGAAAATAGCAAGACAGGAGAAAGGACAGCATGGACTGGCAGAAGTGAGAATAGGAAAGAGAAATATGGGAGGAGAGGAGGATGCAGCAAGATAGAACAAGGAGAGGAGGTCATAAGGGGCCAGTCACCCAGCTACCCAGCAGAACACAGAGTAAGAGTGAAAATTAGATTTACAGAAGTTAAAAGAAAGATCAAAATCCAGAGACAAAAGATAGATTAGATTGTTTAAGTCAAGAATATCTAGCAAGAAACAAGACAAGTTGAGTTTGGATGTTCATAAGAAAGAATAGGTCTTTCTCTGTGGGACTTATTTAGGAGATGCATGGTTGTAGTGACATCTAATTTGAATATTAAAAAATAAAGCGCGCATGAATTGCAGAGTTTAAAACATCCTCTCTGGTCAGCCTTGCAGACCTGGCAGTGGTAACATAGTAATCCCAAAGAACGGGAATAGATTTTGGATGTGGACAAGGTGGGTGTGAGACCAAGAGTGGGAGGGACCAGGTTGGGACAGAAGGAAAAAATCGAGTACAGGGAGACACTGCTGAAATTAGGGTGCATTTGTGAGCTAGTGTGGAACCTAAATGCAGGAGCAACTTCCTGGAATCTCTCTGCAAGTGACCCTAGTGAAAGTGCCTAGTAATGGAGGATTTGGAACCTAAATGAGCCATCATTTGTAGATAGCAGGGATTCACTGATGGGATTGGCTTCATTTGACTGATTTGTCAGCTAAGGAGTTCCTATTAAAAACCCAAAGCAATCCAGACTGTTTGTCTGGACAAACATAATGTTGTTCTCTGAACTCTCATTGGCAAGAAAAACTTCCACACAACTCACTGAATATAGAGAGGTATAGTAGGTGCAGCCTTGGAGCTGTTATAACTGTGTTCTCCTCTCTTCTGGGTGAGAAATTACTCTAAAAGCTAAGGAACAAGAAGGCTGCACACATACCCACCTTAAAAAAATCATCTTCAATATGTCTTGACTAAAATTTATGCTAAGATGTGGTGTCAAAGTCCTTCTGGGAGTCGCCCAACAATCTTTGGTTTCACTTGAGACAATGGCCATGAGGAATAACCCATGCCATGCACCACCTGAATAGCCAGGAACCTCACAAAGGCTCATGTAGTCATGGGTCCTATCTAAGTCTAAACTATGACCTCTCCTTATATATTATTTTGGTATTTCTGTGGGACTCTAATAGCAGGAATAGTGTAGCTCTGACCCTCTGCCTGCTTGTGAGGTTCTTTCTGCTTTCTTTGTCCTTCATTTTTGTTGTTATCATAGTATAAAAAAGATTTATGAATCTCTACCCCCCCAAAAAATCCCCCTTCAACTGAGTGTTCTTCCTTTACTCTCTGTGAATCTCTCTATCCATCATCCTGATTTGTCCTAACTCTATATTTTTTTTCCTGTCAAATGGTTGCTTGCTCTACCTGTGGAACTTTAACTGCTTTAATTTAATTCTGCTTACAATATTAGAACAGAAGGCTCTTGGATAAAAGATGTGTGCTAGGGCTGAAACACAACACCACTAGAATCATGGGCTCCAGGAAATAAATAAATCTAGGGGTTAACAGTATGATCAAAAACCTGCACTATTACAGTTTCAGAGGGTTTTGTCCATTATCATCATGGACAGTGACGATATCGTATGGCAGTGTCCATGCAGACATGGGCTAGAGAAGGAGCTGAAAATTTTAAATCCATATCAGCAGTCAGCAGAAAGTAACTGTGATACACTTCCCCCAATAAGACCACACTTTCTCCAAAGAGGCCATACTTCATAATAGTGCTACCACTAATGAGATTATTGGGGGAATTTTGCTTCAAACCACCACAGTATTTAACTCCCGCAAGTTTCTCCTCAACCATGTTCAGTACATAACCTCAATAGACCCATTGAATGCCCTGACTGGACTTTGGTGAAATTGTATGTTACATTGTCATTGGTACTTATGGGAATGGCTGTAACACCAAGGGCTGGCTTGTTGGGGTTTCTGTCCCACCCAGTACCCCACAGCAGGCAAGCCCCAAAGAAAATCACACAGAGGACTCCATAAGATTATAAACTGATTGGTCCATTAGCTCAGTCTTCTTATTTATCTCTTGTAGCTTATATTAACTGATTATTCTCATCTATGTTAGCCATGTGGCTCAATACCTTTTCCAGCAGGGCAGGTTACACCTTGCTTCTCTGTGGTCTGGGCAGGAATGGGATAGGGAGATTCCTCCTTCCTAGCATTCTCTTGATCTCATTGCCCCGCCTCTACTTTCTGGTTGACCCACCTATACTTCCTGCCTGGCCAATCAGTGTTTATTTAAAATATGATTAACAGAATACAGACAATTCTCCTGCACCAGATGGCTTTACATTGCTTTGTCTCTCTGCACTGGGGAGAAAATTCTCACAACATATCATAAATCATGAATATATTTGATAATATCCCTGTGTCTCATGTGAATAGAAAAATGAATCAGTACATAAAAGAATATGTTAGGAGAATATAAATATAGAAATGGTCTTAATAAAGGACTTAGATACATAAAAATAATAATGATGGATGGTACCAGAATAAAAAAGACCACAACAGTTTTTTAAGTTATGAAGTACTGAGTAGGTAATTTAAGATACAAAAAGAATGAGAATTAGAGATGATAAATTATATTTAATTTATTAAATTAAATTTAATTTAATTTAATTAATTGTATTGATAAAGTCAGGTATCAACTCAATTAACAACTTTGATTAAACATATGTCAAACAAAAATTTATTGAGTTGTCTCTGGCTATTGAAATATTCCACAGTAGTTGAAAATAGCAAACTTGTGCATAATCTTCTGGGTGTTTAACAATTAGCTTTGGAGGCTACCCTAATGTGGTTAGGGGAATGAAATGAAAGAGTATTTCTTCCTGTTCTCAACAAGGCCAATGAAATCCATGGGGAATGAGGCTACTGGTACTAGCTGTCTCCCTTAGACAGATCATCAACACCCCACTCTATGTATTTGAGACATGATAAACTCTAAAAAAAAATGAGGGTGATCATTGAAAAAGTTTGCTCAAAGCTTCAATGGAAGTCACAATTTAGAAAGCAAAGTCTTTAACTTATTCTCACATTGATGGACAACTGGGAGATAAAGCTAGAAGAGTCTGAGGTTACTCTTACACACAATTGACCTATGAGGACTAGTTTCTCTAGAGACTTTGATAGCTCAGAAAGATAAAGTAATTTTTGCCAACTGCATAGTCTTCAACACTCAACAGGAAAGTATAATCAAAACTAAGAGAACAGATCACAGTCCAAAGGATCACACTCCACAGATATTAGATGTAATCTCCTCTTCACAAGAATATGTTATACAGATGTGAGACTAGAGACATTGGCTGACTGAGAACCTGGTTTTAGCCCAGAAAGACAGGCCCATAATTGTTTTAACCCCTAAATAATATGATGTTAATTAACTCTTCTCTCCATATGTAGAAGCTACATGGGAAGGATATCATACTGATTGCTGAATCAGCTATGATAGTGTATGAAAGCTGATTGTGGGTTCATCACACTGAAGACCAAATGGATATATCTAATAGATGGACATTGGACTTATTTGTACTTTTCAGCTTTTATCCCAATATTGCAACATGATACCTCAAATTTAACTGGCATAAACCAGATCAGGCATAGCAACAAACTGATAATGGCATGTTTCCAGTGGTTTCTGACCTGTTATAGTTCAAAGGCCCCATGTTGTTTGAGAATGAGGTAAGAGGGCTGTGGTATCCTTGGACTACCAGCTATCACTATTTCAGTGCTGAGGAGTTCCATCCAGAGGGATGAGTGTGTGCTATCCTGGGCAGACTGTCCTGGAAGGGAGCACAGCCCACCTGCCCCCAGCTCCTGCTGCAGGGTCTTATGTGTTCCACTCGACCCTGCCCTGCCCTGTCCCCATGATTACCCTTTTGTCTCCTGTATCCTTGGAATACCAGTTATCCCTATTTCTGTGCTGAGGAGTTCCAACCAGAGGGTGTCCTTGGACTACCAAGAGACCCTGTGTCTGTGCTGAGGATTTCCATCCAGACAGGAACAGTTCCTGCTCCTGCACTGAAGAGATCCACCCAGAGAGTCAGTCACAGCAAAGACTGAACCAAGACACCAAGACGCTCCTGGCTCCATTTGAAGGAAGAGAAGGGCAGGTGCCAATGCAAAAATTCCTCCAACAACCTGAAAGGCAACATGACATCACCAGAATCCAGCAATCATGAAACTAGAAGAATTGAACACCCTACTCCAGAAGAAATAGAAGAAATAGACTCTAAATGGAACTATATGAAAATAATAAAGGAACTTAAACAGGATGTGAAAAACTGCTGTAAAGAAATGGAGATAACAAACAAAAAAGTAGATGGAATGACTAAATCTGTCAAAGATACCCAAGAAAAACAAGAAAACCAAGAAAAAGCAATCAAACAGGTAAGAGAAACAGTTCAAGACCTGAAAAATGTAATGGAGGTAATGAAGAAAACACAAACCGAGGGAAGGTTGGATATGGAAAGTCTGGGTAAATGAATAGGAACTGCAGAGACAAGTATTACCAACAGAATACAAGAGATAGAAGAAAGAGTCTCAGACACTGAAGATACTGTAGAGGAAATAAACTCACTGATTAAAGAACAAAACAAATCCAACAAATTCTTAACACAAAACATCCAGGAAATCTGGGACACTGTGAAAAGGCCAAACCTAAGAATAATAGGTGTAGAAGAAGGAGATTTACAGCTCAAAGGTCCAGAAAATATATTCACCAAAATTATTGAAGAAAACTTTCCCAATCTAAAGAAGGACATTCCTATGAAGGTACAAGAAGCATACAGAACACCAAATAGACTGGATAAAAAAAAAACATTCCCTCACCATATAATAATCAAAACACAAAACATACAGAATAAAGAACAAATATTAAGAGCTACAAGGGAAAAAGGTCAAGTAACATATACAGGGAAACCTATCTGAATTACACCTGAATTCTCAATGGAAACCATGAAAGCCAGAAGGTCTTTGATAGATGTGCTGCAGAAACTAAGAGAACAAGGATGCAAGCCCAGACTACTAGACCCAGCAAAGCTTGCATTTACCATCGATGGAGAAAACAAGATGTTCCAGGAAAAAGACAGATTTAAACAATATGTAGCCACAAACCCAGCCTTACAAAAAATACTACAAGGAAAATCACAAACCATGGAAGCCAACAACACCCATAATAACACAAACATCTGACAACCCTCCACCAGCACAAATCAAAGAAGGGAAACACACAAACAATAGCACCAGGGGAGCCGCCTGGATGTCGCCTTGGCCAGATAGTGCCAGCAGTCCTTCAGCCTGGAGGTATACATATCCTTTGATGTTGCCGCCTTGGGCGGGTGTGCTCGAGCCTTGTTTTGCATCTCAAGAGACTCGGTCTCCTGACCTGTCCCGTGGCCTTGGGTCCTAGTAGAATGGCATCAACCAATCAGCATTCGAGCCTCTCACCCTAGAAAAGCAGCTGTCTTTGGATTTTTCGCTCTCTCTCGTCATCCCTGTTCCCCATTCCCCCTTTCAATCAAGGAGCTCTAATAAATTGTGATTGAGAAGGATTCTTGATTTTGTGACCGTCCATTCCTGCTGGTCAGGAAGCGCGTCACAAACTACTAGTCATTAATATCGCTTAATATCAATGGACTCAACTCACCTATAAAAAGGCACAGGTTAGGAGAATGGATATGAAATCTGGATCCAACATTCTGCTGCCTACAAGAAACACACCACAAACACAACGACAGACACTACCTCAGAGTAAAGGGTTGGGAAAAGGTTTTCCAATCAATTGGACCAAAGAAACAAGTGGGTGTGGCTATACTAACATCTATCAAAATAGATTTCAAACTAAAATCAATCAGAAGAGACGGAGATGGATACTTTATACTCATATCAGGAACAATTCATCAGAAGGAAGTCTCAATCCTGAATATCTATGCTCCTAATATAAAAGCACCCTCATATGTAAAAGAAACATTACTAGAACTCAGAACATACATCAAATCCCACACTCTAATAGAGGGTAATATCAATACTCCTCTCTCACCAATGGACAGGTCAACCAGACAGAAACTTAACAGTGAAATAAGAGGACTAACAGTTATAATGAACCAAATGGACCTAACAGACATCTATAGAACGTTCCACCCAAACAGAAAAGAATATACCTTCTTCCCAGCATCTCATGGAACCTTCTCAAAAATTGATCACATAATTGGAAACAAGGTAAACATCTATAGATATAAAGAAATTGTAGTAATCACCTGTGTACTATCAGATCACCATGGAATAAAGTTAGAATTCAACAACAATTCTAACCCCAGAAAGCCTACAAACTCATGGAAACTGAACAGTTAACTACTGAACCATCCCTGGGTCAAGGAAGAAATAAAAAAAGAAATTAAAGTCTTCCTTGAATTCAACAGAAATAAAGACACAACAAACCCAAACCTATAGGACACTATGAAAGCAGTGCTAGGAGAAAAGCACTAAATGCCCACATAAAGGAAACGGAGAAAGCACATGTTAGAGACTTAACATCACACCTGAAAGCTCTAGAAAAAAAGAAGCAGACTCACCCAGGAGGAGAAATAATCAAACTGAGGGCTGAAATCAACAAAATTGAAACACAGAAAACAATCGAAAGAATCAATGAAACAAAAGCTGGTTCCTGGAGAAAATCAACAAGATTAACAAACCCCTTACCAAGCTAATTAAACAGCAGAGAAAGAACATGCAAATTAACAAGATCAGAAATGAAAAGGAGGACATAACTCCAGAGACAGAGGAAATTCAGAGAATCATTAGATCTTACTACAAAAGCCTGTATGCGACAAAATTGGAAAATGTGGAAGAAATGGACACTTTTTTTTTAGATAAATACAATTTAACAAAATGAAGTCAAGCCTAGGTGAGCAGTTTAAATAGACCTGTAAGTCGTGAGGAAATAGAAGCTGTCATCAGAACCCTTCCTACCCAAAAAAGCCCTGACCCAGATGGTTTCAATGCAGAATTCTCTCAGAACTTCCAAGTAGAGTTAATACCTATACTCCTTAATGTGTTTCACAAAATAGAAACGGAAGAGTCATTGCCTAACTCCTTTTATGAAACTACAGTCACCTTGATACCAAAACCACACAAAGACTTAACCAAGGAAGAGAATTACAGACCAATCTCACTCATGAACATTGATGCAAAAATTCTCAATAAAATACTGGCAATCCGAATTCAAGAATACATCCAAAAAATTATACATTATGATCAAGTAGGCTTCATCCCAGAGAGGCAGAGCTGGCTCAACATATGAAAATCTATCAATGTAATCCATCATATAAGTAAACTGAAGGAAAAAAAACCATATGATCATTTTATTAGATGATGAAAATGTATTTGACAAAATTCAACACTCCTTTATTATAAAGGTCTTTGACAGATTAGGGATACAAGCTTCATTCCTAAATATAATAAAGGCAATATACAGCAAGCCGACAACTAACATTAAATTAAATGGAGAGAAACTCAAAGCCATCCCACTAAAATCCGAAACAAGAAAAGGATGTCCACTCTCTCCATACCTCTTTAACATAGTGCTTGAAGTTCTAGCAATAGCAGTAAGACAGCATAAAGAGATCAAGGGGATTCCAATTGGAAAAGAAAACTTTCATTATTTGCAGATCATATGATAGTATGCATAAGTGACCCCAAAAACTCTACCAGAGAACTCCTACAACTGATCAACACCTTTAGTACTGTGGCAGGATACAAGATAAACTCCAAAAAATCAGTTGCCCTCCTATACACAAAGAACATAGATACAGAGAGGGAAATCAGAGAAACACTACCTTTCACAATAGCCACAAATAGCATAAAGTATCTTGGGGTAACTCTAACCAAGGAAGTGAAAGATCTATTTGACAAGAACTTTAAGGTTTTGAAGAAAGAAATTGAAGAGGATACCAGAAAATGGAAGAATCCCATGCCTTTGGATTGGGAGGATCAACATAGTAAAAATGGCAATTCTACCAAAAGCAATCTATAGATTCAATGCTATCCTCATCAAAATCCCAGTGAAACTTTTCACAGACCTTGAGAGAACAATAATAAAGCTTATATGGAAAACCAATAAACCCAGGAGAGCCAAAACAATCCTATATATTTAAAGTACAGAGCTACAGTAATGAAAACTGCTTGGTATTGGCTTAAAAACAGAGATGTTGATCAAGAGATCTATGCATATTTACCATTAAGTTTGCAAATGCTTCATACTTGATGCTTGCAGCCCTCAACTTGGAATGAACTTAAGACATACTTTCAGGAATAGAAGAATCTAAAATAAAAATATGCATATAAACCTAAATTAATAAAATATTTCCAATAAAAATGTCAGCCTTGTATAAATGATATTGCATTAAACATGAGCATCTTTCCACCTAGGTACATGCCAGAAATACTTGGAGTGCATGTGCAAAAAGTATATTGTTGATTTATCAGGTGGATAATGAATGCTGCAACCTCTGCTGATTGTAAAAAGCAACGAATACTGACCTTGGAATATTCTGCAAGGCATAATTCAAAGGACAAATGATGTGTCACTGGGACACATTCCTCAGATAATTCATTAAAATTTTCACTGTATGATTGCTCTTGCAGAGTACCCAGGTTGCAGTCCACTCATGTAAAAGGTGGCTCACTCATAACCCTCTGTGACTCCAGTTGCAGAAGATATTATGCATTCTTCTGACCTCTTTAGGCAGTGCGAACATGTGCTGCAGAGACAAACATTCAGGCAAAACACCCATACATGTAAAATGAAAGTAAAGAGAGTTTTAAATGGCCTGAATATCATATCCTTCCTGACACACTCAAAACTATTCTAATGTTCAGGTTCATGTGTCATGCATTTTCTAGTCAGAGTCTTGCTCTTGATGATGTTTAAGACAGGGTCTCCGTATGTATTCCGGGATGTCCTGGAACTCACTGTGTAGACTGTACTGGCTTGGAAATATCCAAATGCATCTGCATCCCTTGTGTTGGGATTACAATTTGAATCACCATGCCTGCCCCACCTTTTTGGATAACTTCCTTTTATTGTTTTGTTTTGTCTATTGAGACAGGATTTTACTTGATGGCCAAACTATCCTAAATTTCACTATGTAGAGTAGGCTGACTTTAAACTCCAAGAGATCTACATGTCTTTACAGCCTGTGTCCTGGAATTTAAGGCATGAACCATTAAGCATGTCATGAATTTCTTTGTGTTTTTAGTAGATGGAGGAGAAGCTCTATTCATCAGAAAGGATTTAAGTACTATGAACTTAACCTAGTTAGTTCGTTTATTTTCAAATGGGCTCTGATGAGAATTCTGGTACCCAATTCAAACTCTCACAGTGAAAGGGAAACAATCCTTCATTTTCATAAATATCCTAGGGATTTCTGTACATTAACCTGAGTATAGATTAGATTTTATATCCTATGAGGCAGAATAGAAGTATGTTTTATATTCTTCTGTTTGATTGTGTTCAACACTATTATGCAGTCTGTCCAGTACACTCAGGAAGTAGTTATGGCCAGGTGGAGGTTCTGTTTCCCACAAAGATACTTCTAAGTGAACAGTTTGAGCATGGTGTTGCTGGGAACCTGAAGTTCCTCTAATACTGAAATGGCAAAACCTCAAGCACTTATTAAGTGAATGATTATATCAGATGTCGTGTAGGACTTTTACTGTATTTTAATGAATTTAATTTAAGTATTTTTTAAATTTTAGCATGCTTACAGATTTTTTTCTCATGAATAACCTCTCAGGGGTGAATGCTATTCATTGTTTTTAATAGTAAACATTAGATTAGCTTGAGATCACAAACAGTGAAGAGAGCTATTTACTGTGTCAAGCATCTAGAAACACGTGTTTATACACATTCAGCTGTTTCTGAGTAAGAGAAGAAGCAGTTAATAGTAAAGCTTGGGTACAAAAATTGATGAATAAATCCATTAAACCTATTACTCTGGGAGAGATAACGAAATTATCCAAACAGTAGAAACTGTCAAATTGTCAGGAAGATCAAATGTGTTTGGCAAAATAGTTCAGCATCAGTGTAAAGCATTTTTAAATGGTCAGGGAGGAGAGAGAATCAAATCAAAACTCTCTGTACAAAGGACAGCAAGAACAGAATCAGGCACAAAGAACAGATTTTTTTCAAACCATATTCTGTGGTTGTGTTGTGCATATACATGGTCTATCTGTGCTACATCAGGTTCTAATGGAGTCTACTGTCTCCATGTGACAGTGAAATAAGTAAGTAGAGTGAAACCCGAACTTCAAAGGTTCTAATCTTATTTACTAGGCGTTCTTCTTTACCTATCCCAACATCCTTCATACATAGATAGCTCTTTGTTACTCATGTTTAAGTTAAAAGACGGTTCCTAACATCCTCATGGGAATAATAAAAATCTCAGTATTTGCTTTTCATATCAGAATATATGAGTCCATATGAATGTACCATAACATACTGTGGTAATATGCTACATTCTTAATGAACAATGTCTAGAGTTGCTGCATTTTGAACTCTACTGCTTCCATTAAAAGAAGCCAAAAATACTTGCAGTTCTCTCAAAATGTCAAAGTCACAAATAACTGCATGTTGAAATAAAATTGCTTTCCCTTGTGCTTCATTCCACAGCTTCTATTTGTTAATCTAATTAGCAGCCCCGACATCTTTGTGAACCTTGCCGGTAAAAACAAGGTAGAGGTTATGATAAGCTTCATAAGATTTTGATCTCCATTTGAGTTCAGCTTTCCTTTCCCCACTGCTGCTTTGCCTTGGTTGAGTACAACAGGCCAGTGCAGCCCACGATCTCACTGAATAACTTGACTGCTAAACAGACCACTTGAACTCGGCAAGGGAGAAACTCAGCATTTTAATCTCTCTTGTTTTCATGAACATCTGTTTAACCAAGCCAGGAGTAAATACTTCTGATTTCTGAGGCTCTGCAGATGGTGAGTGTGCATGTAGCAGGTGAATGGTATTTAGTGGTACTTTTTTAAAAAGCAAATCCTCTAGAGAGAATCTAGGAACAGAAGCTCAGAAGAGATGGATGGTTCTATTGTAAGTATGTCTCTGCACAGCAGCTATGCTCAATTTCTTCTACAAAGTTGAAATATTTATGTTGCACATTTTCTCTGCTTCTCATAGTCTTGCCTAAGGAGTTTATTTCTATTGACATTTGCTTGTCTGTGCTAAATTATGACAGTTATGATTGAGTTTTTAAATGTATACTATTTACACGGGGTCAATTTCCCACTGTTTTGTTTTGATCTTGCCTGCTCATTTTTTTTCACGACATAGATCCTCAGTGAACTGATGACGCTTATCATTGAGGATTCCATTGTAACAGAGGAATATTGTAGTTTTCTGATGCGTAATTCCTCCAGAAACCAACTCACATCCTCATATTAAGACAGAAAACGCAAATATGTGGCATGACTTCTGCCCAAGCTCTCTTGGTTTACTGGCTTATGAAAATGCATGTTCATTCACATGAAATGCATAGCCTGGCATAACTTTTCAGTTATGAGAAAGTAGACTTAGGAATGACATAGTTTTGTGGAAAACAAAACTACATATATGGAATTCACTTGAGAATCTGGAATGTGGCAGACAAATGTAGTTTTTGTGTGGCATAAAATTGATGCTGTTGTATTCACACTACTGTTTCCATGTGTTATTCCTTGGGCAATCACTATCCCAGCAATAATGATGTGCCTCTGTGTGTGAAAAGCTGTCATCAGTTATTCTTAATGTATTCATTTTGACTTCATTCACCTGTGTTTGGTTCTCTGCAACAATGTCTACCAATTCAGAGATCATTAGTTTTGTTTTTTTTGTTCCAGGTTTCATATACACTGTTTGATTCTGTAGTCCAGGATATATGGATTCATGTTATCAGCAATAATTATTCTGAAGCATTGCCAAGTGATAAACATAAACTATAACATCTTTTGCAGAAAATGAACTTTTCCCTAATTATTGACATTTGATTCTTTACATTGGAAACTACCTAGTATGGGATCTAAACATATCCCCCAATGAACACGGTTGTTTTCATATGAATATTTTTTTTAAAAAAATAAGGGTCTATTTATATGTTTTTTTACTTGTCCTTTTATTAAAAAGAATTTTCCTTCAATAGTTTCCTAGTTGTGTTTTTCTCAACTCTTCTATGATCAATTCCTCCCCATCATTTTCCAATCCAGATCCAACCCCTTTCTTTCTCTCATCATAAAAAACTGGTTTCTAGGGATAATAATAACACAAAAAATACTATGATGTAGTAAGATAGAAAATAACTACCACAGAATAATAGAAAAAAAAAACAATTAGAAGACAAATAGCCCTAGAAAAGCCAAAAGAAACAATATATATATATATATGTGTGTGTGTGTGTGTGTGTGTGTGTGTGTGTGTGTGTGTATGTGTGTGTTTGTGTGTGTGTGTGTGTGAAAATATGATAAGAAAATGTATAAAGTAGATAAGATATAAGGGAAAGAAATGATGTAAATTTCTGACTTGACCTTATGAGACAAGGAACGTCCAAGATGCTGTTAAATTTGGGGGGGGGGTGATTTTAAAGACAGGATTTCTCTGTAGCTTTGGAGCCTGTCCTTGAACTAGCTCTTATAGACCATGCTGGCCTCAAACTCACAGACATACACCTGCCTCTGCCTCCTTAGTGCTGTGATTAAAGGTGTGTGCCACCACCACCCAGTTCTCTATTGGAATGTTTTTAAGAATTGGCTTGCAGCATACTTTTGAGAATGAATTCTTATCCTAGTGAGAATTCCTTTAAAAACCTAAATTTTCATTTGAAAATGGTTATGAATCAGAGATAGTTTCTGGGTTAGGGATCTGTGCATAAGTCCACTTCTTATTTCATTTCTAGTACTAAATCAGGTGCATAACTACATGCCCTGTGTATAATGCCTCTCTTTCTGCTAGTTCATATGTCCTTCAATCCAGATGAGATAGAGGGCTGTGTGGGGGGGAAGGGTGTGGGGGTATTGCATTCTCCATCATCTTTGACTCTTACACACTTGCTTCCTCCTATTTTTAAATTTTTATTATAAAGCAATCATTTTCCATTTCATGTACCAATCCCAGTTGCCCCTCCCTCCCCTCTTCCTATTCCTTCCACATTACCCCCCTCACTCCACCCCATCAACTCCTCACAGAGGGTAAGGCATATTGCTTTGAGGAAGGACCAAGTCCTTCATACAACATCTAGGATGAGCAAGGTATCCCTCCTAAGAGAATGGGATCCAAAAAGTTATTACAAGCAGTAAGGATAAACCCTGGCCAACTGCCAGTGGCCCCCAGTCAGCCCCAGCCATACAATGTTACCCACATTCAGAAGACCTAACTCAGTCCTCTGTTGGTTCCTTTCCTATCTGGCCAGGGTAGGTGAGCTCCTTTCAGCTCAGGCAAGTTGTTTCAGCAGTTATGACCATCATGGTATTGACCTCCTTGCTCATATTCTCACTCTTCTCACTCTTCAACTGGACTTTGGAAGATCAGCCCAGCGATCTGCTATGGATCTGTGGCTCTGCTTCCTTCCATCAGTTGCTGGACAAAGGTTCTATGGTTACATTTGAGGTCATCATCAATCAGACTACAGGACAAGACCAGTCCAGAAACCATCTCCACTAATGCTTAGGGTCTTAGATGGGGTCATCCTAGTGGATTACTGGGAATTTCTTTACTGGCAGTTTTCTTGTTAGCCCCATAAAGGTTTCTGCAATTAAGATATCTCTTTGTTCTCTGTCTCTGTCTTTCCCAGTCTCAACTATCCAGTTACCTCTAGTTTCCTTCCACCATTCCCTTCTGCCCTGCTCCTCCCCTTCTAACCTCCCTTCTCCTCCTGTCCACATGCTCCCAATTTTCTCAGGAGATCTACTCTATTTCCCCTTACCAGGGGGAATCTACATATGCTTCTCTTAGGATTCTCTTTGTTAGTTGGCTTCTCTGGGGTCATGGACTGTAGGATTTGTTTACAGCTAGAATCCACTTATGATTGAATGCATACCATGCTCATATTTCTGGGTCTGGGTTACCTCAATCAGGACTGTGTTTCTAGTGTTATTCATTTGCATGCAAATTCCCAGATGCCAATGACTTTCACTGCTGAATAGTACTCCACTGTGTAAATGTACCACATTTTCTTTATCCAATCTTTGACTGAGGGATGCTTTGGTTGTTTCCAGGTTCTGGCTATTGCAAATAGTGCTTCAATGAACATAGTTGAGCAAATGTCCATGTAGTATGATTTAGCATCCTTTGGACATATGCCCAAGAGTGGTATTGCTGGGTTCTAACGTAGGTTGAATCCCAATTTTTTGTGAAATTTTCATACTGATTTCCAGAGTGGTTGTAAAGTTTGCATTCCCTCCAACAACGGAGAACTGTTCCTCTTACTTTGCATGCTCTCCAGCATAGGCTTTCATTGGTGTTTTTGATCTTGAAATACTGACAGGTGTATGATGGTATCTCAGCGTCATTTTGATTTGCATTTCCCTGATGGCTAAGGATGTTGAACATTCCCCTAAGTGTCTTTTGGCCATGTGGGATTATTCTATTTAAATTCTCTGTTTAGATATGTACTCCATTTTCTAATTGGATTATTTAGTATTTTGATGTCTAATTGCTTGAGTTCTATATATATTTTGGAAATCAGTCCTCTGTCTGATATGGAGTTGGTGAAGATATTTTTCCATTTAGTAGGTTTCCTTTTTATCTTATTGACTGTGATTTTTGATTTACAGAAGCTTCTCAGTTTTAGGAGGTCCCATTTATTTATTTTTGCTCTCCGTGTCTATGCTTCTGGGATTATTATATTTAGGAAGTGGTCTCCGGTGCTCGTGCATTAAAAGATGCTTTCCACTTTCTATTCTATCAGATTCAGTGTCGTATGATTTATAATGAGGTCTATCAACCATTTGGACTTGAGTTTTGTGCTTGAGGATAGATATGAATCTATTTTCATTCTTCTGCATGTTGACATCCAGTTATGCCAGCATGGTTTGTTGAAGAAGCTTTCTTTTTTCCATTGTGTAATTTAAACTTCTTTGTCAAAAATTAGGTGTTTGTAGGTGTTTGGATTAATATACAGATCTACAGTTCTATTCCATTGATCAAACAGTCTCATTTATACCAATACCAGACCATTTCATTATTGTACTCTATAATAGAGCTGGATGTCAGGGATGTTGATGCCTCTAGAAGTTCGTTATAGTACAGGAATGTTATGGCTATCCAGGGTTTTTTGTTTTTTCATATGAAGTTGATTATTGTTCTTTCAAGGACTGTGAAGATCCTTTTGGAATTTTGGTGAGGATTGCATTGAATCAATAGATTTCTTTCGGTGGTATTGCCATTTTTATTATGTTGATCCTACCTATACAAGAGCATGGGAGATCTTTCCATTTTCTGATTTCTTCTCCAATTTCTTTCTTCAAATATTTAAAATTCATATCGAACAGGACTTTCACTTGTTTGGTTATTGTTACTCACAAGATATTTTATGTTATTTGTGGCTTTTGAGAAGGGTGATGTTTCTCTGATTTCTTTCTCAGCTTCTTTATCATTTGTATGTAAGGGGTTACTAATTATTTTTAGTTGATCTTGGATCCTTCAATATTATTGAAGGTAATTTAATCATCTGTAGAAGTTCCCTAGTTGGGTTTTGGGGGTCATGTATGTATACTGTCATATAATATGCAAATAGCAAAAGTTTGACTTCTTCCTTTCCAATTTATATCCACTTAAGCTCCTTTTTCTTATCTCTCTAACTAGAACATTAAGAACTATGTTGAATAGGTATGGAAGGAGTGGACAACCTCGTCTTTTTTTCTAATTCTGGCGTAATCCCTTTGACTTTCTTTCCATTTAATTTGATGTTTGCTTTCGTCATTCCATGTATTGCTTTTATTATGGTTAGATATGTCCTTGTATCCCAGTTCTCTCCAAGACATTTATCATAAAGGGGATTCAAATGCTTTTTCAGCATCTAATGAGATAATCATATGATAATCTTTCAGTTTATTTTGTGGTGGGTTTCATTGGTAGATTTTTGTACTTTGAACAATCCCTATATCCTATGATGAAACTGACTTGATCATGGTGGATGATTTTTTTTATTTGTTCTTGGGTTCAGTTTGCCTGTTTTTTTGTTTTGTTTTGGTTTGGTTTGGTTTTTTTGTGGGGGTTTTCAAGACAGGGTCTCTCTGTAGCTTTGGAGCCTGTCCTGAAACTAGCTCTTGTAGACAAAGATGGCCTCGAACTCAGAGAGATTCATCTGTCTTGCCTTCCAAGTGCTGGAATTAAAGGTGTGCACAGTAATTTATTGAGTATTTTTGGTTCAATGTTCATGGGTGGGATTGGTCTGTAGTAGTCTTTCTTGGTTGTGTCTTTGGTTGGTTTTGGAATAAGTGTAACTGGAGCCTTAGAAAAAGAATTCTGTTTCTATTATGTTGAACAGTATGAGGAGGATAGTTATTAGTTGTTCTTTGAAATTCTTGTAGAATTCTTCACAGAAGCCATTCAACTCTGGGATTTTTTGGTTAAGAGGCTTGTGATAACAGCTTTTATTTCCTTGCAGTTCATATATCTATATAAATTTTCAACCTGGCCTTGATTTAATTTTGGTATATGGTATCTATTTTAAAATTTGTCCTTTTCTTTATTATTTTCCAATTTTGTGGAGTATAGTCTTTTGTAGTATGGCCTAGTGATTCTCTGTATTTCCTCACTCTCTCTTGTTTTATCCCCCTTTTCATTTCTTATGTTTTTTTCTCAAAGTTTATTAAAATATAAAAGTCTCCATTTCCACCCCTCCTCTCAACCCTCTCCCACTCTCCCTACTCCCTCCCCTCCTCCCTCTCCACCCCAAAAGCAGTCAGTGTCTCCCCCCTCCCTTCAGGTCCAGGAAGGTGAGCATCCAAACAGACTGGATCCCAAAAATCCAGTATATGCAGAGGAAACAAGTCCCAGTGTCATTGTCAATGGCTTTTCAGAAAGACTCCGGGCCAGCCACATTAAGAGAATCCGGCCACATTCAGAGAATCTGGCTGGATCATGTGCTCGCTCAATCCCAGTCCAACTGGCCTTGGTGAACTCTCATTAGATCCGTCCCCTTGTATCAGTGGGTGATCGCAACAGTGGTAGGCTGGATTATGCTTTCATAATCATTCACTTAGCCTGTGACTTTCCATTGGTGAATTGAGTTCATTGATATTAAGAGATATTAATGACCAGTGTTTGTTAATTCCTGTTAGTTTTTGATGAAAGCGTGTGTTTCCCTTATTTGGGTTTTGTTGTTGTGAGGTAATCTGTTGCATGTATTTGTATATGTGCAGGTAGCTTTGTTTGGTCAGAGTTTTCCTTCTTGTACTTTGGGTAGTGCTGGATTTGTGGATAGGTATTATTTAAATCTGGTTTCCTGTGGATTATCTTGTTTGTTGATGGTGATTTAAAACTTTGCTGGTTTCAGTAGTCTGGGATTGCATTTGTGGTATCTTCAAGTCAGCAGCACATCTGCCCTGGATGTGCCTAGAAAAATGGAAGAAAATGGTGTACTACAGAAACATACAGAAAAAAAAATCATAAAGCAAATTAAACAATGAAACAGTAAAAAACATAAAAAATATTTAAGATGTAGTTAAGTAATAATGAATATGTTAAAAAATTAGAATAGGAAAAAGACGACAGGGAAATGTATGATGAATAATATAATTATACTGTCCATCAGGGCATTTTCTTGGTTACTTGTCCTTTCTATCGTATCTTCTCCATGATGATTCATGTAGAAAAAAATTGATAAAGGTCAAGGTGCTGCTTGTAATGCTATATCTAATCTAGAATACCAAATTTATGGTATTACTAATCACAGAATTGTTTAGTTACATTTTTGTTGGTATTTTTTATTGATTCTTTGGAAATTTTGCTGAGTAACTTACTGTACTTTAGTTCATTCTCATCTTGTGATCTTCAAGCAGCGATGGGACCCTGTAGGGGAGAGTCAGTTTTGGATGTCAGCTGATCCAAGCCATGCATCTGCTACACAATCTACATCCTTCACTTGTCCTTTATAAATCTGCCCAGCTGTGTTCCCAGCACTGATTCGGGACTTAGAAGTTAGTTTCTTTCTAGCTCGCCACTCAGAGGTGTCAGCCATTTCATGTTCTACCCACTGATGTCATTAGAATCATATGCAGTAAGAATTTCTGCTTTTTTCTTGGATATGGAAATTCTGCCTTTGCTACACATCTTATGTTTGACATATTGTGATGTGACAGCAGTGTATGCCTGCATGCTTGCAACTTTACAGCTCATGTTTCTTCAACCTGTGGTTTCTAAAGAAAAATTTGCCATGAGGATAGATAATTAAGGGCATGGATGAAGTCTGGAACTTCACAAGAAGTTAATCTGACTCCCTTTCACATACCCCATTTTAGTCCATAGATCTGCAGCTTTTCCTACTTGGTTTAATATTTCCAGCACACAGATATTTAGTATAGACTGTATTTTGGAATATATCTTTTAGAATAATGCTAAGCAAGAACACACCAAGTTTTGTGATGAACTCTTGTATCCTTAGTCTAAGTAAAGAAATTTTTATGTGGGCACTTGATAAACTCTTTCCTTTCCTTACAGGGAATCTTGACATTCCAGGATGTGGCAATTGATTTCTCTCCAGATGAGTGGGACTGCCTTGACTTTGCACAGAGGGCTTTGTACAGGGAAGTCATGTTGGAGAACTACAGTAACATGGTCTCTGTGGGTGAGACTTTTTTCTTTCCTGATTTCTTCCTTATCATAATTGTTTCTTTCAAGTATGTTTTACATCTATGTCTGAATTTTCTGCCTCACTTTCATTTGCCAATTTAATAAAAATCTTGGAGTTCATTATGTAGAACACAATGTTTTGTGTAACTTTATCTTGTCAATATATTCCTGAGTCCTGGAGATGACATTCCTCATTCAAACTTTCATAATACATTTTACTTTTCAGACACATCATAGATTATCTATTGATTTGCATCTTAATGATTCATAATGTGTTTGGATTTGATCCTGTAGTAATTTACAAAGAAACTCAAGGTATAATATATTAACAAAAATGCTTTTCAGTGTGTTAAAATATTTGGAGATAGCAATAAGAAAATCATATTTGGAATTTTAAATTACAGGCCATCTTATATAATCAGTATGGTGGTTTATGAGAAATCCATGTGTTTTATTGTTATCCCAATTTATGATCATAGTTCTTTTCCAATATGCAGGTCTTTCAGTGTCAAAACCAGACCTGATCAGTTTTCTTGAACAAAGCAAAGAGCCCTGGAATGTGAACATAGGAAAGAGAGAAGGCAATGAACAAGGTAAGCCAGAATGAAGCATTGGCACACGTGGGAAACATAGAGCATGGAGAAATTCTGCCCTCATATGGGATGCATTGTGTAGGAGGTCCTTTATATTTTCATTGGTTAATCAAAAAAACAAACTACTTGGCCTAATAGGGCAAAACTTAGGTAGGTGGAGAAGACAGAACTGTATTCTGGGAGGAGAAAAGCAGAATCAGAATGACAGAGCCACGATGGAAACACCAGGTCAGATATGCTAAATCTTTCCCAGTAAGTAACGACCTTGTGGTGAACACAGATTAATAAAAATGGGTTAAATTAAAATGTGTGAGTAATCCAAGAGGAGGCTAGAGGTAATGGCCAAGCAGTGTTTTAATTAATATAGTTTTTGTGTGATTATTTTCGATGTAAGCTAGCTGGCTTGCCAGAACAAAAGGCTCCCTTTCCCTGTAACAGATGCACAAATATTTCTACCTAAAATTATGTAAAAATTCACATTGAATTGTGACAAGAAGGATGGCTTGTGGGGGTTTCTGTGGCCAGCTTGTTGTGGTTTCTGTACCCCCCGTTACCCCACAGCTGGCAATTCCCAAAGAAAATCACACACAGGACTCCATAAGATTATAAACTTAAGGCCCATTAGGTCAGGCTGCTTATTAGGTCTTATAACTTATGTTACCCCATTATCCTTATCTTCGTTAATCAAATGGCTCAGTACCTTTCTCCGCTGGGCAGGTTATATCCTGCCTCTTCGGTGGTCTGTGCAGGAGTGGCGGTGGGAACTTCCTGCTTCGCAGAATTCTCCTGTTCTCATTGCATCACCTCTACTACCTGTCTGGTTTTCCCACCTATACTTTTTGCCTGGCCAATCAGTATTTATTTAAAATATGATTGACAGATTACAGAAAATTCTTCCGCGTCATTGAATGATTATTCTAAATATCTTTATAAGTAAAATGACCTAAAATTTCACTTTGAATAATTAACTTAAACTATGGTATAAAGCAGAAAGAAAATGATTTGTTGCCATATCTTTGAACTCTACCAGGCCTTGAAATGAACAATATTGAAATGAAAATTAGCATTAAAATGTTTCAGAGTGTTGGAAGGAGTATTGCTCTGTACTGGTTCATGTCTATTTGTATGCTCTCATGACAGAATTACATGTTTTTCACTGTTGTGTCTTCTCACATAAAATCAGGAAATATAAATCTTATTGTTGTATTCATTTTGGAAGATTGTAGAGTTCATTCTTTGTGTCAGACACTACACAGAACTTAAAAAGTAACCTTTTCTATTTCAGCAAAATATTCTTAAGAAATTAAGACTTGTTTAGGGTCATCCTTGTTATTGGTCTAATCTAATGTAACCTACTAATTTCTGACTATCAAAATTTATATGTTAATATCCACATAAATTTTGTATATGCACTTGTTTTCTTTTGTGTTTTATATCTGTATTGGAATTTGTTTGGAGAAACAAATTTGTATATCCACAATATTTTACTTTTAATATTTTTATTAGTGAGTTAAGAATACCTTGCTGTGTCAATTGACCAAATTCAACTCTCCACTCTTCCCATGTTCTAATTCCCACAGACATCTTTTTTTTTCCTCTTCTTTTTTTACATTCAGAGAGTCCAATCTGAAACTCCCATAAAATTCTGGGTGTTGACTATGGCCTACAAAATAGATGAACAATCAGAAGTTTCACATTCTTAAAATCAGCATTATTTCCTTTCTCCAATCATCTGTAAGATGATAGTATCATCTCAGCAAAACATGATTCTCCAGGTCCCTTCGTACTGTCTCCCAAGGATTTTAAACTAGGTTGGGAATGCTCAGGTCTGATATATTCTATTCTAATTACTTAAGTTTATATGGGCAACTGTCATGTTGTGTACAGAAAACATTATTTTCTTATAGTCATTCATGACTTCCTGCCTTGTTATGTATTATCATTCTGTCCTGAATGAGCTCTGAACAGTCCATAGAATAAGTTTGCTATGAACATGCAAGTTAAAATTAAACATTTACTCTAAGAACTCTATGAATATCCTTGCTCAACTGACTAACACTTTCAACAAGGATAAGGAATGCAAAATTAACTAACAAAAAGCAGTAGCCCTTCTATATATAAATGGAAAAGACCTAAGTAGAATTCTGGAAAATGATGTTTTTCACAATAATCTGAAAAAATAGATTTGGATAATTTGAACTAAAAGATGAAAGACCTTTATAAAAACTTTAAGACATTGAAGAAATGAATTGAAAAAGATATTGGATGCTGGAAAAATACACAGGCTCAAAGACTGGTCAATTGATTTAGGAATATTTTGATTCAGTGAAAACACTATCAAAATTCTCTCACAATTCTTCTCAGATCTCAAAAACACAGTTTTCACCATCATTTGGATACAACAAACAAAAACCTCACAATAGCTTAAACTACCATGAAAAATAAAACTATAAACAATATACCATTAAGAGTTTTAAAGTATGCTACATTTTTTATACTATCAAGTATTGTAAAATACTAGTATGGATGAAAAACAGATATATTGATCAAAAAATCAGATTGTAGATACTAACTTATGTCCACTCATCTATTACATTCATTTTGTAAAAGAATCTAGAAAAATATACTTGAAAAATAAGTGCATTTAATCCTAATCTTACCTAAGCTATTTCCAACAGACCATAAGTCCCCAAAGAAAAAAATAGTTTAGTTTGGAAATTTATTTATTTTTATTTAGGACCTTACAGAAACTTTATGTACATTACACATCTAGCGTTTTGTTTTGCTTTGTTTTATGCAATTTTGTGTGTGTTTTTCTCTCTACAAATATTCTCTGTGCTTTTTATTTATTTCTCATTCTTCTCTGATCCTATCTGATTTCTTTGATTCTGATTATGTTATTTTATTGTTATTCTTTAGATGCCTATTTGTTTTCAAAGAAGTGACTGAAATTGGGTAAATTCAGACATAAGTAAGGAAGGGGATGATCTCAAGGCATTTGAGGGATGGAAAGCCATTGTCAGAATATATTTTATGAATGCATCTATTTTCTGTATCAGAAAAAGAGAAAATGTTTCTCTGATAAAAAAGATCAGTCCTAGTGAATTTCCTTGATGTCTTCTATTCTATGGATCCTTCCTTGGGGTATACATGATTCTCTGTAGTCCGGTTAGTAGTAACTGTTTCCAGTTCATCATTTGTTCTTTCCTTATTAATTAATATTCTGTCTTATTTCATGATATAACTCAATTTTTTCATTTCATGGGATTCTGGAGGTGAGTTAAATTCATTAAGATAATGCAATTTTATGAGTGTAATTTTTTTGCACTTGGGTTATAGTCTTTGTCTTAGTTCCTTATCTATTTCAGTGATAAAATTCCAGGATAAAGGCAACATATAGAAGAAATACCCATGATGATGAATCATAGATAGCAGTTGGCAAGGGGCTAGAGAGATGGGAGTTCTCCCTAGTTGAGAGGTCCCATGTAGCATCACAACAGGAAGTAGATAGCTCACTGTTGTTATTAGAAGGCTTTAAAATTCTCAAAGCTAGTCTCCAAGGACATAGATTTTTCCAGTAAGTTGATACCTCTTTATCCTACCTAAAAAAATCCACCAACATTAGGCTATATATTCAGATATCTGATTACATGGGGTCATTTCACTCAAACCACCATAATGTCATTTATTATTTTGAAAATTATGTTTGGAACCTCTTAGGTAACATAAATTCAATCCATTTATTTCTTCAATGTTTTTAATGCATATTCTAAAAAATATTCTATTGACTTACATTAAGGAGATTGTTTCATTAGAATAAATGATTTGAAATTTATTTTATATAATATACCATCTTGCATATATGTCTCTCTCTATATAAAATTGTGTCACTTATATATCTGAAAAATTTTCTCAGTCAGTAAACAGTTTTCTATTTCCATCCATTTGCATGCAAAATTCAAAATATGACTGATTTTACTGCTGAGTAAAACTTTAAAGTATATATGTTCCACTCCTTTAACCATTCTTCTATTGAGGGGCACCTAGGTTGTTTCCACGTTCTGGCTATTACAAATAGTGCTGCTATGAACATAGTTGAACAAATGCTTTTGTAGTATGATTGGGCATCTCTTGGGCATATTCCCAAGAGTGGAAATGCTGGGTACTGAGGTAAGTTGACTCCCAGTTTCCTAAGAAACCACCACACTGATTTCCAAAGTGGCTGTACAAGTTTGCATTCTCACCAACAATGTATGAGTGTTCCCCTTACTCCACATCCTCTCCAGCCTAGGCTATCATTGGCCTTTTTGATTTTAGCTATTATGACAGGTGTAAGATGGTATCTCAAAATTGTTTTGATTTGCATTTCCCTGATCACTAAGGAGGTTGAGCATGACCTTTAGTGTCTTTTGGCCATTTGAATTTCATCTGTTGAGAATTCTCTATTCAGTTCACTACCCCATTTTTAATTAAGTTAATTAGAGTATTAGTGTCTAGTTTCTTGAGTTCTTTATATATTTTGGAGATCAGACCTTTATCTGATTCAGGGTTGGTGAAGACCATGAGGGGTGCATCCACCCACTGAGACAATGGGACTTATCTAATGGGAGCTCACCAAGGCCAGCTGGACTGGGCGTGATGGAGCATGTGATCAAACTAGACTCTCTGAATGTGGCTGTAAATAAAGGTTGACTGAAAAGCCAAGGACAATAGCACTGGGTTTTGATTCTACTGCATGGACTGGCTTTGTGGAAGCCTGGTTTGTTTGGATGCTCATCTTCTTAGACCTGGACTGAGGGGGGAGTGGGAGAACCTTGGACTTCCCACGGGGCAGGGAACCCTGACTGCTCTTAGGAATGGAGAGGGAGGGGGAAGAGCAGAAAGGAAGGGAAAAGGGAGGTGGGGAGGAAGTGGAAATTTTTAATAAATAAATTTAAAAAATAAACTAAAATAAAAATAAATAAATAAAAGAAAGAAAAAAGTTTTACCTAAATATACTTATTCAGATAATTGTATATTTTTCTTTCTTCCAGTTTTATATTCTTATCAAGTACAAGACATGTTTTTACAAGAGAATAGACAAGATTGTATCCAGAAGTTGGTATCAGGAATAGCTGTAAGTAGTGACTTTAAAACCTTCCATTTAAGGATGATTTCAGTATTTTGTGAAGAAAAAAAAGAGAATGGATTATGTCATGATTGACATAGTCTCTATTCATAAGCCATCCTCTTTGGTACTAGAAATAAAGGTCAATAATTTCTACCTTGTCTTGAAAGAGCTCACATTAGATCACTTACAATTTCAGAAGCAGTTTCTTCAGTAAAAAAAAATACAAATAAGTTTTAAAACATGGTTTTTTTTCTACAAAGAATATTGAAAAACCTGAAAACTGGATTACATGTATTCAATTAAATATTCACTAGAGTTTTCTCAACAAAATTACATTTTGTTACAAGCTATTTATGAGATAAACATGAGAAGCCTTTCTCAATCAAATGAGACAGAAACTATATCTTAGAAACATTACACATTTAACGATGTTATTAAAGCCTTTCCAGGGAACTCTTAGAGGAATAATTTCCAGAATCCTCGTCTTAAAGGACATATTCCGAAAAAATCAAATCACAGTATGTCTTTTCTCATTTTATAAGTTCATAGAAGAAGTCTGTTTTTCCTAAGCGCCAATATATACATGATAATTGTAAGGATGATTTTAATTGTAACACACATTCTTTTTGTTTCAGCATGACCAGAAACAAGGGAGGCATTATACGAACGATCAGCATGAAGAGAGACAAAGCAATTATATAAAATATGGCGAATACCTCCACAGATATGCATGCCCCACTATGCATAAGAGAATTAATTTCAAAGAGAAGACATGCAAATGTAAAGATTGTGGCAAGTCATTTATTTGTCATGCAAATTTTCAAGCTCACCAGAGAATCCATACTGGTGAGAAACCTTACAGGTGTCAAGAATGTGGCAAATCCTTTACCCAGGTCTCAGTACTTCACAGACATCACAGAATTCACACTGGTGAGAAACCTTACAGATGTCAAGAATGTGGCAAGTCCTTCACCTGGGCCTCAGCTTTTCATACTCATCACAGACTCCACACTGGTGAGAAACCTTATAGTTGTCAAGAATGTGGCAAGTCCTTTACCCAGGTCTCAGTACTTCACAGACATCACAGAATTCACACTGGTGAGAAACCTTACAGATGTCAAGAATGTGGCAAGTCCTTTACCCGGGCCTCAAATCTTCACGACCATCAAAGAATTCATACTGGTAAGAAACTTTACAGATGTCAAGAATGTGGCAAGTCCTTTATCTGTGTCTCACATCTTAACAGATATCACAGAATTCACACTGGTGAGAAACCTTACAGATGTCAAGAATGTGGCAAGTCCTTTACCTGGGCTTCAATTCTTCATTACCATCAAAGAATTCATACTGGTGAAAAACCTTACAGATGTCAAGTATGTGGCAAGTCCTTTACCCGGGCCTCAAATCTTCACGAACATCAAAGAATTCATACTGGTGAGAAACCTTACAGATGTCAAGAATGTGGCAAGTCCTTTACCCGGGCTTCAATTCTTCATTACCATCAAAGAATTCATACTGGTGAGAAACCTTACAGATGTCAAGAATGTGGCAAGTCCTTTACCCGGGCCTCAAATCTTCATGACCATCAAAGAATTCATACTGGTGAGAAACCTTACAGATGTCAAGAATGTGGCAAGTCCTTTATCTGGGTCTCACATCTTCACAGACATCACAGAAGTCACACTGGTGAGAAACTTTACAGATGTCAAGAATGTGGCAAGTCCTTTACCCGGGCCTCAAATCTTCAGACTCATCACAGACTCCATACTGGGGAGAAACCTTACAAATGTAAAGAATGTGGAAAGTCCTTTCACACGAATTCAAGTCTTAGAAAGCATCACAAAATGCATGTAAAGGGTACATTTCATGAAATTTCTTAGTATATCTCACATTAATTCATTGTACAACTCTTCATACATTAGCAAACTTATTTCACAGACTCACATCCTTCTGTTAATTTTCAAATCTTAGTAAATACTTAGATAGCTATGCAGTTCTTATGAATTTAGAAACATTGTATCCAGATTTGAACTTTATTGTCATCAAACATTTGTTGTGAACAGAATTTATATATCATTGTAAACAAGCTATTCAAGAATTAATTACTATGAATAGGTAAAGATTTTTAGTGGAGTAAATTGAGCAATAACATTTCTTGACTGTCTGTTAAGATAATGTGTGACAAAAACAGCCAATGTCAAACTAGTTCAGTTTTTGTTGCACATTTACTTTCTTCAAATATGGTTGCTTATGTAATGAGATTATACTTTATATAAATATGATTTTCCTGTGATTCTTAAATAAATATTAGCTTGTTGTAAAATTCAAGTCTTTTAATATGTGTCTTTGCAAACAAAACAGTTAAACATTTTGCCCAATTTTTATTGCATATTTTTCTGATAGTCTATTCTCTAATAGTAGAGGATCATAAGTGTGAACACTTCCATGGATGAGCTTGTAGGACAGAGAATGACACACTACATAGATTACTTTAAACTTTGTAAAACTGTACTTCAAGTCAGTGTGAGGTAGATGGACGATATCAATGGGCTTGCATAACTGGACAAGGAACAGCTACAAGGCAACAACATCAAGCAAAGATCTCTAGTCATTTAGTGAAGCAGGGAGTGGCAGAGGTGACCTTCTCCAGAGAGAAACACATAAACTGATTGTCCAGTAACCAATGGACATCCCTGAAAACATATACAATTGTAACATACCATGGACTGGTCTCCTTGTATTTAGGAGCATAAGTATATTCAAATTTATGTATAAAATAGCAATGCCTGAATAAACTACATGAATTTGAAAGAGGACAGAGATTGTGGTATATAGTAGAGTTGGAGGTAAGATATTGTAAGTACAAAATTAATCTTATTTTTCTGGACATTTTAATTATATAAAATAAGTAATGTGTTTGTATACACCCCCTTATTTCCCTGTTATACTCCCTCCATCTAAAATATTTGCCCTCACAGTTCTGCAAAATTTTTCATCCTCATTCATAGTTTTTCTAGATTCCATTCATGAGAGAAGATATGTGCCATTTTTATTTTGGAGAGTTGTCTTTCTTTGACTTAATGATACATAGTTGCAACAATTTTCTTGAGACTTATGTAATTTTTCTATATTTTTATTCATTGATTGATTATATTGTATTATTGATGCATATTATGTTTTCTTTATCCATATATTTAGATATATTGGTGGTTATCTAAGCTCATTCCCTGAATCATCTACTATACGAAGTACAGTGATAACAATTACACACAAACTCATGCACACATATATGTGATTTAGTATACTGAACTCACTTTGATAAGCATGCGTATTTAGGAGTGATTCAGCTGGTATGTCTATGGTAAATTTTCAGTCATAACTATCCTTTATAGCATCCACAGTACCTGGGATGTCTTATTTTACAATGACCATAGCATATGTGTTCTTTTTTCCCCACTTTTTAGGCATTTAGAAAAATTTAGAGTTGATAAATAATATAATCACTAAAAAGGCACTCAAAGCTGGAATTATGGAACATTCCAAATATTATTTCATTTTGTGAGAAATGAGTCTGGGACCCAAAAAAATGACCACAAAATCTAGAGTACTTGAGCCAGGTTACAAGTTCTATTGAAAATTTATTCTAATGCAAGTGGTTGCCATGACTTACCCTGAGTGGTCAGAGCTTGACCTTGTATTACTCCATGCCTGGGTGCCTCAACATGGTCCACTTGATAAGCAGAAAGTACTTGTGAGTAACTAGGGTAACTTTGTACACATATTTGTATTTCATTTGTATGTAGGCATTTGAGATACAGTCTCAGATATGCTGATTATGAAAAATTGGTTTCAGCATACAAACAATAAAACACTGCTCTTTATCATCTACCATACAAAAACTGCACAAAATGTGTCATGGATATCAAAATGAGAAATGATACCCTACAAATTCCAAAGGACAAAGCAGAGAAAATCCTACAACTTTTAAGCACAGGTAAGGGGTTTCTGAATAGGAATCTTGTCCAATAGTACATGAGACCAAAAATCAACAAATGGGATCTTATGAAATTAAAACTTTTTATTTGAGCATAAGAAACTATTATTTAAATGGGTCATACAGAATATAAGAAAATCACTGGTGCAATAGCAACATGAGCATTATTTTGTATTTAACTTCCTGCTGATCTAATGACGCCTGCACTCTAGGTAGGAAATAGTACTTGGTCTTGTGTCCATGGTCAAAAGTCCATGGGTGAATGAGTCATATATTCCTTTAAGATGTTGCTACTGTTGATATATGGTGTGACAAGAGTACTTCTTTGTAAATATTTCTACTGATTAATGTCTCCAGCTGTCAGCTTTGGTCAGAGATTCTTTTTTATGTAGTACACAGCAGCAAAGTTCCTTCCCCCTGCCTCTAGGTCCAGGAAGGTGAGCATCCAAACAGGCCAGGATCCCAAAAAGTCAGTCCATGCAGACGAAACAAGACCCAGTGCCATTGTCAATGGCTTCTCAGTCTTCATTTGGACCTTGGTGGCTCTTTCAGCCCCTGTGTCAACCACATTCAGAGAGTCTGGTTTGATCACATGCTCGTTCAGTCCCAGACCAGCTGGCCTTGGTGAGCTCTCATTCGATCAGTTCCCTTGTATCAGTGGGTGAACGCACCCTTCGCGGTCCTGACTTCCAGTGCTCCATTGTGGGTCTCGGTCTCTTTCTACATCCATCGTCAGATGAAGGCCCCCTCTGATTTTGCTTTCCTTGCTCACGATCTCCCTCCATCTGCTTCTCATTTGGGCCTAGGGAGTTAAGTCCAGTGTTCCAATATGTGTCTCTGTCTCTATTGCCATCCATCGCCATATGAACGTTCTGTGGTGCTATGCAAAATATTCATCAGTATGGTTATGGACCAAGGCCAGATCAGGCACCCTCTACTCTGCTGTCCAGAGTACAATCTGGGGAATCTCCTTAGGCCTGGGAACCCCTCAAGAATCAAGTCTCCTGCATATCCTAAAATGGCTCCCTTAGTAGAGATATAAGCTTCCCTGCTCCCATAACCATCCTTCCTCCCTCCCCACCTCCCATTCCCCCAAGCCATCCCCGAACCTCCCCCTCTCCCCTCTCCCTAACCATCTCCCTGTACTTCCACTCTCTCACCCCCTGTGCACCCAAGTTTGCCTGGCAAACTTGCCTAGTTCTAATATCCAGGAGGATAACTATATGATTTTCTTCAGGTTCACCTTCTTATTTAGCTTCTCTAGGATCACAAATTATAGACTCAAAGAACTTTAACTATGGATAGAAACCACTTATAAGTGAGTACATACCGTATTCCTCTTTTTTTGGGTCTGGGTTACCTCACTCAGTAAAGCGTTTTCTATTTCCATCCATTTGCATGCAAAATTCAAGATGTCATTGTTCTTTACTGCTGAGTAGAACACTAATGTGTTTATGTTCCATACCTTTGTTAACCATTCTTCTATTGAGGGGCACCTAGGTTGTTTCCAGGTTCTCGCTATTACAAATAATGCAGCTATGAACATAGCTGAACAAACACTTTTGTAGTAGGATAGGGCATCTCTTGGGTATATTCCCAAGAGTGGAATTGCTGGGTCCTGAGAAAGGTTGACTCCCAGTTTCCCGAGAAACCGCCACACTGATTTCCACAGTGGCTGCACAAGTTTGCATTCCCACCAACAATGGACGAGTGTACCCCTCACTCCACATTCTCTCCAGCATAGGCTATCATTGGTGTTTTTGAGTTTAGCTATTCTGACAGGTGTAAGCTGGTTTCTCAAAGTGGTTTTGATTTGCCTTTCCCTGATCGCTAAGGAGGTTGAGCATTACCTTAGGTGTCTTCTGGCCATTCGAAGTTCATCTGTTGTGAATTCTCTGTGCAGTTCAGTACCCCATTTTTTAATTGGGTTAATTAGAGTTTTAGTGTCTAGTTTCTTGAGTACATGGCATATTTTGGATATCAGACCTTTGTCTGATGAGGGGTTGGTGAATATCTTTTCCCAGTCTGAAGGTAGCCTTTTTGTCTTACTGACAGTGTCCTTTGCTTTACAGAAGCTTCTCAGTTTCAGCAGGTCCCATTTATTCATTGTTTTTCTTATTGTCTGTGCTACTGGGGTTCTACTTAGGAAGTGGCCTCCTGTGCCTATATCTTGTAGACTACTTCCCACTTTCTCTTCTATCAGGTTCAAAGTGGACAGATTAATGCTGATGTCTTTAATCTCTTTGGACTTGAGTTTTGTGCATGGTGATCGATATGGATCTACTTTCATTCTTCTCCAGGTTGACATCCAGTTTTGCCAGCACCATTTGCTAAAGATGCTTTCCTTTGTCCATTGTATACCTTTAGCTCCCTTGTCAAAAATTCGGTGTTCATAGGTTTGTGGGTTAATATCCGGGTCTTCTATTCGATTCCATAGGTCTACTTCTCTGTTCTTATGCTAATACCAAGCTGTTTTCAATACTGTAGCTCTGTAATAGAGTTTGAAGTCAGGGATGGTAATGCCTCCAGAAGTTACATTATTGTATAAGATTGTTTTGGCTATCCTGGGTAATTTGTTTTGCCATATAAACTTGATTATTGTTCTCTCAAAGTCTGTGAAGAAGTTTGATGGGATTTTGATGGGGACTGCATTGAATCTAATGGCTTTTGGTAGAATTGCCATTTTTACTATGTTGATTCTCCCAATCAAAGAGCAGGGGAGGTCTTTCCATTTCCTGGTATCCTTCTCAATTTCTTTCTTCAAAGACTTAAAGTTCTTGTCAAACAGGTCTTTCACTTTCTTGATTAGAGTAACCCTAAGATATTTTATGCTATTTGTGGCTATCGTGAAAGGTGATGTTTCCCTGATTTCCCTCTCTGCTTCTTTATCCTTTGTGTAGAGGAGGGCAAATGATTTTTTGGAGTTGATCTTGTATCCTGCCACGTTACTAAAGGTGTTTATCAGCTGTAGGAGTTCTTTGGCAGAGTTTTTTGTGTCACTTATGTACACTATCATATTGTCAGCAAATAACGAAAATTTAACTTCATCCTTTCCAATTCGAATCCCCTTGATCTCCTTATGTTGTCTTATTGCTATTGCTAGAACTTCAAGCACTATTTTGAAGAGGTATGGAGAGAGTGGACAGCCTGTCGTGTTCCTGATTTTAGTGGAAAGGCTTTGAGTTTCTCTCCATTCAATTTGATGTTAGCTGTCGGCTTGCTGTATATTGCTTTTATTATATTTAGGTATGATTCTTGTATCCCCAGTCTCTCCAACACCTTTTTCATAAATGGGTGTTGAATCTTGTCAAATGCTTTTTCATCATCCAATGTAATTATCATATGGTTTTTGTCTTTCAGTTTATTTATATGATGGATTACATTGATAGATTTGCGTATGTTGAACCAGCCCTGCATCTCTGGGATGAAGCCTACTTGATCATAATGGATCATTTTTCTAATGTGTTCTTGGATTCGGTTTGCCAGTATTTTATTGAGAATTTTTGCGTCGATGTTCATGAGTGAGATTGGTCTGTAATTCTCTTTCTTGGTTGTGTCTTTGTGTGGTTTTGGTGTCAGGGTAACTGTAGCTTCATAAAAGGAGTTTGGCAATGACTCTTCTGTTTCTATATTGTGTAATACATTAAGGAGTATAGGTATTAGCTCTTCCTGGAAGTTCTGGTAGAATTCTGCATTGAAACCATCTGGTCCTGGGCTTTTTTTGGTAGGGAGATTTTTGATAACAGCTTCTAATTCTTCACGACTAACAGGTCTATTTAGATTGCTCTCCTGGTCTTTGTTCAACTTTGTTATATGGTACTTATCTAAAAAAATGTCCATTTCTTGTACATTTTCCAACTTTGTGGCATATAAACTTTCGTAGTAAGATCTAATGATTCTCTGAATTTCCTCTGTGTCTGTGGTTATGTCCCCCTTTACATTTCTTATCTTATTAATTTGCATGTTCAGTCTCTGCCATTTGATTTGTTTGGATAGGGGTTTGTCGATTTTGTTGAATATCTCCAAGAACCAGCTTTTTGTTTCATTGATTCTTTGGATTGTTTTCTGTGTTTCTATTTTGTTGATTTCAGCCCTCAGTTTGATTATTTGCAGTCTTCTACTCCTTCTTGGTGAATCAGCTTCTTTTTTATCTAGAGCTTTCAAGTGTGCTGTTAAGTCTCAAATGTGTGCTTTCTCTGTTTTCTTTAATTGGGCACTTAGTGCTATGAACTTTCCTCTTAGCACGGCTTTCATAGTGTCCCATAGGTTTGAGTATGTTGTGTCTTTATTTTCATTAAATTCAAGGAAGACTTTAATTTCTCTCTTTATTTCTTCCTTGACCCAGGGGTGATTTAATAGTTGACTGTTCAACTTCCATGAGATTGTTGACTTCCTGGGGGTAGCATTGTTGTTGAATTCTAACTTTAATCCATGGTTATCTGATAAGACACAGGTGGTTACTAATATTTTTTGTATCTGTAGAAGTTTGCTTT
This sequence comes from Myodes glareolus, assembly GCF_982192425.1. Taxonomy (NCBI): domain Eukaryota; kingdom Metazoa; phylum Chordata; class Mammalia; order Rodentia; family Cricetidae; genus Myodes; species Myodes glareolus. The sequence continues at coordinate 84,889,986 of NC_142027.1, forward strand.
GTTACCAATTATGTGGTCAATTTTTGAGAAGGTTCCATGGGCAGCAGAGAAGAAGGTATATTTTTTCCTATTTGGGTGGAATGTTCTGTAGATATCTGTTAAGTCCATTTGATTAAATACCTCCAATAATTCTCTTATTTCTCTGTTGGGTTTCTGTTTGATTGACCTGTCCATTGGTGAGAGAGGTGTGTTGAAGTCTCCTACTATTAGTGTGTGTGGTTTGATAACTGCCTTGAGTTCTTGAAGTGTTTCTTTTACATAAGTGGGTGCCTTTATATTAGGGGCATAGATATTCAGGATTGAGTCTTCCTCCTTATGAATTGTTCCTGTTATGAGTATGAAATGTCCATCTCTATCTCTTCTGAGAGATTTTAGTTTGAAGTCAATTTTGTTAGATATTAGAATGGCCACACTTGCTTGTTTCTTAGGTCTTTTCCCAGCCCTTTACTCTGAGTAGATGTCTGTCTTTGTGGTTGAGGTGTGTTTCTTGTAAACAGCAGAATGTTGAATCCTGTTTTCGTATCCAGTCTCTAAGTCTGTGCCTTTTTATAGGTGAATTGAGTCCATTGATATTAAGTGATATTAATAACCAGTGGTTGTTGAATCCAGTTATTTATTAATATTTTTTGGGTAGTAGAGTGTATGTTTTTCCCTTCTTTGAGTTGTGCTTGTGAAGGGTCGCTAGATGTGTGAGTTATTGTAGGCGGTGTTGGGAATGTTGAATTCCTTGGGTTGCAATTTGCCTTCTAGTACTTTCTGTAAGGCTAGATTTGTAGCTACGTATTGTTTAAATTTGTTTTTATCCTGGAATATTTTATTTTCTCCAATGATAGTGAACGATAGCTTGGCTGGGTAAAGTAGTCTAGGCTTGCATCCATGGTCCCTTAGTTTCTGCAGTATCTCTATCCAGGACCTTCTGGCTTTCATGGCTTCCATAGAGAAGTCCGATGTAAGTCTGATAGGTTTATCTTTATAAGTTACTTGACCCTTTTCTTTTGCAGATATTAATATTTTTTCTTTGATCTGAATGCTTTGTGGTTTGTTTATTATATGGTTAGGGGATTTTTTTTTGATCCAGTCTATTTGGTGTTCTGTATGCTTCTTGAACCTTCATAGGAATATTGTTTTTTAGGTTGGGTAAGTTTTCTTCTATAATTTTGTTGAATATATTTTCTGGACCTTTCATCTGCAATTCATCTCCTTCTTCTACCCCTATTATTCTTATATTTGTTTTTTTGTTGTTGTTGTGTCCCACATTTCCTGAATGTTTTGTGATGAGAATTTGTTGGATTTGCTGTTTTCTTTGGTCAGAGCGTTTAATTTCTCTATGGTGTCTTCAGAGTCTGAAATTCTTTCTTCTATCTTTTGTATTCTATTGGTTATGCTTGTTTCTGAAGTCTCTCTTTGTTTACCTAGATTTTCCATAGCCAGCCAGCCCTCTGTTTGTGATTTCTTCATTGACTCCATTTCAGTTTTCAAATCTTGAACTGTTCCCATTACCTGTTTGATTGTTTTTTCTTGGTTTCCCAGAATTTCATTTACAGATTTACTCATTTCTTCAAACTTTTTGGTATATTTCTCTTCCATTTCTTTACTCATTTCCTCAATCTTTTTGTTATACTTTTCTTCCATTTCTATATGGCAGATTTTCACCTCCTGTTTAAGTTCCTCTATTATTTACATAAAGATCCGCTTAGAGTCGATTTCTTCTATTTCTTCTGGAGTAGGGTGTTCAATTCTTCTAGTTTCGTGTTCGCTGGATTCTGGAGATGTCATGTTGCCTTTCAGGTTGTTGGAAGAATTCTTGCATTGGTGCTTGCCCATCTCCTCCTCTCTGTATGAAACTCCTCAGCACTCTCTGGATAGAACTCCTCAACACTCTCTTGATAGGACTCCTCAGCACTCTCTGGATAGAACTCCTCAGCACTGCAGCAGGGATAGCTGATATTTCCAGAACCCAGGAGACAAAAGGGCAGCAGCAGTGGGGGCAGGGAGGGGTCACATGGAACCCCGAAGACCGTGCAGCAGAAGCTGAGGGGGGCGGGGCTCTGCTCTCTTTGGGGGTAGACTGCCCAGGTGAGCACCCACTCACTTCTCTGGATAGAACTCCTTAGGACTGCAGCATGGATAGCTCTGTGGACAGAACCTCAGGTTTCTTTTTTAATGGTACTCCAGCCGTGCCTTTTGCTGCCACTTTGATAGAAATCACAAGTGGCCTATATGCCAATGGAAATGCCTCGATTTATTGGTTACTAGATTTTAGTTTCTTTCTTAATGTTATTTCATGGTGGAAATATATGAGATTAATTTATAGGAAATTAAGCAAGCTGTTGTTAATTATGGTTTGAACTCTACATTTGTTAAGGAAATGATAAGAACTTGGGCTTCTAATGTCAGAGCTGTCCCCACAATTTCTCACAGTTAGCTTCAGCAGTCCTCGAAGATGGACCTTCCTCAAAGATGGAGTTTACTTCAGGTAAGAATACCAACTTATGGAACAGCAAGGAAGAGGAAAAGGTGTGGAGGTTTCACAGGATCAAATTCTTGGCATAGGAGCTTACGCTAATCCACTGGTCCAAGCTCTTTATGATGATGAAGTATTGTCTCTATGCCACAAGGCAGCTTTAAATGCCTGGGTAGATTACCAGAGCCAGGAAGAAAGGTAGAGTCATATACTAGTGTTAGGCAGGGACAGGGAGAACCCTGTACTGACTTTTTGCAAAGATTAATTAAGCCTCTGAACACAGGAGTAATAGACCCAGAAGCTAGATGACTAATTGCTGGCTTTTGAAAATACAAACTTAGACTGCAAAAAGATAATTTGACCTTTAAGGTCTAGGTCAGCATCTATGGATGAATGGATCCAGCATACTATGAATTTTCAGACCTTTGATTACGATGATGAATCTTGGGTAGGAGAAGTGATTTCCAAAGTGATGAGGGGACATAAACCTGCCAAATGTTTTAATTGTGGTAAATTTGGACATCTACAAAGGGATTGCAGGCATAGTATTTCTAGGAATAACACTTCATCTGGGAATGGCAGGAATAGGAAACCTCGGTCTTCAGGTATGTATAGGACATGTGTCTTACCACATCCTATATATAGGAAGACATTGGACCAATGAATGCAGATGGACAACAGACAGACAAGGCAATCATCGGGAAACTCCATGAGGGGCCTCTCTCAGGCCCCCAAGCCAAAAGTGGCCCAGTCATTCTTAGTAACCGTGGAGGACATGTCACACCAGGAAAATTAAAAACTCTAGAAGATTCTGTACAAGATCATAAGGTTCTAAATGATGAAAATTTGGAGCATAAGTCAGAAATTCAATTAGGATATAAGAAGCATATATTTTGGCAAACTTCTATAAATGATCAGAGATCAAAGCTGAGAGTATGTAAAAATGAAATTGAGATTGTTGGCTTGATAGACACAGGAGCAGATGTGAGTATCATCACTCCGGAATCTTGGTATCCAAACTGTCCCCTTCAAGAGGCAGATTTTAAGTTACTAGGAATTGGAATCATATCTTGAGTTAAACAAAGCACGAGATGGGTTTACTGTATTGGGCCAGAAGGTCAAAGAGGAAAGTTAAGGACATATCTAGCTGATATTGCAATAAATTTATGGGGCCATGACCTGATACAACAATGGAATACCCAGATTAATATTCCTTCAATCTCAGAAACTCATAATTCTGGGAAGGATGTAATAAAGTACTATGCACAAAGGTCATCAGCCATTCAGGCTGTACAAGAACTTAAAGCAACTAACAAACCTTTAGAGGTACCAATAGCCCTACCTTTAAAATGGCTAACTGAGAAGCCCAATATGGGTTAAACAATGGCCTTTAACTGAAGATAAATTGCAGGCTTTAGAACAATTGGTACAGGAGCAATTAGATGCTTGAAATATTGAGGAGTCCACTAGCACTTGGAATTCTCCTGTGTTTGTTGTAAAAAAGAAATCTGGCAAATGGAGAATGGTGACAGATCTAAGGGCTGTCAACTGGTAATTCAACCTATTGGCCCTATACATTCTGGTCTTCCTCTGCCTTCTCTGTTACCCTAAGGATGGCCTCTTATAGTTATTGACTTGAAGGATTGCTTCTTCACCATACCATTACAAGAAAAGGATAGAGAAAAATTTGCCTTCACAGTGCCTACTTATAATACCTTCCAGCCTACTAGGAGATACCAATGGACTGTCCTCCCACATGGAATGCTCAATAGCCCCAGCCTGTGTCAATACTTTGTAAGTCCGCCATTGGAAATAATATGTAAGCAATTCCCTAAATCTATAATATACCTTTACATGTATGACATTTTGCTCTCCGATTCAAACATACATACTTTAGAAAGAATGTTTGAGGAAGTAAAGATAATTTTGCCTAAATGGGGAATACAAATTGCTCCTGACAAGATTTGAAGAGAAGATTCTGTTAATTATCTAGGTTACAGAATAGGTTTACAGAAAATTAGAACACAAAAGGCACAAATTAGGAGATACCAGTTATGGACTCTTAATGATTTTCAGAGATTGTTAGGAGACATTTCCAGTCTATGACCAGCTGTTGGGATAACACCTGATCTATTATTCATTTAAACAAAACCTTAGATGTTGACAAAGATTTGACTATTCCCAGAGAGTTAACAGCTGAAGCAGAAAAGGAACTGATGATGGCTGAGGAAAAATTACAGGAGGCACATGTAGATGGGGTGGATCCAACTTTTAGTTGTATTCTAGTTATATTGCTTTCCAGAATTTCTCCTACCAGGAATTTTAATGTGGAGGAAAGATACTATTTTAGAATGGATCTTTTTATTACACAAACCAAGTAAAAAATGGAAAACTTATGTAGAGAAGTTCTCTGAATTAATTATAAAAGGTAAACTGAGACTTCATCAACTAGCAGGTATAGACCCAACAGAAATTATAGTGCCTTTCACTACTGATGAAATAAAAAAGTTATGGGAAGACAATGAACCATGGCAAAGGGCTTGTGATAATTTTTTGGGAGAAATTAATAGCAACTTTCCAAAAAGCAGTCGACTTAACCTTATAAAGAGAACTTTTTGGATTCTTCCTCAAATTGTACGTGATGCTCCAATAACTGGAGCCCATACATTTTATACTGATGCTAATAAATCAGGGAAGGCTTGGTACAAATCAGATGAATTGAGTAAGGTGGAACAAAGCCCTTATTCTTCTGTCCAGAAGGCAGAATTATTTGTCATTCTTATGGTGCTAAGGGATTTTAAAGAACCTCTTAATATAGTTACAGATTCATAATATGGAGAAAGAGTTATCTTGCATATTGAAACCACTGAATTTATACCAGATGATACAGAGTTGACTTCATTGTTTATCCAGGTACAAGACATAATCAGGAATAGGCTTTGTCTGATGTACATAATACACATCCATTCCCAAATGGGTCTGCCAGGTCCTTTAGCACAAGATTATGTAGGAATTAATCAATTATTGATTGGAAGCACGTTGCAGGCCTCAGAATTTCATTCAAAATCATCACATCAATAGCAAAGGTTTAAAGAAAGTGTTTTTCATTATATGGCAAAAAGCTTAGAAGATTGTAAAGAGATGCCCTACTTGCTCTTTATATAACCAAACACCACTACCTGCAGGGAATAACCTGAAGGATACTCAAAGGAATGAAATATGGCACAGGGATGTGTTCCACTTTGCAGAATTTGGAAAATGAAAATATGTACATCATACCATTGATACTTATTCAGGCTTTCAGTGGGCAACTGATTTAAGCTCAGAAAAAGCTGACTTAGTAATCACACATTTATTAGAAGTATGGCCATTATGGCTATACCTGCACAAATAAAAACAGATAATGGTCCAGCTTATGTCTCTATGAAAATAAAACGTTTTTTCGCTTATTATAATATTAAGTATGTTACAGGTATACCATACAATCCTACAGGTCAAGCAGTCATAGAAAGATCAAATTGAACTACAAAGGATTTGTTAAATAAACAGAAAGGGGTAGAAAATGACCCCAGAAATAAATTACATAGTGCCTTATTAACCTTAATGCTAATGAGAAAGGAACAACAACGGCAGAAAGACATTGGATAATGGAAAAGTCTGCTGAACTAAATCTACTGGTTTATATCAAGGATGTACTGACCTCTCAATTGAAGCCAGGAAATGTGCTACATTGGGGAAGGGAAGAGGTTTTGCTCTTATTTCCACAGGAGAAGAAAAATTATGGATACCATCAAATTAATAAAGGTTAGATGTGAAGAGGAGAAACCTCTTGGAAAGGAGAAATAACAGCATCTAAAATGATGATAACCATACAGGTGGTAAGACAAACATAGAATGGGGACACGGTTCTTATTTCCACAGGAAAATACTCATCTTTGAAAAATTCAAGGGACCCTGGATGTTTGAATACTGATATATTCAAAAGTAATTACCCAATAGGGACTATCAAGAAAACAGAGTAGATTCTGTGAGTATGGAGCTGTGGAATATACTAAATTATATTTCTGAATTTTTAGAGCTGGTTTTGGAGTTGGACTCTTGGCTCAGTCCCTCTCTAATTCCAAGCCTGTTGTTAAGAGAAAAAACCAGAGTTTGCCGTGTACATTTCTACCTCTGATTAAGATACTTATTTATTGTTTATGTATTGTTATTCATTGTTTTCATTTGGAGGTCATTGTCCTCATTTATTGCACAGTTGTTTATTCTCTTAGTCTTTAAGTTAGATAGGTATTAAGAATTGTAGATCAATGGTCATCTATGTCTGTCATATTTATAGTTAGTCTAATGAGATTCTTTAGACACATAGAGATTATATTCTATATAAATAGTCTTCAACCTCTTCAAAGTGCTGTCGAAAATGGCATTTAATTTAATCTTAGAGTTCTATGGTAGTGAGACACAATCCCTCCTGGCAACAGCAACCTAGTTGTTTGGGCACCAAAGACACTCCACTTGGAGATTGTCTTCTTGACAAAACTTGACTCTGGGCAAGGAACTGCCCTTACCTCAACTACTGACAAAATATACAGTATCCGGAAATGGATAAGGAGAACTGTCAAATCTTGCCAAGACAGAGTATGACGGTATTGAAAAATCTCTTGCCTGTTAAAAGTAATCTATCAGTTGTTTTGGCCTTAGTCAAAGTTGGTTGCTTCAACACTGCAAACATGACTTTGGTGATTGCCCAGGTAGCCAGTTGTCTCTGTGATTTGTTGCATGTTTTGGAAGTTGTTTGATTGCACTTCCTAATTACTCAGGTAACATTATTTCCCTTCTCAGATCTTCTATAGTGTTGAAGATTAGATAATTGTAGCTACTTTTCTCTCATAACTTGGCCACGGTATTTATCATGCAATACTTAGGCTAGTTAGGATAGGATATCTGTTCTTATTGTATATAATTTTGTAGTAGGTTTAGAACTCTCTTACTTAAACAAAAGGGGGAGGTGCTACAGGAGCACCTTCTGCTCCTTCAGCCAATAACCACTGAAGTACGAGCCCATTTTGCTGTGGGAGAGCCTTCTGCTCCTTCAGCCAATAGCTGTTGAAATACCAGCCCACTGGGGCGTGGGTATATTTCTCTTTAAAAGAGAGCAGCAAGTCTCGGCTTGTTCTCTTTGTTCCAGTGCTTGGTTCTGGCTCCTGCTCCAGCAACTAGGCTCCTTTCCTGATGGTTGGTGTTTTGTAAGTTTTACACCCAAAATAAATACCCCCTTAAAATCCAACAGGTGTGGGATTTTTTTACACATTATCATCTTATAGACTTTCCTAGAATGTATTTAACTATCTTGTTTGTCTTTTGGAGATATTATTGCATAGAGGGGGGTTTCTAGCACTGAACTCACCAACCCAAAGACACCCCCATTTAATGATTGGCTTATAATCTTATCAGGAAATAGGAGATGCAGCAAGCTGATGAGATGAAATGTAGAGGTACCTGCAGTTGAAAGGTTCAGATGAGGTAGTTTACTCCAGAAGGTTAGATCAAAAAAAGTCAGAATACAGAAAGTTAAATATGGGAGGAACCCTGACAAATTTTGAGGATAGCCTCTGTTAATGCTTTAATGATTGTCATTTCACATCATCATGGGACTATGCAAAACAGTACAATGGGGATCCTTCTTTGAGAAATCAAGTCCAAACTGTATATGATATTTTTACAGGGTGGTAATATTTATTTTGTATCAATTTCAAAGGTTATAATCCATGGTCACACATGAGGAAGATTGGGCAGAAGTGGTAAATGACAACATATGTCCTTTCAAGTATGTTCCCCAAGATCTGTTTCCTCCAACTATATCATCGCCTACTTTCTTTTTTATTAAATTCATTTTTTCGAACAATCTTTTCTCATTTCACACACATATCTCACATTCCAGTCTTTTCCTTCTTCCTGATATCCCCTCCTTTCTTCCACCCCTAACTCTCATCAAAGTTCTCAGAGTATAAGACTTCCAAAGTGGAGGCAACAAAGTCTGACACATCAGTTTGAGGCAGGATGGAGGTCCTCCCCAATATATCTAGGCTGAGCAATGTATCCCTCCAGAATGAATGGTCTCCAGAATGCCAGTTCAAGCACTAAGGATAATCACCATATTTAATGTAAATCTTTTTGATAATCTGTAATAGAGGAACTGGGTTCAGCACAAAATTGTGTGTGTCCCGGATTTCAGGCTGACCAGCTTGCAAGCACCAAATGCAATCATGCTCTCTGGAATATCAAGATTATGGATGTATGCTCCGTTCAGTCTCCAATGGATTTTGTTACATTCAGCTTCTGGCTTTGCATTTTATAAATTATGTAGATATAAGAAATTATCTCAAACCTTTTCAAGTATACCAAACAGCCAGATTCATGATACAGTAATTCCTTGATTAGTTTAAATATAATTCATGAATGGATGAATATAATCAGTCAAATTAAAAACAGTAACAGTTTCTTCAGATTTATTGTCAACACTTACTCAAATTTTATGTCAAATTTGATTATCTCTGAAATGCTTGTAGCATATTAGAAAACTTGAAATAAAACAGTACCCACTAGACAGTACAAGACTACAGTCCTCATGAAGTCCAAAGTCAAGCCAGTCAACACTCAAGCATGGAAGAGAAAGGTGTTCACAGGCCCCCATGCATTACTGAGAAATTGGTGGCAATTGATGGCATTTGGAGGAGGAAGGGTCAGTTTAATTTAGGATACGAATGCCAGGTAGTCTGAGCAAACTTAGTGACGGCTCTTACACATTAGCATATAGATGTTGAAATAACCATGCTAACTAAAGGATACAGCAATTTTATTTTTAATTATTATAAGAGGGAAACTTACAAAACATGAAATGAGAAATCCAAGCACAGCAGTGTCCAGCCAGAATGGTGCAAGAGAGAGCACTGGGCAGTGCACAGGTTATTCCTTGGGGCCCAGAAACCCATGCCTTACCTGGGCTCCACTTCTTAAAGATAAAATCAAATCAAACTCTAACAAATATGTTAACACATTTTCTCTGCTTCTCATAGTTCTGTCTAAGGAGTTTATTTCTATTGACATTTGCTTGTCTGTACTAAATTATGACAGTTATGTTTGAGTCTTTAAATGTATACTATTTACACGGGGTCAAATTCCCATTGTTTTGTTTTGTTCTTGCATGCTCATTTTTTTCCAGACATAGATCCTCAATGAACTGATGATGCTTATCACTGAGGATTCTATTGCGACAGAGGAATACGGCAGTTTCCTGATGCCTAATTCCTCCAGAGACCAACTCACATCCTCATATAAAGACAGAAAATGCAAATATATGGCATGACTTCTGCCCAAGCTCTCTTGGTTTACTGGCTTATGAAAATGCATGTTCATTCACATGAAATACGTAGCCTGGCATAACTTTTTCAGTTATGGGAAAGTAAACTCAGGAAAGGCATATTCTTGTGGAAAACAAAACTACGTATATGGAACTCATTGAGTTCTGGAATGTGGCAGACATACATAGCTTATGTGTGGGTTAAAATTGATGCTGTTGTATTCATACTACTGTTTCCATGTGTTACTCCTTGGGCAATCACTATCCCAGCAATAATGATGTGCCTCTGTGTGTGAAATGCTGTCATCAGTTTTTCTTAATGTGTTGATTTTGACTTCATTCACCTGTATTTGGTTCTCCATAACAAATGTCTACCACTTCAGAAATCATTAGTTTGATTGTTTTGTTCTGGTTTCATATACAGTGTTTGATTGTGTGGTGAGAATATTTAGATTCATGTTATCAGCAATAATTATTCTGAAGCATTGCCAAGTGATAAACATAAACTACCACATCTTTTGCAGAAAATGAACTTTTCCCTAATAATTTACATTAGATTCCTGGCATTGAAAACTACCTAGCATGGGATCTCCACACATTTCCCCAATAAACACGGATGTTTTCGTATGAATATTTCAAAGAAAACAGGAGTCTATCTATATGAATTTTTTTACTTATCCTTCTCTTGAAAACAGTTTTCCTTAAATAATTTCCTAGTTTTGTTTGTCTCAACTCTACTATGCCCAATTCTTCCCCATCATTTTCCCATCCAGATCCAACCCCTTTCTTTCTATCATCAGAAAAAAAAAACTGGTTTCTAAAGGAGAATAATAACAATACTTTAATATAGTAAGATAAAACAAAAACTACCACAGAATAATAGAAAAAAATTAGAAGACAAATAGTCCAAGAAAAGCCAAAAGAAACAGAATCCCCCAAAACACTCAACTGGAATTTGGAATCTGATATATATATATATATATATATATATATATATATATATATATGAAAATATTACAAGAAAATGTGTAACTCTAAAGTGTATATGTCCTACACCTTCTTTAACCATTCTTCTATTGAGGGGCAAATTTTGCATGCAAGTGGATGGAAATAGAAAACTATTTACTGATTAAGGTAACCCAGACCCAAAAAGAGGAATATGGTATGTACTCACTCACAAGTGGATTCTAGTTATAATTAAAGGACATTGAGCCTATAATTCGTGATCGTAGAGAAGCTAAATAAGAAGGTGAACCCAAAGAAAATCATATTGTTATCCTCTTGGGTATCGGAAGTAGACAAGATTTTCAGGCAGAAGTTGGATACATGGGGATGGGGGTGGGGTTTGTGTAAGGGGAGATGGGTAGAGAAAAGGGAAAAGGGGAGGATTCAGGAGAGCTTGGGGGAATGGGATGGTTGGGATGGAGGAAGGGTGGATATGGGAGCAGGGGTGTAAATATCTTACTTGAGGGAGCCATTTTAGGGTTTGCAAGAACTTGACTCTAGAGGGGTTCCCAGGCCCAAGGAGAGGTCCCCAGCTTTTTCCTTGGGCAGCAGAGGAGAGGGTGCCTGAACTGACTTTGTCCTATAGCCACATTGAGGAATATCTTGCATATCACCACAGAACCTTTATCTGGTGATGGATGGAGACAGAGACAGAGACCCCCATTGGAACACTGGAAAAATAGTATAATTAACATAAGATATAAGGGAAAGAAAATATGTAAAGTTCTGACTTGACATTATGAGACAAGGAACGTCCAAAATGCTGTTAAATTTTGGGGGTGGGCGTTTTTTCAAGACAGGGTTTCTCTGTAGCCCCTGAGCCTGTCTTGGAAGTCACTCTTGTAGACCAGGCTGGACTCAAACTCACAGAGATTCACCTGCCTCTGTCTCCTGAGTTCTCAGATTAAAGATGTGCACCACCACTGCCAAGATCACTGTTGAATTTTTTGAGGATTGGCTTGCAGCCTACTTTTGAGAGTAAATTCTTATTCTACTGACAATTCCTTGAGAAAACTAAATTTTCAATGCAAATGGTTATGAATCAGAGATAGCTTCTGGGTTAGGGATCTGTGCATGAGAACACTTCTTATTTCATTTATAGTACTAAATCAAGTGCATAACTACATGCCCTGTGTATGCTGCCTCTGTTTCTCCTAGTTCATATATCCTTCAATCCAGTTGAGTAGAGGGCTGTGTGGTGGGGAAGGGTGTGGGGGTATTGGTATTCTCCATCATCTTTGACTCTTACATACTAACTTCCTCATATTTTTAAATTTTTATTTAAAACAATCATTTTCCATTTCATGTACCAATCAGAGTAGCCCCTCGGTCCCCTCTTCTTATTCCTTCCACGTTACTCCCTCACTCCACCCCATCAACTCCTCACAGAGGGTAAGCCATATTGCTTTGAAGAAGGACCAAGTCCTTCATACAACATCTAGGATGAGCAAGGTATCCCTCCTAAGAGAATGGGTTCCAAAAAGTTTTTACAAGCAGTAAGGGTAAATCCTGGCCAACTGCCAGTGGCCTCCAGTCAGGCCCAGCCATACAATGTCACCCACATTCAGAAGGCCTAACTCGGTCCTCTGCTGGTTCCTTTCCTATCTGGTTAGAGTAGGTGAGTTTCTTTCAGCTCAGGCAAGCTGTTTCAACCGGTATGCCCATTATGGTTTTGACCTCTTTGCTTGTATTCTCATTCTTCTCATTCTTCAACAGGTCTTTGGAAGATCAGCACAGTGCTTTGCTGTGGATCTGTGCCTCTGCTTCCATCAGTTTCTGAACAAAGGTTCTATGGTGACATTTGAGATAGTCATCAGTCAGACTACAGGGCAAGGCCAGTTTGGTCACCCTCCACTATTGCTTAGGGTCATCTAAGGATGGGGCCATCCTAGTGGTTTCCTGGGAATTTCTTTAGTGGCAGCTTTCTTCCTAGTCTTATAAAGGCTCTCACAATTAAGATACCTCTTTCTTTATTCTCTGTCTCTGCCTTTTCCAAGTCTCAACTATTCAGTTACCTCTAGTTTCCTTCCACCATTTCTTTCTCCCCTGCTCCTACCCTTCTAACCTTCTTCTCCTCCCATGCACATGCTCCCAAATTTCTCAGGAGATCTACTCTATTACCCCTTCCCAGGGGCATCTACATATGTTTCTCTTAGGATTCTCTTTGTTACTTGGCTTCTTTGGGGTCATGAACTATAGGATTTGGTTACAGCTAGAATTCACTTATGAGTGAATGCATACCATGCTCAGCTTTCTGGGGCTTGGTTACCTCAATCAGGACTGTTTTTCTAGTTTCATTCATTTGCAAGCAAATATCACGATGACAATGTCTTTTACTGATGACTAGTACTCCACTGTGTAAATGTACCACATTTTCTTTATCCAGTCTTTGGTTGAGGGATGCTTTGGTTCATTCCAGGTTCTGGCTATTACAAATAATGCTTCTATGAACATAGTTGAACAAATGTCCATGTAGTATGATTTAGCATCCTTTGGGCATATATCCAAGAGTAGTATTGCTGGGTTCTAAGGTAGGTTGAATCCCAATTTTCTTCTGTGAAATTTCCATACTAATCTCCAGAGTGGTTGTAAAAGTTTGCATTCCCTCCAGCAACGGAGGACTGTTCCTCTTACTTTGCATGCTCTACAGCTTTCATTGGTGTCTTTGATCTAGAAATACTGACAGGTGTAAGTGGTATCTCAGAGTTGTTTTGATTTGCATTTCCCTGATGGCTAAGGATGTTGAACATTACCCAAAGTGTCTTTTGGCCATATGAGATTCTTCTATTTAAATTCTCTGTTTTGATCTGGACCCCATTTTTTAATTGGATTATTTACTATTTTGATATCTAATTGCTTGAGTTCTATATACACTTTGGAAATCAGTCCTCTGTCTGATATGGGGTTGGTGAAGATATTTTCCCATTTAGTATGTTGCCTTTTTGCCTCATTGAAAGTGATTTTTGATTTGCAGAAGCTTCTCAGTTTTAGGAGATCCATTTATTTTTTGTTGTTCTCGGTGTCTATGCTGCTGGGGTTACACTTTGGAAGTGGTCTCCTGTGCCCTGGTATTGAAAGATGCTTCCCCCTTTCAATTCTATCAAGTTCAGTGTGGTATAATTTATAAGGAGGTCTATCAACCATTTGGACTTGAGTTTTGTGCTTGAGTACAGATATGGATCTATTTTCATTCTTTTACAAGTTGACATCAGTTATGCCAGCACAGTTTGTTGAAGATGCTTTCTTTTTTTCTATTTTTTATTTTTAACTTCTTTGTCAAAAAATAGGTATTTGTAGGTATGTGGATTAATATAAAGATCTTCAATTCTATTCCATTGGTTGATCAGTCTGATTTATACCATCCAGACCATTGCATTATTGTAGCTCTATGTTAGAGCTGGATGCCAGGGATGTTGATGCCTCTAGAAGTTCTTGTTGTACAGGATTGTTATGGCTATCCAGTGTTTTTCGTTTTTTTCATATAAAGTTGATTATTGTTCTTTCAATGTCTGTGAAGATTTCTTTTGGGATTTTGATGGAGATTGCATTGAATCAATACATTGCTTTTGGTAGTATTGCCATTTTATTATCTTGATTCTACCTATAAAAGAGCATGGGAGATCTTTCCATTATCGGGTATCTTCTTCAATTTCTTTGTTCAAAGATTTAAAGCTCTTGTTGAACAGGTCTTTCACTTGCTTGGTTAAGGTTACCACAAGTATTTTATATTGTTTGTGACTTTTGTGAAGGGTGGTGTTTCCCTGACTTCTTTCTCAGCTTCTTTATCATTTGTATATTGGAGGGCTACTAATTTTTTTTACTTGATCTTGCATCCTTCACTATTATTAAACATATTTATTCAGCTCTAGAAGTTACTAGTAGATATTTTGGGGTTAAGTATGTATACTGTCATATCATATGCAAATAGCAAAATTTGACTTCTTCCTTTCTAATTTATATCCTCTTGATCTTCTTTTGTTGTCTTATTGCTCTAGCTAGAATATTAAGAACTATGTTGAATAGCTATGGAAAGAGTGGGCAGCCTTGTCTTGTCTCTGATTTTAATGTAATCCCTTTGAATTTCTCTCCATTTAATTTGATGATGGCTGTCGTCTTACTGTGAATTGGTTTTTTTTATGGTTAGATATGTTCCTTGTGTCCCTGATCACTCCAAGAAATTTATCAGCTTCTAATGAGATGGTTATATGATTTTTTTCTTTCAATTTATTTTGTGGTGGGTTGCATTGACAGATGTTTTTATGTTCAACAATCCCTGTGTCCTGCGATGAAACTGACTTGATCATGTTGGATGATTTTTCTTTTCCGATGTGCTCTTGGGTTCAGTTTGCCAGTTTTTTTTGTTTTGTTTTTTGTTTCCTTTGGTTTTCTGAGACAAGGTCTCTCTGCAGCTTTGGAGCCTGTCCTAAAACTAGCTCTCGTAGACCAGACTGGCCTCAAACTCAGAGAGATATGCCCGTCTCTGCCTCCCAAGTGCTGGAATTAAAGGTGAGCAGGGTAATTTTTTGAGTATTTTTGAATCAATATTCGTGGGTGGAACTGGTTCATAATTCTCTTTCTTGGTTGTGTCTTTGTATGGTTTTGGTATCAGGTTAACTGGAGCCTCAGAAAAAAAATTTGACGATGTTCCTTCTGTTTCTATTAAGATGAACATTTTGAGGAGTATAGGTATTAACTCTTCTTTGAAGTTCTTGTCAAATTCTGCACAGGAACCATTCAGCACTGGGCTTTTTTGTTAAGAGACTTGTGAAAACACCTTCTATTTCCTTGCAGTTTATATATCTATTTAAATTGTCAACCTGGTCTTGATTTAATTTTGGTATGTATTATCTATCTAAAAATTTGTCCATTTCTTTTAAATTTTCTAATTTTGTGGAATACAGGCTTTTGTAGCATGGCCTAATGATTCTCTGGATTTCCTCATTCTCTGTTGTTATATCCTCTTTTTCATTTCTTACCTTGTTAATTTGGATATTCTATCTCTGTCTTTTGATTAGTTTGGATAAGGTGTTGTCTATGTTGTTGATATTCTCAAAGAACCAGCTCTTTGTTTCATTGATTCCTTGTATTGTTTTCTTTGTTTCTATTTTGTTGATTTCAGCCCTCACTTTGATTATTTCCTGACTTCCACTCCTCCTGCATGAGTCTGCTTCTTTTTGTTTTAGAGCTTCCAGGTATGCTGTTATGTCACTAGTGTGAGCTTTTTCACATTCTTTATGTGGGCACTTAAAGGTATGAACTATCATTTTAGCACTGCTTTCATAGTGTCCCATAGGTATTGGTACACTATGCCTTCATTTTTGTTGAATTCTATGAAGACTTTGATTTCTTTCTTTATAGCTTCCTGAGACCCAGGGGTGGTTCAGTAGAGCACTTTATTTTCCACGTGTTAGTGAGTTTTCAGAAAATACTGTTTCTGTTGAATTCTATTGTTAAACCACAGTGGTCCAATAAGATCGAGGAGGTTACTCCATTTTTTTGTATCTGTTGAATATTGCTTTGCTACCAAGTATGTGATAAATTTTAGAGAAGGTTCTATGAGGTGATGAGAAGAAGGTATATTCTTTTGTGTGTTGGTGGAATGATCTTTAGGTGTCTGTAAATTACATTTGATTCATTAATCTGTTAGTCTTCTTATTTCTCTTTTAGGATTTGTCTGCTTTGCCTGTCCATTGGGAAAAGTGGGGTGTTGAAGTGTCCACTATTGATGTCATTAGAATCATATGCAGTAAGAATTTCTGCTTCTTTCATGGATATGGAAATTCTGACTTTGCTCCACATCTTATGTTTGACATATTTTTATTTGACAGCAGTGTATGCCCGCATGGCTGCAACTTTACAGCTCATGTTTCTTCAGCCTGTGGTTTCTAAAGAAAAATTTACCATAAGGATAGATAATTAAGGGCACAGGTGAAGTCTGAAACTTCACATGAAGATAATCTGGCTCCCATTCACATACCCCATTTTAGCCCATAGATCTGCTAAATAATAACTTGTCCTATTTGATTTAATATTTCCAGCACACATATTATTAGTAAAGATTGTATTTTGGAGTATGTCTTTTAGAATAATGCTAAGCAAGAACAGACCAAGTTTTGTGATGAACTCTTGTATCCTTAGTCTAAGTAAAGAAATTTTTATGTGGGCACTTGATAAAATCTTTTCTTTCATGATAGGGAATCTTGACATTCCAGGATGTGGCTATTAATTTCTCTCCAGATGAGTGGGACTGCATTGACTTTGCACAGAGGGCTTTGTACAGGGTGTCATGTTGGAGAACTACAGTAACATGGTCTCTGTGGGTGAGACTTTTTTCATTCCTGATTCCTTCTTTATCATAATTGTTTCTTTCAAGTATGCTTTACATCTAGGTCTGAACTGTCTGCCTCACTTTCATTTGCCATTTAATAAAAATCTTGGAGTTCATTATGTAGAACACAATGTTTTGTGTAACTTTATCTTGTCAATATATTCTTGAGTCCTGGAGATGACATTCCTCATTCAAACTTTCATAATACATTTTACTTTTCAGACACATCATAGATTATCTATTGATTTGCATCTTAATGATTCATAATGTGTTTGGATTTGATTCTGTAGTAATTTACAAAGAAACTCAAGGTATAATATATTAACAAAAATGCTTTTGAGTGTGTTAAAATATTTGGAGATAGCAATTAGAACATCATATTTGGAATTTTAAATTATAGACCATCTTAGATAACCAGGATGGTGGTTTATGAGAAATCCATGTGTTTTATTGTTATCCCAAGTTATGATCATAGGTCTTTTCCAATATGCAGGTCTTTCCGTATCAAAACCAGACTTGATAAGTTTTCTTGAACAAAGCAAAGATCCCTGGAATGTGAACACAGGAAAGATAGAAGGCAATGAACAAGGTAAGCCAGAATGAAGTATTGGCACACGTGGGAAACATAGGGCATGGAGAAATTCTTCCCTGATAAGGGATACATGGTGTAGGAGGTCCTTTATATTTCATTGGTTAATCAATTAAAAAACTGCTTGGCCAAATAGAGCAAAACTTAGGTAGGTGGAGAAGACAGAACTGTATTCTGGTAGGAGAAAAGCAGAATCAGAATGAGAGAGCCACCATGGAGACACCAGGTCAGATATGCTAAATCTTTCCCAGTAAGCAACGACCTTGTGGTGAACACAGATTAATAAAAATGGGTTAAATCAAAATGTGAGAGTTAGCCAATAGGAGGCTAGAGGTAATGGCCAAACAGTGTTTTAATTAACATAGTTTCTGTGTGATTATTTCGGGTGTAAGCTAGCCGGGTGACCAGAACCAAAGGCTCACTTTCCCTGCAACAGATGCACAAATATTTCTTCCTTAAATTATGTAAAAATTCACATTGAATTGTGACATGAATGGCAGCTTTTTGGGGTTTCTGTCCCCCTCCATTACCCCACAGTTGACAAGTCCCAAAGAAAATCACACACAGGACTCCATTAGATTATAAACTTATTGGCCCATTAGGTCAGGCTACTTATTAGCTCTTATACCTTATGTTACCCCATTATCCTTATCTACGTAGCCACACGGCTCAGTACCTTTCTCCACTGGGCAGGTTACATCCTGCCTTTTCGGTGGTCTGTTCAGGAGTGGTGGTGGGAGCTTCCTGCTTCCCAGAATTCTCCTGTTCTCTTTGCCTCACCTCTACTACCTGTGTGGTTTTCCTGCTTATACTTCCTGCCCAGCCAATCAGTATTTATTTAAAATATGATTGACAGATTATAGATAATTCTTCCAACCACAGAATGATTATTCCAACTATCTTTATAAGTAAAATGACCTAAAAATTCACTTTGAATATTTAACTTAAACTATGGTATAAAGCAGAAGTAAAATGATTTGCCCATATGTTTGAACTCTACCAGGCCTTGAAATGAACAATATTGAAATGAAAATTAGCATTAAAATGTTTCACAGTGTTGTAAGGAGTATTGCTCTGTACCTGTTCATGTCTATTTGTATGCTCTAATGACAGAATTACATGTTTTTCACTGTTGTGTTGTCTCACATAAAATCAGGAAATATAAATTTTAAAGTTGTATTCATTTTGGAAGATTGTAGAGTTCATTCTTTGTGTCAGATTCTACAGAACTTAAAAGGTAACTTTTTCTATTTCAGCAAAATATTCTTAAGAAATTAAGACTTATTTAGGGTCATCCTTATTATTGGTCTAATCTAATATCACCTACTAATTTCTGACTATCAAAATTTATGTGTTAATATTCACATCAATGTTGTATATGCACTTAGTTTCCTTTGTGTTTTATATCTGTATTGGAATTTGTTTGGAGAAACAAATTTGTATATGCACAGTATTTTACTTTTAATACTTTTTATTAGTGAATTAAGAATACTTTGCAGTGTCAATTGACCAAATTCAACTCTCCACTCTTCCTATGTTCTAATTCCCACAGACATCTTTGGCTCTTTTCCTCTTCTTTTTTTTTACATTCAGAGAGTTCAATCTGAAACTCCCATAAAATTCTGAGTGTTGAGTATGGACTACAATATGGATGAACAATCAAAAGTTTCACATTCTTAAAATCAGCATTATCCCCTTTCTCTAAGCATCTTTAAGATGATAGTAGCATCTCAGCAAAACATGATTTTCCAGGTTCCTTCATACTGTCCCCCAAGGATTTTAATCTAGCTTGGGATTGCTCAGGTCTGATACATTCTATCCTAATTACTAGAGTTTATATTGGCAACTCTCTTGTTGTGTACAGAAAACACTATTTTCTTATACTCATTCATGACTTCCTGCCTTGTTATGTATTATCATTCTGTCCTGAATGAGCTCTGAACAGTCCATGGAATAAGTTTGCTATAAACATACAAGTTAAAATTACACATTTTCTTGTTGTTTGTACCATGTCCACTTGTGAGTCACCTTTAATTGTTAAATTCTGTGAGAATTTGGGAATGAAGGAATGGAGATGCAACAGTCTGTGGGTGAATCAATAGGACATTAAAAAAAAATTAGTACCAAGAAGAGTAATGGTATTAGGTGGTACCCTCTCTCTTTTAATAATGCTTCTTGAGTTAGCATGAATACTCCTCAAATTATTCTACAAAATAAAAACAGCAGAACACTGTGAAATTCTTTTCATGAAGACAGTTAACTTGATACCTAAACCAGTTATACACCCAAAATGTAAGTGAAATATATGCCAATTTTATTATGAACATATATACAAAAGTCCTCAATAAAATATTTGCATCCTACATCCAAGAAAATATCAAAAATATAGTCTGCCATAGGTTTTATGTCAAGACGTGTAGGGATAGATGAAAAGTTCAAAATCAATAAATGTAATCTACCACTCGTACAAACTTAAAGTCAAATTCCAGAAGATATCTTATTAGATGCAGAAAAGCCTTTGACAACATTAAAATCCCTTCTTGATAGAAGTCTTGGAGATATAAGGGCTACAACAAATATATGTCTACTTAAAAGAAGCAATTTACAGAAATTATATAGCCCACATCAAACTAAATGGAGACAATTCAAAGCCTCTAAACTAAAAAAGAGAACAATGCAAGTATACTCAATCTCTCTATATGTATTCAATACAGTACTTGAAATCTTAGCTTGAACAAGAACACAAATGAAGATTTAGAAGTGATTAATTGTAAAGAAACAAATCAAAAGAATGTTATATGCAGATGCTATGTTTTTATGTATAAAATACTATAAGAACTCTATGAATAACCTTGCCCAACTGAGCAACACTTTCAACAAGGATAAGGAATGCAAAATTAACTAACAAAAAGCGGTAGCCCTCCTATATACAAATGAGAAAAGACCAAAATAGATTTCAGGAAAATGATGTCTTTCACAATAACCTCAAAAAATAGATTTGGGTAATTTGAACTAAAACAGTGAAAGACCTTTATAAAAACTTTAAGACATTGAAGAAATGAATTGAAAAAGATATTGGAAGATGGAAAAATACACATGATCAAAGACTGCTCAATTGATAGGGGAATATTCTGATTCAGTGAAAACACTATCAAAATTCTAATCCCGTTCTTCTCAGATTTCAAAAACACAGTTTTCAGCATCATAGAGATACAACAACAAAAAAAAAACCTTAAAATAGCTCAAACTACCATGGAAAATAAAACTATAAATAACATACCATTCAGAGTTTTAAATTATACTATATATTTTATACTATCAGGTATAGTAAAATACTGGTATGGCTGAAAATCAGATATATTGATCAAAAAATCAAATTGTAGATACTAACTTAAGTCCACTCATCTATTACATTCATTTTGTAAAAGAATCTAGAAAAATGCACTTTAAAAATAAGTGCATTTAATCTTGTCTTACCTAAGCTATTACCAACAGACCATAAGTTCCCAAAGAAAAAATAGTTTTCTCCAAAAGAGTTTCAGTGAGGATAAAAGTAACACAGGAATTCCCCATAACCTGCACGTGAAGGATATCACCAACACAACTCAATGGCACTTTTGTACATTCTTTTCCCCCTATAATGTTTACTTTGGAAAGTTATTTATTTTTATTTATGACCTTACAAAATCTTTATGTACCTTACACATTCTAGAGTTTTGTTTTGCTTTGTTTTATGAAATTTTGTGTGTTTCTTTCTCTCTACAAATACTTACTGTGGTTTTTATTTATTTCCCATTATTCTCTGATCCTTTCTGATTTCTTTGATTCTGATTATGTTATTTTATTGTTATTCTTTAGATGACTATTTGTTTTCGAAGAAGTGACTGAAACTGGGGAAATTCAGACAAAAGTAAACATGGGGATGATCTCAGGGCATTTTAGGGATGAAAAGTCATAGTCAGAATATATTTTATGAATGCATCTATTTCCTGTATAAGAAATAGAGAAAATATATCTCTGATAAAAAAAAATCAGTCCTAGTGAATTTCCTTGATGTCTGCTGTTCTATGGATCTCTTCCTTGGGGTATACATGATTCTCTGTAGACCAGTTAGTAGTAACTGTTTCCAGTTCATCATTATTTTCTTTCCTTATTAATTAATATTCTGTCTTATTTCATGATATTACTCAATTTGTTCATTTCATGTGATTCTAGAGGTTAGTTAAATTCATTAAGATAATGCAATTTTATGAGTGTAACTTTTTGCACTTGGGTTATAGTCTTTGTATTACCTACTTATCTATTGCTGTGATAAAATTCCAAGATAAAGGCAACATTTAGAAGAAATACCCATGATGATGAATCAGAGATAGCAGTTGGCAAGGGGCTGGAGAAGCAGTGAGAAGTCCCATCTAGAAACACAACAGGAAGTAGATAGCTCACTGTTGTTATTAGAAGGCTTTAAAATTCTCAAAGCCAGTCTCCAAGGACATAGATTTTCCAGTAAGTTGATACCTCTTTATCCTACCCATGAAATTCCACCGACATTAGGCTATATATTCAGATATCTGATTGTATGGGGTCATTTCACTCAAACCACCATAATCTCAATTATTATTTTGAAAATTATGTTTGGAACCTCTTAGGTAACATAAATTCAACCCTTCCATTACTTTAATGTATTTAATGAATGTTCCAATAAATATTCTATCCATTTACATCAAGAAGATTGTTTCATTAGAATAAATCATTTGAAGTTTATTTTATATATGCCATCCTGCATATATGTCTACATATATATAAAATTGTGTCACTTATATATCTGAAAACGTTTCTCAGTCAGTAAAGTGTTTTCTATTTCCATCCATTTGCATGCAAAATTCAAGATGTCATTGATTTTACCGCTGAGCAAAACTCTAAAGTATACATGTTTCACACCATTTTTAACCATTCTTCTATTGAGGGCCACCTAGGTTTTTTCCAGGTTCTGACTATTACAAATAGTGCAGCTATGAACATAGTTGAACAAATGCTTTTGTAGTATGATTGGGCATCTCTTGGGTATATTCCCAAAAGTGGAATTGCTGGGTCCTGAGGGAGGTTGACTCCCAGTTTCCTGAGAAACCACAACACTGATTTCCAAAGTGACTGCACAAGTTTGCATTCCCACCAACAATGGATGAGTGTTCCCCTCAGTCTACATCCTCTCCAGCATAGGCTATCATTGGTGTTTTTGATTTTAGCTATTCTGACAGGTGTAAGACGGTATCTCAAAATTGTTTCGATTTGCATTTCCCTGATCAATAAGGAGGTTGAGCATGACCTTAAGTGTCTTTTGGCCATTTGAATTTCTTCCGTAGAGAATTCTCTGTTCAGTTCAGTACCCCATTTTTTAATTGGGTTAATTAGAGTTTTAGTGTCTAGTTTCTTGATCTCTTTATATATTTTGGATATCAGACCTTTGTCTGATGAGGGGTTGGTGAAGACCACGAGGGGTGCATCTACCCACTAAGACAGTGGGAGTGATCTAATGGGAGCTCACCAAGGCCAGCTGGACCGGGAGTGATGGAGCATGTGATCAAACCGGACTCTCTAAATGTGGCTGTCAATGAAGGCGGACTGAGAAGCCAAGTACAATAGTACTGGATTTTTATTCTACTGCATGGAATGACTTTGTCTGAGCTTGGTTTGTTTGGATGCTCATCTTCATAGACCATGATGGAGGGTGGAGGACCTTGTACTTCAGAAGTGGCAGGGAACCCTGACTGCTCTTAGGACTGGTGAGGGAGGGGAAAGAGGGGAGAGGAAGGGCAAAGGGAGGTGGTGAAGAAGTGGAAATTTTTAATAAATATATTAAAAAATCAGCTAAAATAAAAAATAAATGAATAAAAGAAAGAAAAATGTTTAACCTAAATATACTAATTCAGAATATTAAATATTTTTCTTTCTTCCAGTTTTATATTTTTATCAAATACAAGACATGTTTTCACAGGAGAATAGACAAGATTGTATCCAGAAGTTGGTATCAGGAATAGCTGTAAGTAGTGCCTTTAAAACCTTCCATTTAAGGATGATTTCAATATTTGGTGAAGAAAAAAGACAATGGATTATGTCATGATTGACATAGTCTCTATTCATCAGCCATCCTGATTGCTACTAGAAATAAAGGTCAATAATTTCTATCTTGTCTTGAAAGAGTTCACAATAGATCACTTACAATTTCAGAAGTAGTTTCTTCAGTACAAAAATACAAATAAGTTTTAAAACATGATTTTTTTTCTACAAAGAATATTGAAAAACCTGAAAATTGGATGACATGTATTCTATTAAATATTCACTAGAATTTTCTCAAGCAAATTACATTTTGTTACAAGCTATTTATGAGATAAACATAAGAAGCTTCTCTCAATCAAATGAGACTGAAAATATATCATAGAATTTTCAGTCATGAGAAATGTTACACATTTAATGATGTTATTAAAGTCTTTCCTGGGAACTCTTAGAAGAATAATTTCCAGAATCCTCTCCTTAAAGGGACAAATTGCCAAAAAATCAAATCACAGTATGTCTTTTCTCATTATATAAGTTCATAGAAGACATCTGTTTTTCCTAAGAGCGAATACATACATGATAATTTTAAGGATGATTTTGATTGTAACACACCTTCTTTTTTTTCAGCATGACCAGAAACAAGGGAGGCATTATACAAAAGATCAAAATGAAGAGAGACAAAACAATTATATAAAATGTGGCAAATGCATCAACAGATATGCATGCCCCACTATGCATAAGAAAATGAATTCCAAGGAGAAGGCATGCAAATGTAAAGACTGTGATAAGTCATTTATTTGTCATGCAAATTTTAAAGCTCACCAGAGAATCCATACTGTTGAAAAACCTTACAAGTGTCAAGAATGTGGCAAATCCTTTACCAGGGCCTCAACTCTTCACACTCATCACAGACTCCATACTGGTGAGAAACCTTACAGATGTCAAGAATGTGGCAAGTCCTTTACCATGGCTTCAACCCTTCAGACTCATCACAGACTTCATACTGGTGAGAAACTTTACAACTGTCAAGTATGTGGCAAGTCCTTAACCAGGGCCTCAACTTTTCTTATTCATCAAAGAATTCACACTGCTGAGAAACCTTACAGATGTCAACAATGTGTCAAATCCTTTGCCAGTGTCTCAACTCTTCTATATCATCAAAGAATTTATACTGGTGAGAAATCTTACAGATGTCAAGAATGTGGCAAGTCTTTTGCCAGGGCCTCAAATCTTCATGATCATCAAAGAATTTATACTGGTGAGAAACCTTATAGATGTCAAGAATGTGGCAAGTCTTTTGCCAGGGCCTCAAATCTTCAGACACATCACAAAACCCATACTGGTGAGAAACCTTACAGATGTCAAGAATGTGGCAAATCCTTTACCCGGTCCTCAATTCTTCAGACTCATCACAGACTCCATACTGGTGAGAAACCTTACAAATGCAAGAATGTGGCAAGTCCTTTCACACAAATTCAAGTCTTAGAAAGCATCACAAAATGCATGTAATGTGTACATTTCATGAATCTTCTTAGTATATCTCACATTAATTCATTGTACAGCTCTTCACGCAATAGCCAACTTATTTCACAGACTCACATCCTTCAATTAATTTTCAAATCTGAATCAATACTTAAACAGCTTTGCAGTTCTTATGAATTTAGAAACATTGTATCTAGATTTGAACTTTATTGTAATCAAACATTTCTTGTAAAGAGAATTTATATATCATTGTAAACATGCTACTCAAGAATTAATTGCTATGAATAGGTAAATATTTCTAGTAGGTGTAAATTGAACATAATATTTCTTGACGGTATGTTATGATGATGTGTGACAAAAACAACCAGTGTCAAACTAGTTCGGATTTTGATGCACACTTAATTTATTGGCATATGGTTGCTCATGTAATGAGATTATACTCTATATAAACATTATTTTTCTGTGATTCCTAAATAAATATTAGCTTGTTTTAAAATTCAAGTTTTTTTAATTTGTGTCTTTGCAACAAAACAGTTAAACATTTTGCCCAATTTTTATTGCATTTTTTCTGATAGTCTATTCTCTAAAAGTAGAATATCTTAAGTGTGAAATTTTTATGAATGAGCTGGTAGGACAGAGAATGACACACTACATAGATTACTATAAACTTTGTATAATTGTGGTTCAGGTCAGTGTGAGGTAGATGGAAGATATCAATGGGCTTGCATAACTGGACAAGGAACAGCTACAAGGCAACAAAATCAAACAAAAATGTCTAGTCATTTAGGAAAGCAGGTAGTGGCAGAGGTGGCCTTCTCCATAGAGAAACACATAAACTGATTGTCCAATAACCAATGGACATCCCTGAAAACATATAGAATTGTAACATTCCATGGATAGGTCTCCTTGTATTAGGAACATATGCATATAAAAATTTATGTATAAAAATAGCAATGCATGAATAAAAGACATTAATTTGAAAGAGAACAGAGATTGTGGTATATAGTAGAGTTGGAGGTAGGATACTTTAAGTACAAAATTAATCTTATTATTCTGTACATTTTAATTATATAAAATAAGTAATGTGTTTGTATGCACCCCCTTGTTTCCCTGTTATAATCCCTCCATCTAAAATATTTGCCTTCACAGTTCTGCAAAATTTTTCATCCTCTGTTCATAGTTTTTCTAGATTTAATTCCTGAGAGAAGATATGTGCTATTTGTATTTTAGAGAGTTGTCTAATTCTTTGATTTAATGATACATAGTTGCCTCAATTTTCTTGAGAGGTATGTAATATTTCTATAATTTTATTCATTGATTGATTATCTTGCATTATTTATGCATATTATGTTTTAATTATCCATATATTTAAATATATTGGTGATTATCTAAGCTCATTCCCCAAATCATCAATTATATGAAGTGCAGTGATAGCAATTAAACACAAACTCACGCACACATATATGTGCTTCAGTATAGTGAACTCACTTTGATAAGTATGCTTTTCTAGGAGTGATTCAGCTGGTATGTCTATAGTAAATTTTCTGTCATAACTATCATTATAACATCCACAGTACCTGGGATGTCTTATTTTACAATGACCATAGCATATGTGTTCATTTTTCCCACTTTCTTTGCAGCATTTAGAAAAATTTAGAGTTGGAAAAAAATGTAATCACTAAAATGGCACTCAAAGTTAGAATTATGGAACACTCCAAATATTATTTTACTTTGTGAGAAATGAGTCTGGGACCCAAGAAAATGACCACAAAATCTAGAGTACTTGAGCCAGGTTATAAGTTCTGTTGAAAATGTACTCTAATACAAGTGGTTGCCGTGACTTAACTCTGAGTGGTCAGAGCTAAACCTTATATTACTCCATACCTGGGTACCTCAACATGGTCCCCCTGGTAAGCAGAAAGTACTTGTGAGTAACTAGGGTAACTTTGTACACATATTTGTATTTCATATGTATGTTGTCATTTGAGATACTGTCTCAGATATGCTGATTATGATAATTGTTTTCAGCATGCAGACAATAAAACTCTGCTTTTTATCATCTACCATATACAAAATGCACAAAATGTGTCATGAATGTGAAAATGAGACCTGATACCCTACAAATTCCAAAGGACACAGTAGAGAAAATACTCCGACTCATAAGCACAGGTAAGGGGTTTCTGAATAGGACCCTTGTCCAATAGTACATGAGACCAAATATCAACAAATGGGATCCTATGAAATTAAAACTTTTTATTTCAGCATAAGAAAATATCATTTAAATGGGCCATACAGAATATTAGAAAATCACTGGTGCAATAGTAACCTGAACATTACTGTGTATTTAACTTTCTGCTGATCTAATGAGGCCTGCACTCTAGGTAGGAAATAGTACCTGGTCCTGTGTCCATGGTCAAAAGACCATGGCTGGATGAGCAATATATTTCTTTAAATGATGCCACTGTTGTTACATTGTGTGACAAGAGTAACTTCTTTGTAAATATTTCTACTGATAAATGTCTCCAGCTGTCAACCTTGGTCAGAGGTTCTCCTTTATGTAGTGCACAACAGCAAATGCACAGCATCATAATTTCAAAATGTTGGAGTGTCCCTGAATGCTCATTTCTAAATGGTACCTGTGGACCAACCATTCCCCCTAGACATAGGGGATGTCATGGATGTGGGTCCTTAATGTCCTGCCTGGGTGTGAGGAGGACTGTTGCGACATGCTGTCTTTGAACATGACCCAGCCACTGCTCACTCAAAAAGAGCTGTGATCACCTGCAGCTTCAGGTGATCATGTTTACAACTGACTGTGAACATCTATCTTGAATGGGACAGCAGGAGGAGATAGCCTGCTGGTGGAAGAAAATGCCTCCTAAGCCTTAGTCTCAGTACAGAAAATAAAAAGAAAGCTCAAAGATGGCCATTTGTATTACTTATCAGTTCCCCACTTCCACTCTTTCTTTTTCTGCCTCCCAGGGAAGACTGTGTCATCCCTATTCCCTCAATTTAATGAGTTTATTGAGATTAATACAGGAATATTGGTACACAATTGCTTACAAGAGTATGAACAATGCAAATATGTGGTATCATAAAGGCTCACATCAAAATGGGTGACTCAGCAAAACTAGAACCATGAACCTGTCTGCATGACTTGTTTGCAACTGACTGAGACAGAAGTTCTCATTTCTTCAGTTCTCCTTACTTACCAACTATGGATGCTTGGAAGTAGAAGATCCTTATTAATCTTCTAGTTCATGCCTTCCCATCCATGGTTTAAATGCTTAGTCTTATGAACTCTCTTCCTATTTCCATAGAGCTTTGTGAGACTTAAGGAAATACTCCTACTTAGGGAAGAACACACCTGTTGTAAATCCCATATCAAACAGTGAGTCTGTAAAGCATATATGCTAGCTTTAAAGAATGATTGGTTTAGATTTAGGACTGTATAGTTGCATGCATAAACATGTCTATGCATGTAACAGCAATGAATGAAAAGACAGGTCATAAATGAGAAGCAGAGCAAGGGTTAGTGTAGTGATAGTTTGCCTGGATGAAAAGGAATAGGAAAGTTGCAGAGGTCGCCCTGCAGTGCTGGCTACCCCCTCCCGCCTGCCATCCCAGCTCCCATCCAGGTACGAATTCCTATATTTCTCCCTTCCCCCTAAGGCCATAAAATTTCCCCAGCTCAGCTGCCTTGTGAGCTGGGCCTGCATTGTAAGCTCATCCCGGAAAGAGGGAGTGCCTGTGCTTCAATAGGCTGCCTGAGGAAAGGTGGGCATTCTGTCAGTGAAGTCCCTGCCCAAGAAGGGAACCTAACCCGGTAACAGAAGTTCCAATAGAGAACATTTGAAGTAAGAGATGGGCAGACGCCAAGGCAAGAACTCATCCAACAATCTGAAAAACAACATGAAAACACCAAATCCCAAGGAACCTACAATAGAAGGACTTGAACACCTTAACCCAGAAGAAGTGGAAAAAAGTGCCATTATGAAAGCAATAGAGTCCCTTAAACAGGATATGAATAACCCCCTTAAAGAATTGGATGAGAAATATAACAAAAAGTTTGAAGAAATGAGTATAGAATTAGATGAGAAATATAACAAAAAGTTTGAAGAAATAAGTAAATCCATGAATAAGACCCTGAGAAACCAAGAAAAAATAATGAAACAAGTAAAGGAAAAAGTCCAAGAATTGAAAACTAAAATGGAGTCAATGAAGAAAACACAAACCGAGAACCGGCTGGATATGGAAAACCTAGGTAAACGAACGGAAACTACAGAATCAAGCATAACCAATAGAATACAAAAGATAGAAAAACGAATCTCAGATTCTGAAGATACCATAGAGGAAATAAATGCTCTGGTCAATGAAAATAGCAAATCCAACAAATTCTCTTCACAAAACATTCAAGAAATCTGGGACACAATAAAAAAACCAAATCTAAGAATAATAGGGATTGAAGAAGGAGAAGAACTGCAGATCAAAGGCTCAAAAAACATATTCAACAAAATTATAGAAGAAAACTTCCCCAACCTAAAGAACGATATTTCTATGAAGGTTCAAGAAGCATACAGAACACCGAATAGACTGGATCAGAAAAAAACATCCCCTCGCCATATAATAATCAAAACACAAAACATACAGATTAAAGAAAGAATATTAAGAGCTGCAAAGGAAAAAGGTCAAGTAACTTGTAAAGGTAAACCTATCAGGCTTACACCGGACTTCTCTATGGAAATCATGAAAGCCAGAAGGTCCTGGATAGAGGTACTGCAGAAACTAAGAGACCATGGATGCAAACCCAGACTACTATACCCAGCCAAGCTATTGTTCACTATCAACGGAGAAAACAAAATATTACAGGATAAAAACAAATTTAAACAATACGTAGCTACTAATCCAGCCTTACAGAGAATATTAGAAGGAAAATCACTACCGAAGGAATCCAACATTCCCAACACTGCCTACAATAACTCAGACATCTAGCGACCATTCACAAGCACAAATCAAAGAAGGAAAACACATATATTCTACTACCTAAAAAGAAAAAAAAATGACTGGAGTCAACAACCACTGGTCATTAATATCATTTAATATCAATGGACTCAATTCACCTATAAAGAGGCACAGACTTAGAGATTGGATACGAAAACAGAATCCAACATTCTGCTGTTTACAAGAAACACACCTCAACCACAAAGACAGACACCTACTCAGAGTAAAGTGTTGGGAAAAGGTTTTCCAAGCAAATGGACCTAAGAAACAAGCGGGTGTGGCCATTCTAATATCTAACAAAATCGACGTCAAACTAAAATCAATCAGAAGAAATGGAGATGGACATTTCATACTCATAACTGGAACAATTCATCAGGAGGAAGTCTCAATCCTGAATATCTATGCTCCTAATATAAAGGCACCCACATATGTAAAAGAAACTCTTCTAGAACTCAAGGCAGTCATCAAACCACACACACTAATAGTAGGAGACTTCAACACTCCTCTCTCACCAATGGACAGGTCAATCAGACAGAAACCAAACAGAGAATTAAGAGATTTATTGGAGGTATTGAATCAAATGGACTTAACAGATATCTATAGAACACTCCACCCAAATAGGAAAGAATATACCTTTTTCTCTGCAGCTCATGGAACCTTCTGGAAAATTGACCACATACTCGGTAACAAAGCAAACTTCCACAGATACAAAAAAATATTAGTAACTACCTGTGTCTTGTCAGATCACCATGGACTAAAATTAGAATTCAACAACAATGCTTCCCCCAGGAAGCCAACAAACTCATGGAAGTTGAACAGTCAACTACTAAATCACCCCTGGGTCAAGGAAGAAATAAAGAAAGAAATTAAACTCTTCCTTGAATTTAATGAAAACAAAGACACAACATACTCAAACCTATGGGACACTATAAAAGCAGTGCTAAGAGGAAAGTTCATAGCAATAGGTGCCCAATTAAAGAAAACGGAGAAAGCACACATTGGAGACTTAACAGCACACTTGAAAGATCTAGAAAAAAAAGAAGCTGATTCACCCAGGAGGTCTAGAAGACTGGGAATAATCAAACTGAGGGCTGAAATCAACAAAATAGAAACAGAGAAAACAATCCAAAGAATCAATGAATCAAAAAGCTTGTTCTTGGAGAAAATCAACAAAATTGACAAACCCCTATCCAAATTAATCAAACGGCAGAGAGAGAACATGCAAATTAATAAGATCAGAAATGAAAAGGGGGACATAACCACAGACACAGAGGAAATTCAGAGAATCATTAGATCTTACTATGAAAGTTTATAAGCCACAAAGTTGGAAAATGTAAAAGAAATGGACATTTTTTTAGATAAGTACCATATACCAAAGTTTAACCAAGAACAGGTGAACAATCTAAATAGACCTGTTAGTCGCGAAGAATTAGAAGCTGTTATCAAAAATCTCCCTACCAAAAAAAGCCCAGGACCAGATGGTTTCAATGCAGAATTCTACCAGAACTTCCAGGAAGAGCTAATACCTATACTCCTTAACGTATTCCACAATATAGAAACAGAAGAGTCATTGCCTAACTCCTTTTATGAAGCTACAGTTACCCTAATACCAAAACCACACAAAGACACAACCAAGAAAGAGAATTACAGGCCAATCTCACTCATGAACATCGACGCGAAAATTCTCAATAAAATCCTGGCAAACCGAATCCAGGAACACATTAGAAAAGTTATTCATTATGATCAAGTAGGCTTCATCCCAGAGATGCAGGGCTGGTTCAACATACGCAAATCTATCCAAAGAACTCCTACAGCTGATAAACATCTATGGTAACGTGGCAGGATACAAGATCAACTCCAAAAAATCAGTGGCCCTCCTATACACAAAGGATAAAGAAGCAGAGAGGGAAATCAGAGAAACATCACCTTTCATGATAGCCACAAATAGCATAAAATATCTTGGGGTTACTCTAATCAAGGAAGTCAAAGACCTATTTGACAAGAACTTTAAGTCTTTGAAGAAAGAAATTGAGGAGGATACCAGAAAATGGAAAGACCTCCCCTGCTCTTGGATTGGGAGAATCAACATAGTAAAAATGGCAATTCTACCAAAAGCAATCTATAGATTCAATGCAATCCCCATTAAAATCCCATCAAACTTCTTCACAGACCTTGAGAGAACAATAATCAAGTTTATATGGAAAAACAAAAAACCAGGATAGCCAAAACAATCTTATACAATAAAGGAACTTCAGGAGGCATTACCATCCATGAATTCAAACTCTATTACAGAGCAACAGTATTGAAAACAGCTTGGTAATGGCATAAGAACAGAGAAGTCGAACACTGGAATTGAATAGAAGACCTGAATATTAACCCACAAAACCTATGAGCACCTAATTTTTGACAAGGGAGCTAAAGGTATACAATGGAAGAAGGAAAGCATCTTTAACAAATGGTGCTGGCATAACTGGATGTCAACCTGTAGAAGAATGAAAGTAGATCCATATCTATCACAATGCACAAAAATCAAGTCCAAATGGATTAAGGACCTCAACATTAACCTGTCCACTTTGAACCTGATAGAAGAGAAAGTGGGAAGTAGTCTACAAGATATAGGCACAAGAGGCCTCTTCCTAAGTAGGACCCCAGTAGCACAGACAATAAGAAAAACAATGAAAAAATGGGATCTACTGAAACTGAGAAGCTTCTGTAAAGCAAAGGACACTGTCAGTAAGACAAAAAGGCTTCCTACAGACTGGGAGAAGATCTTCACCAACCCCTCATAAGACAAAGGTCTGATCTCCAAAATATACAAAGAACTCAAGAAACTAGACACTAAAACTCTAATTAACCCAATTAAAAAATGGGGTACTGAACTGAACAGAGAATTCACAACAGATGAACTTCGAATGGCCAGAAGACACTTAAGGTCATGCTCAACCTCCTTAGAGATCAGGGAAATGCAAATCAAAACCACTTTGAGATACCATCTTACACCTGTCAGAATAGCTAAAGTCAAAAACACCAACGATAGCCTATGCTGGAGAGGATGTGGGGTGAGGGGAACACTCATCCATTGTTGGTGGGAATGCAAACTTGTGCAGCCACTGTGGAAATCAGTGTGGCGGTTTCTCAGGAAACTGGGAGTAAACCTCCCTCAGGACCCAGCAATTCCACTCTTGGGAATATACCCAAGAGATTCCCTAGCATACTACAAAAGCATTTGTTCAACTATGTTCATGGCAGCACTATTTGTAATAACCAGAACCTGGAAACAGCCTAGGTGCCCCTCAATAGAAGAATGGTTAAAAAAGGTGTGGAACATATACACATTAGAGTTTTACTCAGCGGTAAAAAATAATGACATCTTGAATTTTGCATGCAAATGGATGGACATAGAAAACGCTTTACTGAGTGAGGTAAGCCAGACCCAAAAAGAGGAACATGGTATGTATTCACTCATAAGTGAATTCTAACCATAATTAAAGGTCTTTGAGCCTATTATTCGTGATCCTAGAGAAGCTAAATAAGAAGACGAACCTGATGAAGATTATTTAGCTATACGCCAGGAGGTAAGAAATAGTCAAGAGTCCCTGCTAACCTCGGGTGCATGCTGGGGAAGTGGGAGGCTTTTTGGAAGGGGAGAGGGTTAGAGAGAAGGGAGTAGGGGAGGAATGGAGAAAGCTCGGTTGACCGGGATGGGGGGAAGGGAGGAAGGATGAATATGGGATCAGGGAAGAATATATTTCAACTAAGGGAGTCATTTTAGGGTTTACAGGAGACTTGATTATATATGGGATCCCAGGTCCAAGGAGAGATCCCCAGATTGTTCTCTGGACAGAGGAGAGGTTGCCTGAACCGGCCTTGGCCCATAACCATACTGATGAATATTTTGCTTATCACCATAGATCCTTCATCTGGCGATGGATGGCGATACAGACGGAGACCCACATTGGAACACCGGACTGAGCCCCCCATGGTCCAAATGAGGAGCAGATGGACAAAGAAAATGAAAAAGGAAATAAGTACTGCAAGGGATGCTAGTACCCACTGATATAAGGGGACGGATCTAATGAGAGTTTACCAAGGCCAGTTGGACTGCGACTGAACGAGGACGTGATCCAACCAAATTCTTTGAATGTGGCGGATTCTCTGAATGTGGCTGGCCTGGAGTCTTTCTGAAAAGCCATTGACAATGACACTGGGACTAGTTTCCTCTGCATATACTGGATTTTTGGGATCCAGTCTGCTTGGATACTCACCTTCTTGGACCTGGAGGGATGGGGGAGGAACTTGAACTTCCCACAGGGCAGGAAACCCTGACTGCCCTTAGGGACTAAGAGGGAAGATGGGGGGAGTGGGAGGGTGTTGGGAAGAGGGGTGTAAATGGAAACTTTTATAATTTAATAAAATTACTTTCAAAAAAAATAAAAATAAAGGCAATTTGCAACAAGCCAGCAATCAACATCAAACTAAATGGAGGGAAGCTCCATTTAAAGTGATAACAGTAAAATCAGGAACAATACAAGGCTGCCATTTCTTTTAGTATATATGCAAAATAGGACTAGAAGTCCACACACCTATGAGCATGTGGTTTTTGACAAGGAAGCCAAAATTTTACAAAGACACAAATAAAACTTCTACAACAAATGATGATGGCATAAGTAAATGTCAACCTGAAGAAAAATGCAAGTAGATCCATATCTATCCCCATGCACAAAAATCAAGTCCAAATAAATCAAAGATCTCACTATAAATCCAGTTACACTGAACTTGATAGAAGAGAAAGTGAGAAGTATCCTTGAATGCATGGTCACAGCAGACCATATCCTAAATATAGTATCAGTAGAATAGATACTGAGAGCAACAATTGATAAATGGCACCTCCTGAAACATGGAAGCTTTTGTAATAAGACAAAAAGGCAGCCTACATACTCAATGGGAAAATATCTTCATCACCTCACATCTGACAGAGGGCTGATCTCCAAAATATATAAAGAACTCAAGAAACCAGACATCAAAATGTCAAATAATCCACTTTAAAATTGGCTCCAGATATAAACAGATAATTCTCAACAGAAGAAACTCAAATGGCTGAAAGACATTTAAGGAATTGCTCAACATCTTTAACCATCAGGGAAATGTCAATCAAAGCAACTCTGAGATGGCATCTTACGTCTGTCAATCTGGCTAAGATCAAAGACATTGATGACAGCATCTGTTAGAGTAAGGGGGAAACTCTCCCACAGCTAGTGAGAGTGAAAAATTTGTTCAGCAACTTTGGAAATCAGTATGGTGGTTTCTCAGAAATTGGGAATCAATCTACCTCAAGACCTAGCAACACAACTCTTGTGCATACAACCAAAAGATGCACAATCATACCACAAGGACATTTACTCAACCGTGTTCATAGCAGAATTATTCATAGTATTCAGAATGTGGAAACAAACTAGATGCCTTTCAACTGAAAAAATAGATGAAGAAAATGTCATACATTTGCTCAATGGGGTATTACTCATTTCTTTTAAAATGACATCTTAAAATTTTGCAGACAAATGGATGGAACTAGAAAAACCATCCTGAGTAAGGCAGCCCAGACCCAGAAAGACAAACAGAGCTTGTATTCACTTGTAAGTGGATATTAGACATACAGTAAAGGATAACCAAACTATAGTCTGTAACTCCAGATATGCAAGGAAACAAGTAGGACCCAACGAGTGATACATATGGAGGGCCCCAGGAAAGGGAAATAGTTAAGATCTTGTGGGTAAACTGAAAGGGGAGGTAAAAGTTAACGAATGGGGAATGGCAACATTGGGTCTTGGGATGGCCAAGTTGGGTGAGGGATGGAAAGGGATAGCAATGAAAGAGATATCTTGAAAGAGGGAGCTATTATGGGGTTAGCAAGAAACCTGGTGCTAGGGAATTTCCCAGGAATCCACAAGGACCCCAGCTAAGACTCCTAGCAATAGTGGAAATGATACCTGAACTGGTCATCCCCGCTAATCAGATTAGTGACTACCCTAATTGAAATCATCAAACCTACATCCAGCAATTGATGGAAGTTGATGCAGGGGTCCACAATCAAACACTGGACTGAGCTGCTGGAGTTCAGTTGAAGAGAAGGAGGAGGGATCATATGAGAAAGGGGGAGGACAAGTTCATGATTGGGAAAACCACAGAAATAGCTGACTGCATCTAGGTGGAGCTCACAGACTCTGGACTGACAGCGGGAGAACATTCATGGGACCAAAATAAGTCCTCTGAAAGTAGTAGACAGTCATGTGACTTGATATTGGAAGAGCTGGCAGTAGGACCAGGGCTTATCTGGGTGCATGAACGGGCTTTCTGGATCCCATTCTCTACAATGGGATAACTTGCTCAGTCTTGATACAGGGAGGGGAGTAACTTGGCCCTGCCTTAGCTTAGTATGTCAGACTTTCTTCATTCACCAAGAGAGACTTTATACCTTCTGAGGTGTAAATGGGGGTGGTATGAGGGATATGTGAGGGTTGGAGAAGGGAAGACAGGGGTAACTGGGGTTGGTATGTAAAATGGAAAAAAATTAAGATATATAAATAGTTAAGGTGTAAAAAAAATAATTGGTTAAAATGGTTTTGCAATCACATTGTCATACAGGGTTGCCCTAGGTAGGCTATTTAAAACAAAACTAAAGGCATGGGATTAGGATTGTTGGAAAGAAGAGAGTAGATCAAGAATCATTTAAGAGGAATGAAGGGAAATATGATCAAAGTAACTGTACTCATTAATGAAATATTCACAGAATTGTAAAATTGTCTATGTTAAGGGTCACAGCTCAATAGAATTAAAATCTGATGTAACCATTTATATTTTGAAAGAAAAGAGTGAGTAAATCTCTGTCAGTGAAATTGAGATTTTGACATTGGACTAGAAACATTTTTTCTGCAAACCCATATCATAGGCCTGGCTCTGTTAATTCTCTGTTAAACCTGTGCTTTAAATTGCCTTCTTTTTCCTTCCTTTTACATAAAGGAATTACATAAAGCCTGTGATTCTTCTTGCACAATTCCACAAATGTTTTCCTCACTTTCAGGGAACAGTCATATTAAGTGTCATTTCATATTATTTTTTTCAGTGAATAAATATTTGACTGTGAAGTACCCTAGAACCTGACTGAAATGTGGGAAGTATGTGACTCAGTTACTTAATTTTATTTTGATTTTTGAGACAAGGTTTCTTTGTGTTGCTTTAGAGCCTATTTTGGAACTTGCTCTATAGAGCAGGCTGGCCTGATATTAGTTACTTAATTTTAAGAAAAATTCATCAATGCTTCTGTATTCCCTGTGGGCTCTGTAATTATTTTTGGATACCTTCTATATTATGGTTTTTATTCTGTGAAGAGATACTATAACCACAGCAACTCTAATGAAGGAAAACTTTAGTAGGTTCAGAGGTTTATAGTCCATTATCATCATTGCAGAGCATGGAGGCAGGCAGGTAGACATGGTCCTTTAGAAGGAACTGAAAATCGAGAAGAAACTACATTAATCCTACAGGGAAGAAAATGTGCTCTGAAATACCAGACATGGCTTGTGTATACGACACCTCAAAGCTCTTCCACATCATAAACTACATACCCAATAAGGCACAGTCCTAATATTATAAATCCATATGAGCTTATAGGGCCAATTACATCCAATAAACACACCTCCAAAATACCCTTAGAAAGGAGAATGAACATCTTTACAGTGTCTCTAACAGAAGATGTTTTTGAAGAGGAGAGCACTTTTTTTTTTATAGGAAAGCATAATCATTTGGCTGACAAATAAGAAGTTTAGAAGAAACACAGTAAATGCAGAGGAAAAACTACTTTTTCCTTTTACACATCTTAGGTTCTTGTTGGGGATTCCACAACATAACAAGCTTAAGAAGAGAAAAGCGTGAAGCCTTACCTATCACAAGCTTTCACAACAACAGAGCCTTCCTGAGGAAGGGAAGCCTTCAACAGTGCTTAGACCTGAGATTTTCTACCACAGTAGATGGTAAGTAAAACATTATAGAGCATGGGAAAAAATAAAACCAAGAAGAGTCAAACATGGGAATGTAAATAAAGAGGGCTTTTTGCTCATGTACTCTGTGTGTGCCTTCTAACATGAGGGGCCTGCTTATTGGAGTTTCTGTCCTGCCCATTACCCAACAGCCAGCAAGCCCCAAAGAAAATTACGCAGAGGTCTCCATAAGATTATAAACTTCTTGGCCCATTGGCTCAGACTTCTTATTACCTCTTATCACTTACATTAACACATTATTCTTTTGTATGTTAGCCATATAGCTCAGTATCTTTCTCTCAGGGATAGCTCACATCCTGCTTCTTTGGTGATCTGGGCAAAAGTGTGGGAAGAGCTTTTTAAATAAATACCTTTTTTATAAACATTTATAAACAAATATATTATAGAAGCATTTATAAACAAATATCTTTTAGCACCTTTTCCTCCTTCCTCAGCATTCAAATGATTCAAAGAGAGCATAATAGCATACAGTATCAAGATTCTCTGTGTATTTTCCATCTTTTTGTGGCTTTATTTTAAACTCTATTTCTTTCATTTTTAATTTTTGGCTTTTTGAGACAGGGTTTCTGTGTATTTTTTTCATGGAACTCACTTTGTAGGCCAGGTTGGCCTCGAACTCACAGAGGTCCAATTACCTCTGCCTCTCAAGTGCTGGGAATAAAGGTGTGTGCCACCATTGCCCACCGGGTGCCCTTCTGTAGCTTGACGGCTGGATTCTTGGGGTTTCTGTCTCACCCGATACCCCAAAGCTGGCAAGCCAAAAAAGAAAATCACACAGAGTCTCCATTAGGCTGTAAACTGATTGGTCCATTAGCTCAGGCATCTTATGAGCTCTTATCACATATATTAACCCATTATTCTTATCTATGTTAGCCGTATGGCTCAGTACCTTTTTCAGCGGGCCAGGTCACATCTTGCTTCTGCGGTGATCTGGGCAGGAGTGCAGGAAGAGCTTCCTACTTTGCAGAATACTCCTGTTCTAATCACCCTGCCTCTACTTCCTGTCTGGTTGACCCACTTATATTTCCTGCCTTGCCAATCAGAATTTATTTAAAATATGATTGGCAGATTACAGACAATTCTCCTGTACCAGCCTTCATCAGTCTTCAGATATGAAGCTGCTCTTACATCCACAGAGGAACATGTGATGCTTCTGACCTGCTTGAGGAAATAGTCAGAAAACCCTTACTTTTTAAAATTAATAATATTTTCTTTTCCTTTCCATTATTCTTTTTAAAACAAAACAATCATTTTTCATTTTACATACCAATCCCAGTTCTCATTTCCACCTTTCTTCCATTCTCTCCACCTTACGCATCCCAGCGCACCTCCCATCTACTCCTCAGAGAGGATAAGGCACATTGCTTTGTGGAAGATCCAAGACCCTCCCTACTATATCTAGGCTGAGTAAACTATCCATCCAAAGAGAATATCCATCCAAAGAGAAAAGATTCCAAAAAAGACAGTAAAAACAGTAGCGACACATCCTGATGCCACTACCACTGGCCCTGAAGTCTGCCCCAGCATGCAATCGTCAAACACATTTAGAGAGACAAGTTTGGAACTATGCTGGTTCCTTCCCTGTTCTACCAGCATTTTTTCAGCTCCCATTAGTTAGTGTAAACTGTTTCAGTGGGTGTCCATATCATGGTCTTGCCCTCTTTGCTCATATTCTCATTTCTCCCACTCTTCAACTGGACTTTGGGAGCTCAGTCCAGTGCTCCTAAGTGGGTCTCTGTCTCTGTATTCATCAGATGCTGGATGAAGCTTCTATGATGATGTTGAAGATATTTATCAGTCTGAATACAGGGCAAAGCTAGTCAGGCCCACTCTCCTCTGCTGCTTAAGTCTTAGCTGGGGTCATCATTGTGGATTCCTGGGAATTTCTCTAAAGCCAGTTTTCTTGCTACCTGCATAATGGCTCCCTCAATCAAGATAACTCTTTCCTTGCTCTCAGCGTTGTTCTTCCTCCATCTCCACTATCCTATTCCCTCAAGTTCTCCTCTTCCCTCCCCTTCTCCATTCCTCTCCTCCTATTCCCTTCATGCCCTCCCTACTCCACCACACCCATGCTCCAAATTTTGTCAGGTAATCTTGTCTTTTTCCCCTTTCCAGATGGATCTTTGTATTTCTAAGAGTTCATCTTGATGCTTAGCTTCTCTAACTTCATGGACTGTAGGCTCCATATCCTTTTATTTACAGCTAGTATCCACTTATGGGTGACTACATATAATGTTCATCTTTCTGGGTCTGAGTTGCTTCACTTAGGATGGTTTTCTCTAGTTCCATTCATTTGCATGCAAATCTCAAGATGTCATTGTTATTTACCACTGAGAGGTACTCTGATTTTTTTTATATTTTTTATGGTTTATTTAGCTTTATTTTATTTTATGTGCATTGGTGTGAAGGTGTCAGATTCCCCGGAACTGGGTTTTCAGACAGTTGTGAGCTGCCATGTGGGTGCTGGGAATTGAACCCGGGTCCTCTGGAAGACCAGTCAGTGCTCTTAACCGCTGAGCCATCTCTCAAGCCCCGGTACTCTGATGTTTAAATGTGCTACATTTTCTTAATCCATTGCTCAGTTGAGAAGAATCTAGATTGTTTCCAGGATCTGGCTATTACACATAATGCTGCTATAAGCATAGTTGAACAAATGTCCTTTAGTATGATTAAGCATCTTTTGAATATATACCCAAGAGTGTATTGCTGGGTCCTGAGGTAGGTTGATTTTCAATTTTCTGAGAAACAACCAAAGTGATTTCCAGAGTGTTTGTACAAGTTTGCAATCCCACCACCAATGAAGGAGTGTTCCCTTACTATACATCCTTTCCTGCATAAGCTATCATTGGTGTTTTTTATCTTTGCCATTCTGCCTGGTTCAAGATGGGTTCTCAGAGTTGTTTTGATGGC
Organism: Myodes glareolus; assembly: GCF_982192425.1. Taxonomy (NCBI): domain Eukaryota; kingdom Metazoa; phylum Chordata; class Mammalia; order Rodentia; family Cricetidae; genus Myodes; species Myodes glareolus. Next base: position 84,931,227 of record NC_142027.1, read on the forward strand.
ATTTCTGTAATGACTAAGGAAACTAGACATTTCTTTAAGTGTCTTTCAGCCATTTGAGATTATCTGTTTAGATTTCTCCATTGTGTTATGTATCCCATATTTAATTGGATTATTTGGAAATTTGATGTCTAATATCTTGAGTTTTTATATATTGTGGAAATCATTCATTCCTTTGTCTGATGTCGGGTTGGTGAAGATCTTTTCTCATTCAGTAGGCTGCCATTTGTTCTTACTGACTGAGCCCTTGCTAGGCTGTATGAGCAGCTTCAGGGGATGAGCAGACTCCATTCTCACATTCATTCTTGTGCTCAAAATACTTGTCTAGTCACCATGTTTTCAGGTAGCATATTCTGAGCAGCACCAAATATGAAATGAAGGCAAAGGTCTGGGTATAATTTCTGAGTTGCATTCGTGTATGATCCTGAAATGCAACATGTAGTACAATTATGAATTTAAACATTAACCTTAGTATACTCTGTTTTGTGTACATCATTTTGAATCATCTTTTCAGTGATTCTTGTTCAAGGAATATTTGAAGACTGAATTATACATATCACTGGAATAATTTTGACGAAATCTTTAAGACTTTAGTATTTCAAAGGTTAACTTCTGAAGTACCTTGGAAAATTTAATTTGACACTTGTAATAACATTACATTTAAATGTGTGTAAAGTCTATAACTATTTAAATCCTAAAACCTCGACAGCATTAATAACCAATAGATTTAAACAGAAAAATGCATGGGGAACACTGGACAGATTGTCAGAGGCATAATGCCAAGAAGGAGCATGCCATTTCCTTAATTCACATTGGAATCTTCCTTGGTGCTTTTTTTATATTCAGTGGTGGTTTCCATTAAGAAATCACTTACATACATAGCAATGTAGCTTTCCAGGTACCTTCCCTGAGACACAGGGGAAACTCTTCAGCACCTCCTTTTTGCAATCCAGAGATCCCTCATTACTTAGACTCTCATTAATTATAATTTAATACTTCACCATGTATGGAGGTCAAGACTCATTTTCCAAACATTTTTAAGGGATGGTTCTTCCTCTCTGAAGATCTCTAATTAAGGTGAAAAATGAAAGATACTAAGAAATAAGCTCATGTTGATGTGGAAGGAAGTTCAGTTTCATGAAGTCAATGAATACCTCAGGAAAGATCCACAGGGCAGTTAAAATATGTGGCCGTGATGGGGATTGTGAGTATCCTATCAGACCAAAGATAAGTCACATGGGCAATGATGAAAATTTCCCCCAAACTGCAGCAGAATACATTCCATCAATCATGATGTTAGCAAAGGTGAGATCACCTAGTGACAGAACAGGCTGGAGACACCTAAGGACAGGGCATCCACAGGAGAGCGCTCATACACCAAGAACAAACACTCTCAGGAAGTGTGATGGCCCATTCCTACACTCAAATAAAAGATGATGGGCTGTAGAGACTCAGAAGCCTTAGAAATGCTTGAAGGCCCCTGTCCTGCATGTTGTTCTGAGGTAAAATGTGAGATCCTCCAGCTTTGGCCAGCAGACTTTACTCTCCCTGTTATCAGTGATCCAATAACAAAAGAAATCCAGTGTGCTGATGTACAGTACTGAAACTGAAACCTCATTCATCCCTCTCTCCTTCCTTCCCACTCAGAGTCAAGCAGAGGGGCCCCTACACAGCAGCTGCAGGGTTAACCATTATTGGCTCTCTGACAAAGTAACCATCAGAAATCCTAGACTCTGAGTCTACTCTTTAGTAACAGAGAGAAGCAGGATAGATCCATTACCTCCGCAGAGCTCTGAGATCCAGTGTCCCACCATGAAAAACCAAGCTGAAGCCTTCCATCATCAAGAAGCTGCCAACTCCCTACACAGGACTCAGTGCATTTTCCCCAGAACCATTTATTTCTTGATGTGTGACACTGAGGTTGAAGGCCAGCTTCCTTCTGCTTCCCTTTAGTCTCTTTATGCTCTCCCTTTTGTCTCTCAAACAGCATACTCAGTCTTGCCTACATGGCTTTGACCAAAACCTGTAGGCAATGAACAGATGCCACAGCCGCAGTTGGTGTTGCCACAGCACTGGTGACATCGCAAAGAATGCCATGGCTCTCCAGGATACAATAGAATGTGCTGGGAGGGGTCTGCTGCTTCCCACGGTACAGCCCTTACCTCTCTGGCTGATTTTCTCACTCCAAAAATGACCTGAAACCAAGGTACCATATCAGGAGCCTCTCTGATGTCAGAGAGGAAGCTCTTTGTCACATCCTTCATCCAAAACCAGAGACCTAGCTCCCTGCTTCATCAGACACCTTATCTGTGTGGAGTTGAAGGCTCACTTTCAAAGCACTGTGCAGGAATGGTTCCTCCTTTTTTTAATATCCATACTGAGTAAGATGAGAAACTAATGATCCTGAGAAATTAGGTCAGGATGATGGGGATTAGGAGGGATGAGTCCTCTGAAGTGAACAGCATCTGGGGAAGATCCTCAGACTTTTAGAAATTGGTGGGTTCCAAACAAAGAGAAATCATACAGGTAGTGATAAAAATTTCCTCTGGAGTCTCTTCCCCCCTTCCCCTTGGGGCCACAAGATCTCCCCAGAGCAGCTCCCTTGCACACTGGGCCTGGACTGTGGGTGCAGCCTGGCAGGGGCAGTTCCTGGGCTTTGATAGCCTGCCTGAGGACAGGCGGGCCCTGTGTCAACTCAGGCACATTCAGGCCAGCAAGAGGCAGTAAATTTCTAGCAGACATCCTTTAGAGGAGGGGTGAATTTGCTCCTGGCCCGAGGGCTTTGGCTAGGAGGAATTCAGACTTTCCCCCGCCCCCGTCAACATTCCTGGTCACCCTGCAGTGGTAGCTCCACCCTGCGGAGCTCTCCCGAATCCCATCCCAGCCTTCATCCAGGTAAACCTTCCTCTCTTCCCCCCTTCCCTCTGGGGCCACAAGACCTCCCCAGAGCAGCTCCCTTGCATGATGGGCCTGGGTTGTGGGTGCAGCCTGGCAGGGGCAGTTCCTGTGCTTTGATAGCCTGTCTAAGGACAGGCGAGCCCTGTGTCAGCTCAGCCACATTCAGGCCAGCAAGAGGCAGTAAACTTCTAGCAGTCATCCATTGGAGGAGGGGTGAGTTTGCTCTTGGCCCGAGGGCTTCAGGTAGGACTGCCTGAGGAAATGTAGGCCTTCTATCAGTGAAGTCCCTGCCCTACAAGGGAACCTGACCTGGTACCAGAATATCCAATAGGGAGCATTTGAAGGAAGAGATGGGCAGACGCCAAGGCAAGAACTCCTCCAACAATCTAAAAAACAACATAAAAACACCAGATCCCAACGAACCTACAATAGAAGGACTTGAACCTATTAATTCAGAAGAAGTGGGAAAAAGTGCCATTATGAAAGCAATAGAGTCCCTTAAACAGAATATGAATAACTCCCTTAAAGAACTGGATGAGATGTACAACATAAAGATTGAAAAAATGAGTAAGGAAATGAATGAGAAGTATAACAAAAAGTTCGAAGAAATGAGTAAATCCGTGAATGATACACTGGGAAACCAAGAAAAAACAATCAAACAGGTAATGGAAACAGTTCAAGAATTGAAAACTGAAATTGAGGCAATTAAGAAAACACAAAATGAGGGCCGGCTGGATAGGGAAAATCTAGGTAAACGAACAGAGACTACAGAATCAAGCATAACCAATAGGACACAAGAGAGGGAAGAACGAATCTCAGAGTCTGAAGATACCATAGAGAAAATAAATGATCTGATCAAAGAAAACAGCAAATCCAACAAATTCTCATCACAAAACATTCAAGAAATCTGGGACACAATAAAAAAACCAAATCTAAGAATAATTGGGATTGAAGAAGGAGAAGAATTGCAGATCAAAGGCCCAAAAAATATATTCAACAAAATTATAGAAGGAAACTTTCCCAACCTAAAGAATGATATTCCTATAAAAGTTCAAGAAACATACAGAACACCGAATAGACTTGATGAAAAAAAATCCCCTCACCATATAATAATCAAAACACAAAACATACAGATTAAAGAAAGAATATTAAGAGCTTCAAAGGAAAAAGGTCAAGTGAGAACATGCAAATTATAAGATCAGAAATGAAAAGGGGGACATAACAACAGACACAGAGGAATTTCAGGAAATCATTAGATCTTACTACGAAAGTTTATATGCCACAAAGATGGAAAATGTAAAAGAAATGGACATTTTTATAGACAAGTACCATATACCAAAGTTGAACCAAGACCAGGTGAACAATATAAATAGACCTGTCAGCCGTGAAGAATTAGAAGCTGTTATCAAAAATCTCCCTACCAAAAAAAGCCTAGGACCTGATGGTTTCAATGCAGAATTCTACCAGAACTTCCAGGAAGAGCTAATACCTATACTCCTTAATGTATTTCACAATATAGAAACAGAAGAATCATTGCCAAACTCTTTTTATGAAGCTACAGTTACCCTGATACCAAAACCACACAAAGACACAACCAAGAAAGAGAATTACAGACCAATCTCACTCATGAACATTGACGCAAAAATATTCAATAAAATACTGGCAAACCGAATCCAAGAATACATTAGAAAAATCATCCATTATGATCAAGTCGGCTTCATTCCAGAGATGCAGGGCTGGTTCAACATTCGCAAATCTATCAATGTAATCCATCATATAAATAAACTGAAAGAAAAAAACCATATGATCATCTCACTAGATGCTGAAAAAGCATTTGACAAAATTCAACACCCATTTATGATAAAGGTGTTGGAGAGACTGGGGATACAAGGATCATACCTAAATATAATAAAAGCAATATACAGCAAGCCGACAGCTAACATCAAACTGAAGGGAGAGAAACTCAAAGCCTTTCCACTAAAATCAGGAACGCGACAAGGCTGTCCACTCTCTCCATACCTCTTCAATATAGTGCTTGAAGTTCTAGCAATAGCAATAAGACAACATAAGGAGATCAAGGGGATTCAAATTGGAAAGGATGAAGTCAAACTTTCGTTATTTGCTGACGATATGATAGTTTACATAAGTGACCCCAAAAACTCTATCAAAGAACTCCTACAGCTGATAAACACCTTTAGTAACGTGGCAGGATACAAGATCAACTCCAAAAAATCAGTGGCCTTCCTATACACAAAGGATAAAGAAGCAGAGAGGGAAATCAGAGAAACATCACCTTTCATGATAGCCACAAATAGCATAAAATATCTTGGGGTTACTCTAACCAAGGAAGTGAAAGACCTATTTGACAAAAACTTTAAGTCTTTGAAGAAAGAAATTGAGGAGGATACCAGAAAATGGAAAGACCTCCCCTGCTCTTGGATTGGGAGAATCAACATAGTAAAAATGGCAATTCTACCAAAAGCAATCTATAGATTCAATGCAATCCCCATCAAAATCCCATCAAACTTCTTCACAGACCTTGAGAGAACAATAATCAAGTTTATATGGCAAAACAAAAAACCCAGGATAGCCAAAACAATCTTATACAATAAAGGAACTTCAGGAGGCATTACCATCCCTGACTTCAAACTCTATTATAGAGCTACAGTATTGAAAACAGCTTGGTATTGGCATAAGAACAGAGAAATCGACCTTTGGAATCGAATAGAAGACCCGGATATTAACCCACAAACCTATGAGCACCTAATTTTTGACAAGGGAGCTAAAGGTATACAATGGAAGAAGGAAAGCATCTTTAACAAATGGTGCTGGCATAACTGGATGTCAACCTGTAAAAAAATGAAAGTAGATCCATATCTATCACCATGCACAAAAATCAAGTCCAAATGGATTAAAGACATCAACATTAATCCGTCCACTCTGAACCTGATAGAAGAGAAAGTGGGAAGTAGTCTACAAGATATAGGCACAGGAGTCCTCTTCCTAAGTAGGACCCCAGCAGCACAGACAATAAGAGAAACAATGAATAAATGGGATCTACTGAAACTGAGAAGCTTCTGTAAAGCAAAGGACACTGTCAGTAAGACAAAAAGGCTGCCTTCTGACTGGGAGAAGATCTTCACCAACCCCTCATCAGACAAAGGTCTGATCTCCAGAATATACAAAGAACTCAAGAAACTAGGCACTAAAACTCTAATTAACCCAATTAAAAAATGGGGTACTGAACTTAACAGAGAATTCACAACAGATGAACTTCGAATGGCCAGAAGACACTTAAGGTCATGCTCAACCTCCTTAGCGATCAGGGAAATGCAAATCAAAACCACTTTGAGATACCATCTTACACCTGTCAGAATAGCTAAAGTTAAAAACACCAATGATAGCCTATGCTGGAGGGGATGTGGAATGAGGGGAACACTCATCCATTGTTGGTGGGAATGCAAACTTGTGCAGCCACTTTGGAAATCAGTGTGGCGGTTTCTCAGGAAACTGGGAGTCAACCTCCCTCAGGACCCAGCAATTCCTCTCTTGGGAATATACCCTAGAGATGCCCAAACATACTACAAAAGCGTTTGTTCAACTATGTTCATAGCAGCACTATTTGTAATAGCCAGAACCTGGAAACAGCCTAGGTGCCCCTCAATAGAAGAATGGTTAAAAAAGGTGTGGAACATATACACATTAGAGTTTTACTCAGCGGTAAAAAATAATGACATCTTAAATTTTGCATGCAAATGGATGGACATAGAAAACGCTTTACTGAGTGAGGTAAGCCAGACCCAAAAAGAGGAACACGGTATGTATTCACTCATAAGTGGATTCTAACCATAATTAAAGGTCTTTGAGCCTATTATTCGTGATCCTAGAGAAGCTAAATAAGAAGACGAACCTGATGAAGATTATTTACCTATCCGCCAGGAGGTAGGAAATAGTCAAGAGTCCCAGGTAACCTTGGGTGCATGGGGGGGGTGGGAGGGTTGTTGGAAGGGGAGAGGGTTAGAGAGAAGGGAGTAGGGGAGGAATGGAGAAAACTCGGTTGACCGGGATGGGGGGAAGGGAGGAAGGATGAATGTAGGATCAGGGAAGAATATATTTCAACTAAGGGAGTCATATTAGAGTTTACAGGAAACTTGATTATATATGGGATCCCAGGTCCAAGGAGAGATCCCCAGATTGTTCTCTGGACAGAGGAGGGGGTGCCTGAACCAGCCTTTGCCCGTGACCATACTGATGAATATTTTGCTTATCACCATAGATCCCTCACCTGGCGATGGATGACGATACAGATGGAGGCCCGCGTTGGAGCACCGAACTGAGCCCCCCAAGTTCCAAACGAGGAGCAAAAGGAGGAAGAAAATGACGAAGGACTGCGAGGGATACTATCACCCACTGATACAAGGGGTCGGATCTAATGAGAGTTTACCAAGGCCAGATGGACCGTGACTGAACGAGCATGTGATCCAACCAGATTCTCTGAATGTGGTTGGATTTTCTGAATGTGGCTGGCCTGCAGTCTTTCCGAGAAGCCATTGACAATGACACTGGGACTGGTTTCCTCTGCATATACTGGATTTTTGGGATCCAGTCTGTTTGGATGCTCACCTTCCTGGACCTGGAGTGAGGGGGGAGGAACTTGGACTTCCCACAGGGCAGGAGACCCTGACTTCCCTTGGGGACAAAGAGGGAGGAGGAGAGGGAGGGGGGGAGTGGGAGGGCGTTGGGAGGAGGGGCGTAAATGGAAACTTTTTATAATTTAATAAAATTACTAAAAGAAAAAAAAAAAAAAAAAAAAAAAGAAAAAAACCATATGATCATTTCATTGGATGCTGAAAAAGCATTTGACAAAATTCAACACCCCTTTATGATAAAGGTGTTGGAGAGATTGGGTATACGAGGATCATACCTAAATATAATAAAAGCAATACATAGCTACCAACAGCTAACATCAAATTGAACGGAGAGAAACTCAAAGCCATTCCACTAAAATCAGGAACACGACAAGGCTGTCCACTCTCTCCATACCTCTTCAATATAGTGCTTGAAGTTCTAGCAATAGCAATAAGACAACATAAGGGGATCAAGGGGATTCGAATTGGAAAGGATGAAGTTAAACTTTCGTTATTTGCAGACGATATAATAGTGCACATAAGCGACCCCAAAAACTCCACCAAAGAACTCCTACAACTGATAAACACCTTTAGTAATGTGGCAGGATACAAGATCAACTCAAAAAATTGGATAAAGAAGCAGAGAGGGAAATCAGAGAAACGTCACCTTTCAGGATAGCCACAAATAGCATAAAATATCTTGGGGTAACTCTAACCAAGGAAGTGAAAGACCTATTTGACAAGAACTTTAAGTCCTTGAAGAAAGAAATTGAGGAGGATGCCAGAAAATGGAAAGACCTCCCTTGCTCTTGGATTGGGAGAATCAATAGTAAAAATGGCAATTCTGCCAAAAGCAATCTATAGATTCAATACAATTCCCATCAAAATCCCACCAAACTTCTTCACAGACCTTGAGAGAACAATTATCAAGTTTATATGGAAAAACAAAAAAACCCAGGATAGCCAAAACAATCTTATACAATAAAGGAACTTCTGGAGGCATTACCATCCCTGAATTCAAACTCTATTACAGAGCAACAGTGTTGAAAACAGCTTGGTATTGGCATAACACCAGAGAAGTCTACCTATGGAATCAAATAGAAGACCCAGGTATTAACCCACAAACTTATGAACATCTGATTTTTGACAAGGGAGCTAAAGGTATACAATGGAAGAAGGATAGCATCTTTAACAAATGGTGCTGGCATAACTGGATGTCAACCTGTAGAAGAATGAAAATAGATCCATATCTATCACCATGCACAAAACTCAGGTCCAAATGGATTAAAGACATCAACATTAATTCGTCCACTTTGAACCTGATAGAAGAGAAAGTGGGAAGTAGTCTACAAGATATAGGCACAGGAGACCACTTCCTAAGCAGAATCCCAGGAGTGCTTCTGTAAAGCAAACGACACTGTTAGTAAGACAAAAAGGCTACCTTCTGACTGGGAGAAGATCATCAGACAAAGGTCTGATCTCCAAAATATACAAAGAACTCAAGAAACTAGACACTAAAACTCTAATTAACCCAATTAAAAAATGGGGTACTGAACTGAACAGAGAATTCACAACAGATGAACTTCGAATGGCCAGAAGACACTTAAGGTCATGCTCAACCTCCTTAGCGATCAGGGAAATGCAAATCAAAACCACTTTGAGATATCATCTTACACCTGTCAGAATAGCTAAAGTCAAAAACACCAATGATAGCCTATGCTGGAGAGGATGTGGAATGAGGGGAACACTCATCCATTGTTGGTGGGAATGCAAACTTGTGCAGCCACTGTGGAAATCAGTGTGGCGGTTTCTCAGGAAACTGGGAGTCAACCTCCCTCAGGACCCAGCAATTCCACTCTTGGGAATATACCCAAGAGATTCCCTAACATACTACAAAAGCATTTGTTCAACTATGTTCTTAGCAGCACTATTTGTAATAGCCAGAACCTGGAAACAACCAAGGTGCCCCTCAATAGAAGAATGGTTAAATAAGGTGTGGAACATATACACATTAGAGTTTTACTCAGTGGTAAAAAAACAATGACATCTTGAATTTTGCATGCAAATGGATGGAAATAGAAAACGCTTTACTGAGTGAGGAAAGCCAGACCCAAAAAGAGGAACACGGTATGTATTCATTCATAAGTGGATTCTAACCATAATTAAAGGTCTTTGAGCCTATTATTCGTGATCCTAGAGAAGCTAAATAAGAAGGTGAACCTGATGAAGATTATTTAGCTATCCTCCAGGAGATATGAAATAGACAAGAGTCCCAGGTAACCTCGGGTGCATGGGGGGGGGTGGGAGGGTTGTTGGAAGGGGAGAGTGTTAGAAAGAAGGGAGTAGGGGAGGAATGGGGAAAGCTCCGTGGACTGGTATGGGGGAAGGGAGGAAGGATGAATATGGGATGAGGGAAGGTTATATTTCAACTAAGAGAGTCATTTTAGGGTTTACAGGAGACTTGATTACATATGGGATCCCAGGTCCAAGGAGAGATCCCCAGATTGTTCTCTGGACAGAAGAGAGGGTGCCTGAACCGGCCTTGGCCCATAACCATTCTGATGAATATTTTGCTTATCACCATAGATCCTTCATCTGGCGATGATGGAGACAGAGACAGAGACCCACATTGGAACACTGGACTTAACTCCCTAGGTCCAAACGAGAAGCAGAAGGAAAGAGAACGTGAGCAAAGAAGGCAAGACCAGAGGGAACCTTCATCTGAAGATGGATGGCGATACAGATGGAGACCCACATTGGAGCACTGGACTGAGCCACCCAAGGTCCAAATGAGGAGCAGAAGGAGGAAGAAAATGAAAATTATCAGAACTGCGAGGGATGCGATCACCCACTGATACAAGGGGACTGATCTAATGAGAGTTCACCAAGGCCACGTGGACTGGGATTGAACGAGGACGTGATCCAACCAGATTCTCTGAATGTGGCCGGATTCTCTGAATGTGGCTGGCCCGGAGTCTTTCTGAAAAGCCATTGACAATGACATTGGGACTTGTTGCCTCTGCACATACTGGATTTTGTGGATCCAGTCTGTTTGGATACTCACCTTCCTGGACCTGGAGGGAGGGGGGAGGAACTTGAACTTCCCACAGGGCAGGAAACCCTGACTGCTCTTAGGTATGGAGAGTGAGGAGGAGAGGGAGTGGGGGGAGTGAGAGTGTGTTGGGAGGAGGGGCGGAAATGGAAACTTTTATAATTTAATAAAATTACTTTCTCATAAAAAAAACTTTAAGGCATTGAAGAAGTGAATTAAAAAGGATATCAGAAGATGGAAAAATTTCTATGCTCAAGGATTTTTCAATTGATGAAGTAAAAATAGACAAGGATACCGTATCAAAAGTAATGTACTGATTCAGTAAAAACCCCATCAATTTTCTAATACAATTCTTCACAGGTCTTGAAAAGACTGTCTTTAGCGTCATATGGATACAAACAAACAAAAAAACAATAGCTGAAGCAATCATGAAAACTAAAATATAAACTATAGAGGACATTATCATTGACAATATTAAATATCAAATTACACTGCAGATAAATATTCACTAGGTTATCTACAATAATAGTATGGCTGAAAACCAGATACATTGATCAATAAAATCAAATTGTAGATACTGATGTAGGTCCACTCACGCATGACATATTATTTTGCAAAAGAATCTAGAAGAATACACTTGACATAAAGATAATTTAATCCTAACCTAACCTAAATTATTTCAACAGACAAGTCCCCAGTGAAAACTAAGTTTTCTCCAAGAGAGGACAGTGGCTATAAGAGGTACTTTTAAAGGCTGTCCCCATTCCCAGCTCTTGAAGGGTAACATCAACACAACTCAAAGGAATATTTTACACTCTTTTTTTCCTGTGATATTTAGTTTGGGAGTTCATTTAATTTAATTTTATTTTTTGCTTGCTTTACAACATCATTGTACAAATTATAACTCCTAGAGTTTTACTTTGACTGTACCATGCAATTTTTGTTTGTACAAATGTACATCTTCTCTCTACATATGTCTACTGTGCTTTTTCTTTGTGTGCTTTTTATTGTCATATCTGATTTCTTTGATATTGAATATATTATTCTACTTTTTTGGATTTTTGAGACTGGATCTCTCTCTAGCTTTGGAGCCTGTCCTGGAAGTAGCTCTTGTAGATCAGGCTGGCCTTGAACTCACAGAGATCTGCCTCCCTCTGCCTCCTGAGTGCTGCTATTAAAAGTGTGCACCACCACTTCTGGTTATTTTATTCTTATTTTTAGATGCCTATTTGTTTTCTAAGTGACAAAAAGTGAATAAATTCTGACATGAATGAAGATGTGGAGGAGGATCTGAGGACATTTGAGGTCTGAAAATCCATAGTCAGAATATATTTTATGGAAACATCTTTCTATATAAGAAAAAGAGAAAATGTATCTCTGGTGATTTAATCAGTCCTAGTGAATTTCCTTGATGTCTGACAATTTATGGAGCCCTTTCTTATGCTATACATGATTCTGTGTAGTCCTTTTAGTAATAATGGTTTCCTCTTATTCATTTCCTTCTTTCTTTTTTAATATTATTCCATTTGTTCATTTCAAGGGGTTGTGGAGATGAGTTATATCCATAAAGATAATACAATTTTATGCATATGATATTTTGTAATTGAGTTATAGGTTTTGTATTAGTTACTTTTAATTGCTGTGATAAAACACCATGATAAAAGCAATGTGCAGAAGAAAAATCCATGATGATGAATCAGAGTTAGTAGCTGGCAAGAAGCTGGAGCAGCAGTGAGAGGTCTCACAACAGAGCAGAAAACTCACTGATGGCACTAGGAGGCTTTAAAATTCTAAAAGTCAGTTTCCAGGGACATAGATGTTCCAGAAAGTTGATATCTCTTAATCCTACCATAAATATCCACCAATGTCAGGCCATGTATTCAGATGTCTTACTATATGGGGTCGTTACACTCAACCCACCATACTATTAATTATTATTTTATAAATTATATTGGAAATCTCCAAGGTAACACAGCTTCAATCCTTCTATTTTATAATGTATTAAAGTATGTTTTGAAATATGTTGTATTTAGTTGTCTTTATAAGATGATTTCATTTGAATAAATGATCTGAAGTTTATTATTTTTAGTATGCCAACTTGCATTATGGGCCTATATAATGATAAAATTGAGTCACTTATGTATCTGAAAACTGTTCACCTAAGTTTACTAATTCAGATAATTGTATAATTTCCCTTCTTCCAGTTCTGTATTCCTTTCAAACACAAGATCCATTTGTACATGAGAACAGAAAAATTCTATCCAGAAATTGGTAACAGAAATATCTGTAAGAAGTGACTTAAAAACATTGCATTTAAGTATATCCTCAAAATTTGGAGGAGAGAGCAAAGAGACTGATTATGGTATGATTGAAATAATCGGTATTCACTAATGTCTCTGGAAATTACTTCCAAAAAGGGTCAAGAATCTCTACCTTATCTTGAAAGTCGTCACATTAGATTGCTTACATTTTTAGAAGCAGTTTCTTTAGTAAAAAAAAATACAACTAAAATTTTAAAACATGTTTTATTCTATAAAGATATTAGAGAAACAAAAACTGAATTATATGTATTAAATAAACAGTTGTTAGAGTTCTCTCAACTATTAATTACATTTTGTGACAAGTCATTCAGTTTAAATGAGCATGAGAAATCTTTTCTCAATCAAATGAGACTGAAAAAAATCATAGCGTTTCTAGAATTGAAAAGCCTTACACATATCATGATGTTATTAAAACCTTTCCTAGGAACTCTAGGGAGAACAGTTGCTGTAGGAGGTCCTTATGTATATGTGTTGCCTTTATTTGGTAATGAATAAAGAAGATGTTTTGATCAGTGGTTTAGCAGAATAAACCTAGGTTAGGAAAACGAAACTGACTGCTGGGAGAAAGAAAGTGGGGTCAAGGAGACGTCATGTAGTCCCCCAGAGACAGTTGATGGAACTGTACCCTGTAAGTTACAGCTTTGTGGAGAACCATAGATTAATGGAGATGGATTAATTTAGGATATAAGTTAGCCAGAAATAAATTTAAGCTATTGGTCAAACAGTATTGAAAATAATATACTATCTGTGTGATTTTTTTGGGGGTTGAGCAGCCAGGAACAAATAAGTGGCCTCCTTAATACAAATTGGTGCACCAACATGTGATAACTAAATCCACATAGAAACTGAGAGGGCTTGGAAAGGAATTCTAGGCACGAAAATAACCAAGTTTAGTAGCTTTTTTTTTTTCCTGCTGGCATCGTGCTATAGTTGCTTTAAGAGAGGTTTTCCAGATTCAGTGGTAGCAGAAAACAAAGCTGCACACTTTTGAAATGCTGGCTTTCTTGGCTCAGCTGCCAGCACAAACTCTGGCTCTTTCAGGAACCTAAGCATTTAAATGGGGTTTGTGGATAGTTTGCTGCAAGTCACTTGATGGTAGCATGGGCCAAATGGTCATCAGAGTTGATGTGATGAGGACGGCCCCCATCCAGCAGTCTCAGAGTCATTGCATAGTCTTCCACAGTGGTAGACTGTGCAGACCAAGCAGGCAAGGCCATATTTGCCCTAGCAATGCTACCACTTAGATTTTTAAGAAATGCTTACCATTTTAAGAAGCAGATAAATAATAAAGACAAATTCAGATGAAAAAGACCTCTAAATGGGTAACAGTAATGATAAATATATGTATGTAGGCTTGGGAGAGAGAAGAAGAGGATTATAGAGAGTTATAAAAAAGGCAAATTGTTAAAATTAAAGTCTATAAAAACAGAATAAACTTATAAAAAAACTAATACAGCAAGAAAGATGAGCCACATAAAATGAAAAATACACAGAGAGTCTGGATTATGTATACTACAGTGTTTTCTTTGAATTTTTTGACTGCAGAGAGATATTTAGGGGGCTGCTAAGATTAATCAACAAAATGGTATCTTGACTTCAGAATTTGAGTCTAAGAATATGTTGCTTTGCAAAAGACCCTCCTCGTGGAGTTTGATAGAGAATTGGGCAAGAAACTGCTCTTTCCTGGACTGCTTGATGATGTGCTGTATGAACTGGACATACAGGATCCAAAGAGAAATGACTGATGAATTTGCCTAAAGGTGAGATTGTCCTTCGATATTCCTGCTTTATGAAAGAGTCTGCCAGACATTCTGCAAGACACACACAAACAAAAAAAAAATGACTGAAAAACTGCCAGTATAGGTGGAACTGTCTTTGAAATTTCCTGCTTCATTGAAAAGTTTTCTGGATACTATGAGCCTGTAGGCTGAAGATGGACACTCCAGTGTTACAGAACTTTGGGTGACTGTGCAGGCAGCTAGACGTGTCTGTCCATTCTATAGTTTTGGAAGTTGCTTACAATGCACTTCCTGTTTACTTAGGTAATATTATATCCTTCTGGAGTCCTTGATGGAGTTGAAGAATACACAATTATGATTACAGTTTTCCATAGATATGGTAACAGATAAAGTAGATATAAATATTGGAACTGTAATTCTAGATTAATAACTGTTTTGTTATAAGTAATTTTACTATGTTAAAGTTGAAACCTTCCTTTTTATTTAAACAGAACAAGGGATGTGATGTGGAATTCCCTTCTGTATGCCCTGAATACCATTGATTGATAAAGAAACTGTCTTGGCCTGTGATAGGGCAAAAGAGTAGAGCGAGGCAGGGAAATTAAACTGAATGCTGGTAAACAAAGGCAGAGTTTAAAGATGCCATATAGCCCTGCCATAGACAGATACTGGAATGTTACCTGGTAAGTCACAGTCACATGGCAATACAGAGATTAATAGAAATGGATTAAATTAATGTGTAAGAGCTAGAAACAAAAGGCTAGAGCTAATAGGAAAAACAACAATTTAATTAATATAGATTCTGTGTGATTATTTTGGGAGACGGGGCTGCTGGGAAATGAACAAACGACCTCCAAAAAAAAAGTTATGAGAATTCTCATCTTGAAGGGACAAATTCCCAAAACACTAAATGACAGTGTGTCTTTTCTCAGTATTTATAAACATAAAAGAAGGCTTATTTCCTAAGAGCCAATACATATATGATAAGTTTAAGACTTTTGATTATAATACAGACCTCTTATTTCTCCAGCATGACCAGAATCAAGAAAAACATTATGAAATGATTAAAATGAAGAGAGACAAAACACCTATAAGGAATGTGGAAAGTGCTTTAAAAGCTGTACATGCCTCGATAGGAATAAGAGGCTTAACTGCAAAGAGAAGGCTAAAAATGCAAAGATTGTGGCGAGTCATTTACCCATCATCCAAATCTTAAAGCTCACCAGAGAATCCAGACTGGTGAGAAACTTTACATATGTCAAGAATGTGGCAAGACCTTTACCCACTTTTCAAATCTTCACAGACATCACAGAATCCATACTGGTGAGAAACCTTACAGATGTTAGAAATGTGGCAAGTCTTTTACCTAGGTCTCAATTCTTCATACTCATCGCAGAATCCATACTGGTGGGAAACGTTATAAATGTCAATAATATTGCAAGTTCTTTTCCTATCAGAGAAATCTTCAAGATCACCAGAGAATCCATAGTGGTGAGAAACTTTACAAGTGTCAAGTATATGGCAAGTCCTTTCCCAATTTCTTAACTCTTCAAACTCATCAAAGATTTCATACTGCTAAGAAATTTTACAGAAGTCAAGCATGTGGCAAGTTTTTTACCAAGGTCTCAATTCTTCAAACTTATCACAGAATTCATATTCATGAGTAACCTTACAGATGTCAAGAATGTGACAACTTCTTTACACGTCACAAAATCTTCAAGATCACCATAGAATTCATATTGATGAGAAACCTTACAGATGTGAAGATTGACAAGTCTTTTACCGAGGTCTAAACTCTTCAAACTCATGACAGAATTCATAGTGGTTAGAAAACTTACAAATGTCAGGAATGTGGCAAGTCCTTTAACACACAGTCAATTCTTAGAAAGCAGCAAAAAACATGTGATGGGTACATTTCACAAAATATCTTAGTATAGCTCAAATTACTTCTCTCCACTAATCTTCATACATTGAAGAACTTATTACACAGACTGACAAGCTTCAAGTAATTTTCAGACTTTAGTCAATACTTAGCTTGACAGTTCTTATAAATTTAGAAATATTGTATCTAGATTTGAACTTTATGGACATCATGTATTTGTTGAAAACTGAATAGTTTATGCATTATTGTTATGGTCACAATTATTGAAACATCAGCTGCTATGAATAAATAAATATTTCTAGTAGGACTGAGTTAAGCAATAATAATTCTTGACTATATGTCAAGATAATATATTAAAGAAGCAGCCAACTTCAAATTCTTTCAGATTTTGATTGATATTTAAGTTTCTTGGTATATTCTTGCTATGTAATGTGATTATATTCTATATTAATGTAATTTTTAATTTTCCTGAAATTATTTGTGATTTCACATAAATATCAACTTGCTTTAAACGTCATGGGTTTAAAAAAACAGGCAACAGTAAATGTTTGAGGAAATGATTGAGGGAAAAGTTCACAGAAAGCTACTACATAGAAAGCTGCAAGGAAATTAGTTGACCATAGAGACAGAAATGGAAAGAAAATCCAAGGTAAGAAAAGCTCAGGTTAAAATTTTAAAAGACAAGAGAAACAAAGACCATCCTGCCAATGGGACACTAGGTGGCAGTAAAACGAAGTCTAAATTATACTTCAGATTTTGCACTGTGACAATGTCCTCCCTACATACAGACTGTCTGAACTAAGTCACTTTCTAACATGGTCTAACATCCACATGAACTAATGAACAAGGTATCTGATGGTCTTTACCAGTTTCCCTAGGTACAATAACATAGATAAAATGCTATTCTGTGAATCCTACCATCGTCAAAGGAACCTGTTCTCTGTAGAAAGAGAACATGGTAAAAACAGAACTTGGTGACTGGTTAGGGCTTTGAAGGAGGGCGAGAGTTCAAGTCTCCCTTACTTCAGTGATTCAATACAATTTACCCACTGATGCTTACTAGAATAGAGACTACAGCAGACAGAGAAATGGTCAGCCAAGATTCAGTAAATGGAGAAAGACATCTACAGTCTTTAATGTGAAATTTAGACAGACAGAGGCCTCAGAAAACACAGCTATATGGACAGCTACGGAGGAAATTGCCTGTAAAAAAGCATGTGGATTCAATAAGATAAACATTCATAAATATAACTTAAACTTAAAATGTAAATTTACACAGAACTCTGAAATATTTAAATGAAAATATCTGAGGCAGAATAGCCAGGGAATCCAGTTGTCCAGATATGGGAATTTCAAATAGAATCACATGAAGTTTTAAAAGTCACATGACTAGTATATTTCAATTTTGGGAATCACAGTCATTTGGTGTACTAGACTTAGGCACATGTCTAAGATTGAATTTCTAGGTCATTTTATTTGACTTATGATGTTATATGCATAGAAAGCATATTAGTGCTTCTGTTCAACTGTAAATCCCACAGAGGCCTTTGTCATTATTTTTCCGTATTATTATTATAGAATAAGCCACTTCATTTATCATAAAGACACATTTGTTATATTTATCAAATTCTATTTTCTTTCACTTGAGCTTAATGAGGTGAATGGGAAGGGTCCTGGGAATGGGGAAGTATGGAGATGTATATGACTTGGGTCCTGCTGTCTAGATGCTCTCTGCAGCCTGGCAGACAATGGATCACAAAAGATTCTCCCAGATCCACCCACACGTGAACTCCATTGCTTTTAAAATTAGAGAGGATTACCCTTAGCTCTTTTCTTTATTTTGTTATATGAGGTGGTACCTTCTTCAAATGAGTACCATAATTATGTTTTTCAACTATTTCAGGAATGTTTCTTTTAAATATTTTTTGATGAGTTCCTTTACAGACATACAATGGCGATACTCTCCCTATTTGTAATTTTCTCATCATTTGCACTGAGGGTTCTCAAGAAGGTAGAGAGAGAGGCACTGTCATAGTCACCTCATATTTTTTCTTTTTTTCTCATTCCAAATTTGTTCACTACAGGAGGGAGTGTGGAGTTTTAATTTTGTTGGGTTTCCCCACAGAATTTCTTCTCCTTTATGTGCTTGTTTTCAAATTTAGTATGTCTTTAAAAGTCAAAAGTCATAGACCAAAAAAAGTAATACATTCTTAATATTTAACAGTTAAACATCTTCAGTTATGTTCAGTATGTCTGAAATCACTAGGCTATCTTTAAACACTGAAAACAATTTACATTCTCCAAAAGTGAACTAAAATTCATGAGTCTGTGACCTTAATTGTGTCAGTGTTGTTTGGAATAAACTTATGTTATGGTGTGTCATGTATCCGAAAACATGAGTTAGATGAGATTTAATTGTAAAAACAATTCTCATATTCAAAGATTTGACCTATGTGTTTCCTCATAGAAATGATAATATTGTTCCTTAGGAGTATTCATTAAACAACTATTTTTTCTCACAAATCCATGATTATTATATCTCAAATGAATATCTTGACAACACATAATATGGAAGGAAATGTTTTTGTAAGTATCATGTAGGATTTTTATTGTATTTTAATAAATTTAAGTATTTTTGAAGGTTTAGCATCCTTACAGAATTTTTTCTCATGAATAATCTCTCAAAGATGAATGCCATTCATTACTTTTAATCATACACGTTAGATTGGCTTGAGATCACAGACAGTGAGGAGAGTTATTACCGTGTCAAACATCTAGATCCACATGTTTATACACATTCAGCTCT
Organism: Myodes glareolus; assembly: GCF_982192425.1. NCBI lineage: Eukaryota > Metazoa > Chordata > Mammalia > Rodentia > Cricetidae > Myodes > Myodes glareolus. The sequence continues at coordinate 84,950,550 of NC_142027.1, forward strand.
GCTTCTGAGTAAGAGAAGAAGCAGTTGATAGTAAAGCTTTGGGGACAACAATTGATGAATAAATCCATTACACCTATTACACTGGGAGACGGAACTAACTTATTCAAACAGTAGAGACTGTCAAATTGTCAGAAAGACCAAAATGTATGGCAAAATAGTTCAGCATCAATGTAAAGCATTTTTATATGGTCAGGGAGGAGAGACAAACAAATAAAAACTCTCTGTACAAAGCACAGCAAGAATCAGGGACAAGGAACAGATTTTTTTTTCAAACCATATTCTGTGGTTGTGTTGTGCATGTACATGTTCTATCTGTGCTACATCAGGTTCTAATGGAGTCTACTGTCTCCTTGTGACAGTGGAATAAGTAAGTAGAGTGAAACCGAGATTCAAAGGTTCCATTCTTATTTTCTAGGCGTCTTTCTTTACCTATCCCCACATCCTTCATACATAGCTCTTTGTTACTCGTGTTTAAGTAAAAGGAGGGTTCCTAACAGTAGTCCTCATGGGAATTATGAAAATCTCAGTATTTGATTTTCATATCAGAATATATGAGTCCATAAGAATGTATCAGTGTTTCTATTTTGTTGATTTCAGCCCTCAGTTTGATTATTTCCAGTCTTCTACTCCTCCTGGGAGAGTCTGATTCTTTTTTTCCAGAGCTTTCAGGTGTGCTGTTAAGTCTCCAATGTGTGCTTTCTCCATTTTCTTTAATTGGGCACTTAGTGCTATGAACTTTCCTCTTAGCACTGCTTTCATTGTGTCCCCTAGGTTTGAGTATGTTGTATCTTTATTTTCATTAAATTCAAGGAAGACTTTAATTTCTTTCTTTATTTCTCCTTGACCCAGGGATGATTCAGTAGTTGACTGTTCAACTTCCACGAATTTGTAGACTTTCTGGTGTTCGAATTGTTATTGAATTCTAACTTTATTCAATGGTGATCTGACAAGACACAGGTGGTTACTAATATTTTTTTGTATCTGTGGAAGTTTGCTTTGTTACCAAGTACGTGGTCAATTTTCGAGAAGGTTCCGTGAGCTGCAGAGAAGAAGGTATATTCTTTCCTTCTTGGGTGGAATGTTCTATAGATATCTGTTAAGTCCATTTGATTCATTACCTCTAGTAATTCTCTTATTTCTCTGTTGAGTTTCTGTCTGATTGACCTGTCCATTGGTGAGAAGAGTGTGTTGAAGTCTCATACTATTAGTGTGTGGTTTGATTACTGCCTTGAGTTCTAAAAGTTCTTTTACATAAGTGGGTGCTTTTATATTAGGGGCATAGATATTCAGGATTGAGACTTCCTCCTGATGAATTGTTCCTGTTATGAGTATGAAATGTCCATCTCCATCTCTTCTGATTGATTTTAGTTTGAAGTCAGTTTTGTTAGATATTAGAATGGCCACACCCGGTTGTTTCTTAGGTCCATTTGCTTGGAAAACCGAGATGGAAAACTGTATTTTTGACGAACCCCTGACTAGCCCTAATCAATTAAGATGCACTAATATGATTTCAACTTGCTTAAGCCAATAATATCTAAAATTACCAAACTTCCTTCACCACTCCCCTCAGTAAGGCTTAAAAAAAATCCTACAATGCTCTCAGGATCATTGACATCTTGCCTTTTGGAAGGATGATCAGGCCCCAGTATGCTGGTATAGTAATAATAATAATAAAAGACTCTTTGCTTTTTGCAAAAAAAAATGTATCATAACATACTGTGGTAATATGTCACATGCTTAATGAACAATGTCTACTGTTAAAGCATCTTGAACTCTACTGCCTCCATTAAAAGAAGTCAAAAATACTTGCAGTTCTCTCAAAATTTCAAAGTCACAAATAACTGCATGTTGAAATAAAATTGCTTTCCCTTGTGCTTCATTCCACAGCTTCTATTTGTTAATCTAATTAGCAGCCCCAACATCTTTGTGAACCATGTCAATAAAAGCAAGGTAGAGGTTATGATAAGCTTTATAAGATTTTAATCTGCATTTGAGTTCAACTTTCCTTTCCCCACTGATGCTTTGCCTTGGGTGAGTACAACAGGCTAGTGCAGCCCACAATCTCACTGGATAACCTGACTGCTGAGCAAACCACTTGAACTCAGCAAGTGAGAAACTCAGGATTTTAATCGCTCTTGTTTTCATGAGTATCCGTTTAACCAAGTCAGGAGTAAATACTCCCTGATTTCTGAGGCTCTGCAGATGGTGACTGTGCATGTAGCAGGTGAATGGTATTTAGTAATACTTTTTTAAAAAAGCAAATCCTCTAGAGAGAATCGAGGAACAGAAGCTCAGAAGAGATGGAGGGTTCTATAGTAAGTATGTCTCTGCACAGCAGCTATGCTCAATTTCTTCTGCAATGTTGATATATTTATGTTGCACATTTCTCTGCTTCTCATAGTCTTGTCTAAGGAGTTTATTTCTTTTGATATTTGTTTGTCTGTGCTAAATTATTACAGTTATGATTGAGTCTTTAAATATATACTATTGTGTCAAATTCCCACTGTTTTGTTTTGTTTTGTTCTTGCCTGCTCATTTTTTTCAAGACATAGATCCTCAATGAACTGATGATGCTTATCATGAAGGATTCCATTGTAACAGAGGAATATTGTAGTTTTCTGATGCCCAATTCCTCCAGAGACCAAGTCACATCCTCATATAAAGACAGAAAATGCAAATATGTGGCATGACTTCTACACGGGGCTCTCTTGGTTTAGTGGTTTATGAAAATGCATGCTCGTTCACATGAAATGCGTAGTCTAGCATAACTTTTTCAGTTACGAGGAAGTGGAATTAGGAATGGCATATTCTTGTGGAAAACAAAACTCCATATATGGAATTCACTTGAGAATCTGGAATGTGACAGACATATGTAGCTTATGCGTGGCATAAAATTGATACTGTTGTATTCACACTACAGTTTCCATGCTCTATTCCTTGGGCAATCACTATCCCAGCAAAACTGATGTGACTCTGTGTGTGAAAAGCTGTCATCAGTTTATCTTAATGTATTGATGTTGACTTCATTCACCTGTATTCGGTTCTCTGTGACAATGTCTACCACTTCAGAGATCATTAGTTTGGTTGTTTTTTATTTCTTATTTCATATATAGTGTCTGATTCTTTAACCAGGATATGTTGGATTCATGTTATCAGAAATAATTATTTTGAAGCATTGCCAAGTGATGAACATAAACTACCACACCTTTGCAGAAAATGAACTTTTCCCTAATTATTTACATTTGATCCCTTGCATTGGAAACTCCCTTGCATGGGATTTTCACACATTTCCCCCAGGGAACATGGATGTTTACATATGAAGATTTCAGGAAAATAGGGGTCTATTTATAAGTTTTTATACTTATCCTTCTATTGAAAACAGGTTTCCTTACATAATTTCTTAATTGTGTTTGTCTCAACTCTACTATGCCCAACTCTTCCCCATCTTTTTCCCATCCAGATCCAACCCCTTTCTTTCTCTCATCACAAAAAAACTGGTTTCTAAGGGAAAATAAGAATAAAAAAAATATACTATTGTATAGTAAGATAAAACAAAAACTACCACAGAATAATAGAAAAAAACAATTAGAAGACAAATAGCCCAAGAAAAGCCAAAAGAAACAGAATCCTACAATACACTCAGTTGGAATCTGTAATAGTGTGTGTGTGTGTGTGTGTGTGTGTGTGTGTGTGTACGTGTGCGTGTGCGTGTGCCTGTGTGTGTGTGAAAATATGATAAGAAAATGTGTAAATTAGATGAGATATAAGGAAAAGAAAGGATGTAAAGTTCTGACATGACATAATGAGACAAGGAACATCCAAGATGCTGTTAAATTTTGGGGGATGTGGGGTGTTTTTTTCAAGACAGGGTTTCCCTGTAGCTTTGGAGTCAGTCCTGGAACTAGCTCTTGTAGACCTGGCTGGCCTCAAATTCGCAGAGATCCACCTGCCTCTGCCTCCTGAGTGCTATGATTAAAGGTGTGTGCCACCACCGCCTAGCTTGCTATTGAATTTTTGAAAGTAAATTCTTATCCTAGCGACAATTCCTTTAAAAAAGTAAATTTTCATTTGAAAATGAATATAAATCAGAGATAGCTTCTGGGTTAGGGATCTGTGCATGAGTCCACTTCTTACTTAATTTCTAACATTAAATCAGGTGCATAACTACATGCCCTATGTATGCTGCTTCTATTTCTGCTAGTTAATATGTCCTTCAATCCAGCTGAGGTAGAGGGCTGTGTGTTTGGGAAGGGTGTGTGGGTATTTGTATTCTCCATCATCCTTGACTCTTGCACACTAGCTTCATCCTTTTTTAAAACTTTTATTTAAAAAGCTATCTTTTTTCATTTCATGTACCAATCCCAGTTGCCCCTCCCTCCTTCCTATTCCTTTCATATTACCCCCCTCCCCGCACTCAATCCCATAAACTCCTCAGAGAGGATAAGGCATATTGCTTTGAGAAAGGACCAAGTCCTTCATGCTACATCTAGGATGAGCAAGGTATCCCTCCTAAGAGAATGGGTTCCAAAAAGTCATTATAAGCAGTAAGGATAAACCCTGGCCAACTGCCTGTGGCCCCCAGTCAGCCCCAGCCATACAATGTAACCCACATTCAGAAGGCCTAACTCGGTCCTCTGCTGGTTCCTTTCCTATCTAGTTAGAGTTGGTGAGCTTCTTTCAGCTCAGTCAAGCTGTTTCAGCAGGTATGCCCATCATGGTCTTGACCTCTTTGCTCATATTCTCACTCTTCTCACTCTTCAGCTGGAATTTGGGAGATCAGCCCAGTGCTCCACTGTGAATCTGTGGCTCTGCTTCCATCAGTTGCTGGACAAAGGTTCTTTGATGACATTTGGGATCGTCTTTAATCAGACTGCAGGGCAAGGCCAGTTTGGTCACCCTTTCCACTATTGCTTAGGGTCTTAGATGGGGTCATCCTAGTGGATTCTAGGAAATTTCTTTAGTGGCAGTTTTTTTGCTAGCCTCATAAAGGCTCCCACAATTAAGATATCTCTTTCTTTGTTCTCTGTCTCTGTCTTTTCCCAATCTCATATATCCAGTTACCTCTAGTTCCCTTCCACCATTCCTTTCTCCCCTCCTCTTCCCCTTCCAACCTCCCTTCTCCTGCCCTCCCGACATGCTCCCAATTTTCTCAGGAGATCTAGTCTACTTTCCCTTCCCAGGGGCATCTATATATGTTTCTCTTAGGATTCTCTTTGTTACTTGGCTTCTCTGGGCTCATGGACTATAGGATTTGGTTATAGCTAAATCCACCTATGAGTGAACAAATACCATGCTCATCTTTCTGGGTCTGGGTTACCTCAATCAGTACTGTTTTTCTAGTTTTACTCATTTGCATGCAAATTTTAAGATGCCACTGTCTTTTATTGCTGAGTAGTACTCCACTGTGTAAATGTCCCACATTTTCTTTATCCGATCTTTGCTTGAGGATCACCTAGGTTGTTTCGAGGTTCTGGCTATTACAAATAATGCATCTATGAACATATGAACATAGTTGAACAAATGTCCATGTAGTATGATTGAGCATCCTTTAGACATATGCCCAAAAGTGGTATTGCTAGGTTCTAAGGTACGTTGAATCCCAATTTTCTGTGAAATTTCCATACTGATTTCCAGAGTGGTTGTAAAGTTTGCATTCCCTCCAGCAATGGAGGAATGTTCCTCTTTCTTTGCATGCTCTCCACCATAGGCTGCCATTGGTGTTTTTGATCTTAGACATACTGACAGGTATAAGATGGTATCTCAGAACTGTTTTGATTTGCAATTCTCTGATGGATAAGAATGTTGAACATTCCCCTAAGTGTCTTTTGTCCATATGAAATTATTCTATTTAAATTCTCTGTTTAGATCTGTACCCCATTTTTAATTGGATTATTTAGTATTTTGGTGTCTAATTGCTTGAGTTCTGTATATATTTTGGAAATCAGTCCTCTGTCTGATGTGGGGTTGGTGAAGATATTTTCCCATTTAGTAGGCTGGTTTTTTTGTCTTATTGACTGTGATTTTTGATTTATAGAAGCTTCTCAGTTTTATTTATTGTTACTCTCGGTGTCTGTACTGCTGAATTTATTATATTTAGGAAGTGGTCTCCTGTGCCCATGCATTTAAAGCTGCTTTCCACTTTCTCTTCTATCATGTTCAGTGTGCTATGATTTATAATGAGGTCTATAAACCATTGGGACTTGAGTTTTGTGCTTGAGGATAGATATGGATCTATTTTCATTCTTCTACATGTTGATATTCAGTTATGCCAGCATGGTTTGTTGAAGAATCTGTCTTTTTTCGATTGTATAATTTAAAATTCTTCGTTAAAAATTAGGTGTTTATAGGTGTGTGGATTAATATACAGAACTTCAATTCTATTCCATTGGTCAAACAGTCTGATTTATACCAATACCAGACCATTACATTATTGTAACTCTATAACAGAGCTCGATGTCAGGGACGTTGACGCCTCCAGAAGTTCTTTATTGTACAGGATTGTTATGGCAATCGAGGGTTTTTTGGATTTTCATGTGAAGTTGATTATTGTTCTTTCAAGGTCTGTGAAGATTTCTTTTGAAATTTTGATGGGGATTGCATTGAATCAATAGATTGCTTTTGGGAGTATTGCCATTTTTATTATGTTGATCCTACCTATACAAGAGCATGGGAGATCTTTCCATTTTCTGCTATCTTCTTCAGTTTCCTTCTTCAAAGATGTAAAGTTCTTGTCGAACAGGTCTTTCACTTGTTTGGTTAGTGTTACCCACAAGATATTTTATGTTATTTGTTTTGTGAATGGTGGTATTTATCTGATTTCTTTCTCAGCTTCTTTATCATTTGTGTGTAGGGGGCTACTAATTTTTTTAGTTGATCTTGTATCCTTCAATAATATTGAAGGTAATTTATTCATCTGTAGAAGTTCCCTAGTAGAGTTTTTGGGGTCATGTGTGTATACTGTCATATAATATGCAAATAGCAAAGTTTGACTTCTTCCAATTTATATCCACTTGATCTCCTTTTGTTGTCTTATTGCTCTAGCTAAAACCTTAAGAACTATTTTGAATAGATATAGAAAGAGTGGACAGCCTCGTCTTGTTTTTAATTTTGGTGTAATCCCTTTGACTTTCTCTCCATTTAATTTGATGTTGACTGTCATCTTACTGTATATTCCTTTTATTATGGTTAGATACGTTCCTTGTATCCCTGATCTCTACAAGACCTTTATCATAAAGATGTTTCAAATGCTTTTTCAGCATCTGATGAGATAATCGTGTAATCTTTCAGTTTATTTTGTGGTGAGTTGCATTGATAGGTTTTTGTACATTGAAAAATCCCTTCATCCTGCGGTGAAACTGACTTGATCATGGTGAATTTAGGGGTTTTTGTTTGTTTGTTTGTTTGTTTGTTTGGTTGGTTGGTTGGTTGGTTGGTTTTGGTTTTTCAAGACAGAGTCTCTCTGTTGCTTTGGAGCCTGTCCTGGAACTAGCTCTTGTAGACCAGGCTGGCTTCAAACTCAGAGAGATTCATCCACCTCTGCCTCCTGTGTGCTGGAATTAAAAGTGTGCACAGTAATTTATTGAGTATATTTGGATCAATGATTATGGGTGGGATTGATCTGTAATTCTCTTTCTTGATTGCATCTTTGTGTGGTTTTGGTATCAGGGTAACTGGAGCCTCAGAAAAAGAATTTGACAATGTTCCTTCTGTTTCTATTATGTTGAACACTTTGAGAAGTATAGGTATTAGCTCTTCTTTGAAATTCTTGTAGAATTCTGCACAGAAACCATTCAACTCTGGATTTTTTTGGTTAAGAGGCTTGTGATAACAGCTTCTATTTCCTTGCAGTTTATACATCTATTTAAAATTGTCAAACTGGTCTAGATTTAATTTTGGTATATGGTATCCATCTAAAAACTTATCCTTTTTTTTTTACATTTTCCAATTTCATGGAGTACGGGCTTTTGTAGTATGATCTAATGATCCTCTTGATTTCTTCACTCTCTGTAGTTATATCTCCCTTTTCATTTCTTATGTTCTTAATTTGGATCCAGAGGGTTACTCCATTTTTTTGTATCTGTTGAGATTGGCTTTGCTACCAATTATGTGATCAACTTTAGAAAAGGTTCTGTGAGGTGTTTAGAAGGTGGTATATTCTTTTGTATTTGGGTGGAATAATCTGTAGGTGTCTGTAAATTACATTTGATTCGTTAATCTGTTAGTCTTCTTATTTCTCTTTTAAGTTTTCTCTGCTTTACCTGTCCATTGGGGAGAATGGGGTGTTTAAGTCCCACACTATTACTGTGTAGGGTTTGATTTACAATTTAATCTTTAGTAATGTTTATTTTACAAATGTGGATGTTCCTGCATTTGGGGCATAGATGTTCAGGATTGAGACTTCACCTTGATGGATTGGTCCTATTATGATTATAAGGTGTTTTTCTCCATCTCTTTTGATTGATTTTAGTTTGAAGTCTATTTTGTTAGATATTAAAATAGCTACACTTACTTGTTCCTTAGGTCCATTTGATTGGAAAAATCTTTTCCCAACCATTTACTCTGAGTTAATATATGTCTTTGAGGTTGAAGTATGTTTCTTGTATACAGCAGAAGGCTGGATCATGCTTTCATAATCATTCTCTTGGCATGTGTCTTTCCATAGGTGAATTGAGTTCATTGATATTAAAAGATATTAATGACCAGTGTTTGTTAATTCCTGTTAGTTTTTGATAAAAGTTTGTGTTTCCCTTCTTTGGGTTTTGTTGATGTGAGGTTATCTGTTGCATGTATTTGTATGTGTGCAAGTAGCTTTGTTTGGTCAGAGTTTTCCTTCTTGTACTTTGTGTAGTGCTGGATTTGTGGATAGGTATTGTTTAAATCTGTTTTTTTCATAGATTATCTTGTTTGCCATTGGTGATTTAAAACTTTTCTGGTTTTAGTAGTCTGGCCATGCATTTGTGGTGTCTTCAAGTCAGCAGCACATCTGCCCAGGATGTGACTAGAACAATGGAAGAAAACAGTGTACTACAGACACATATAGAAAAAAAATTCATAAAGTACAATTAAACAATGAAACAGTAAAAATCATAAAAATGTTTAAGATGTAGTTAAGTGATAATGAATATGTTAAAGAATTAGAGTAGGAAAAAAGACAACAGGGAAATGTATGATGAATAATATAATTATACTGTCCATGAGGGCATGTTCTTGGTATTTTGTCCTTTTTGTCCTATCTTCTCCATGACAATTCATGTAGAAAAAATTGATGAAGGACAAAGTGCTGTTTGTAATATTATCTCTAATCTAGAATACCAGATTTGGGGGAATGTTGTTCACAGAGTTGTTTAGTCACATTTTTGTTGGTGTTTTTATTGATTCTTTGGAAATTTTGCTGAGTAACTTATGGTACTTTAGTTCAGACTCATCTTATGTTCTTGAAGCAGTGATGGGACCCTGTAGAGGAGAGTCAGTTTTGGATGTCAGCTGATCCAAGCCATGCGTCAGCTACACGATCTACATCCTTCACTTGTCCTTTATAAATCTTCCCACAGTGTTTCCAGCACTTATTCAGGACTCAGAAATTAGTCTCTTTTTAGGTCACCACATACAGGTGTCAGCCCTTCCATGATCTTCCCACTGATGTCATTAGAATCATATACAGTAAGAATTTCTGCTTCTTCCTTGGATATGGAAATTCTGACTTTGCTACACATCTTATGTTTGACATATTTTTATTTGACAGCAGTGTATGCCCACATGGCTGCAACTTTACAGCTCATGTTTCTTCAGCCTGTGGTTTCTAAAGAAAAAATTGCCATGAAAATAGATAGTTAAGGGCACGGGTGAAGTCTGGAACTTCACTTGAAGATAATCGGGCTCCCATTTATATACCCTATTTTAGTCCATAGATCTGCATCTTAACTTGTCCTACTTGGTTTAATATTTCCAGCACATGGATTTTTAGTATGGACTGTATTTTGGAGTATGTCTTTTAGAATAATGCTAAGCAAGAACACATCAAGTTTTGCGGTGAACTCTTGTATCCTTAGTCTAAGTAAAGAAATATATACATGGGCACTTGATAAACTCTTTTCTTTCATGACAGGGAATCTTGACATTCCAGGATGTGGCAATTGATTTCTCTCCAGATGAGTGGGATTGCCTCAACTTTGCACAGAGGGCTTTGTACAGGGAAGTCATGTTGGAGAACTACAGTAACATGGTCTCTGTGGGTGAGACTTTTTTCTTTTCTGATTCCTTCATCATAATTGTTTCCTACAAGTATGTTTTACATCTATGTCTGAATTGTCTGCCTCATTTTCATTTGCCAATTTAATAAAAATCTTGGAGTTCATGTAGAACACAATATTCTGTGTAACTTTATCTTGTCAATATATTCCTGACTCCTGGAGAAGATATTCATCATTCAAACTTTCCTAATACGTTTTACTCTTTAGGCACATCACCGATAATATATTGATTTGCATCTTAATGATTCATAATGTGTTTGCATTTGATCCAGTAGTAATTTACAAAGAAATTCAAGGTATAAAATATTAACAAAAATGCTTTTCAGTGTGTTAAAATATTTGGAGATAGCAATAGGAAAATCATATTTGGAATTTTAAATTATAGGTCATCTTATATAATCAGTGTGGTGGTTTATGAGAAATCCATGTGTTTTATTATTGTTATCCCAAGTTGTGGTCATAAGTCTCTTCCAACATGCAGGTCTTTCAGTGTCAAAACCAGATCTGATCAGATTTCTTGAACAAAACAAAGAACCCTGGAATATGAACATAGGAGAGACAGAAGGCAATGAACAAGGTAAGCCAGAATGAAGCATTGGCACACGTGGGAAACCTAGGGCATGGAGAAATTCTGACCTGAAGTGGGATGCATGGTGTAGGAGGGCCTTTTGTTTATGTATTGTTTTCATTGGTTAATCAATAAAGAAACTGCTTTGCCTGATAGGTCAGAACTTAGGTAGGCAGTGAAGACAGAACTGAATTCTGGGAGGAGAAAAGCAGAGTCAGAATGAGAGAGCCACCATGGAGACACCAGGTCACACATGCTAAATCTCTCCCTGTAAGCCACAAAGGCCTCATAGTGAACACAGATTAATAAAAATGGGTTAAATCAAAATGTGGGAGTTAGCTAATAGGGGGATAGAGCTAATGGCCAAGTCATGTTTTAATTAATACAATTTCTGTGTAATTATTTTGGGTGTAAGCTAGCGGATGGCCAGAACAAAAGGCTCCCTCTCCCTGTAACAGATACACAAATATTTCTATGTAAAATTATGTAAAAATTCACATTGAATGATTATTCCAAATTACTTTATAAGTAAAATGACCTAAAATGTCACTTTGAATAATTAACTTAAATTATGGTATAAAGCAGAAGTAAAATGATTTGTTGACATATCTTTGAACTCTATCAGGCTTTGAAATGAACAATATTGAAATGAAAATTAGCATTAAAAAGTTTCACAGTGTTTGAAGGAGTATTGCTCTGTACATGTTCATGTCTGTTTCTCTGCTCTCATGACAGAATTACATGGCTTTCACAGTTGTGTAGTCTCACATAAAATCAGGAAATATAAATCTTATAGCTGTATTCATTTTGGAGGATTGTAGAGTTCATTCTTTATGTGAGATACTACAGAACTTAAAAGGTAACTTTTTCTATTTCTGCAAAATATTCTTTAGAAATTAAGACTTGTTTAGAGTCATACATGTTATTGGTCTAATTTAATATCACCTACTAATCTTTGACTATCAAAATTTATGTTAACTTCCACATAAATGTTGTATATGCACTTGTTTTCCTTTGTGTTTTATATCAGTAATGGAATATGTTTGAAGAAATATCCACAATATTTTACTTTTAATACTTTTATTAGTGATTTAAGAATACCTTGCAGTATCATTTGAGCAAATTCAACTCTCCACTCTTCCCAAGTTCCACTTCCTCCAGACATCTTTGGGTTTTTTTTCCTCTTCTTTTTTTACATTCACAGAGTTCAATCTGAAACTCCCATAAAATTCTGGGTGTTGAGCATGGCCTACAATATGGTTGAATAATTATGAGCTGCACATTCTTAAAATCAACATTATTCCCTTTATCCAAGTATCTTTAAGATAATAGTAGCTTCTCAGGAAGGCATGGTTCTTCAGGTCCTTTCTTACTGTCTCCCAAGGATTTTCATCTGGCTTGGGATTGCTCAGGTCTGATACATTCTGTCCTAATTTCTTGAGTTTATAAGGACAACTGTCATGTTGTTCACAGAAAGCACTATTTTCTTATAGTCATTCATGACTTCCTGCCTTATTGTGTATTATCACTCTGTCCTGAATGACCACTGAACAGTTCATGGAATAGGTTTGATATAAACATACTAGTTAAAACTGAATATTTTCTTGTTGTTTGTACCATGTCCAGCTGTGAGCCACCTTTTAGTTGTCAAATTAGACAGACATTTTTAGAATGAAGGCTTAGAGACACAACAGTCTGTAAATAAATCAATAGGATATCAAAAATAATTTTAGTACAATATCCAAGCAGAATAATGGTAGTAGGTGGTACTTTCTATCTTTTAAGAATGCATTTGGATTAACATGAATGCTCCTCAGATTATTCTACAAAATAAAAACAGCAGAACACTGTGAAATTCTTTTCATGAGGACAGTTACCTTGATACCTAATCCATGTATACACCCAATATGTAAGTGAAATATATGCCAATATAATTATGAACATATATACAAAGGTCATCAATAAAATATTGCAACCTGCATCTAAGAACATATCAAAAAGATAGACTACCATAGGCTTCATGTCAAGACATTTAGGGGTAGACGAATCATTCAAAACCAATAAGTGTAATCTACCATTTGTACAAACTAAAGTCAAATTCCAGAAGTTCATCTTGTTAGATGCAGAAAAACCTTTGACAAAATTGACACTCCTTCTTGATAGAAGTCCTGGAGAGTTTAGGGGTGCAAGAGATATACCTCCAAATAAAAGATGCAATTCACAGAAAGGGTATAGCCCACATCAAACTAAATGGAAAGAATTCAAAGACTCTCTAATAAAATAGGGAACAATGCAAGTGTACTCAATTTATCTATATGTATTCAATACAGTACTTGAAATCTTAGCTTAAACGATAACAAAATGAGAAGATCTAGAAGTAATTAATAGCAAAGGAAGAAATCAAAAATATGTTATGTGCAGATGCTATGTTTTATGTATAAAAGACTCTAAGAACTCTATGTAGAAACTTGCACGATTGAGAAACACTTTCAACAAGATAAGGAATGCAAAATTAGCTAACAAAAAGCAGTTGCCTTCCTATACACAAATGAAAGAAGACTTAAATGGAATTCAGGGAAATGATGTCTTTCATAATAACCTCAAAAAATAGTTTTGGGTAATTAGAACTCAAATAGTGAAAGATCATTTTAAAACCTTTAAGGCACTGAAGAAATAAATTAAAAAGGATATTGGAAGATGTAAAAATATCTATGCTCAAGGACTGGTCAATTGATATAGTAATATACTGATTCAGTGAAAGCCCTATCGAAATTCTAAAACAATTCTTCTCAGATCTCAAAAACACAGTTTTCAGCATCATATGGATACAAACAAATAAAAACCTCACAATAGCATAAACAGTTATGAAAAATAAAACTATAAACAATATACCATTCAGAGTTTTAAATTATACTACATTTTTAATAATCAGGTTTGTAAAATATTGGTACAGCTGAAAAACAGATATATTGATCAAAAAATCAAGTTGTAGATACTAACTTAAGTCCACTCATCTATTACACTAATTTTGTCAAAGAATCTAGAAAAATGCACTTGAAATATAAAGAGCATTGAATCTTAATCGCACCTAAACTATGTCCAACAGACCACAAGTCCCCAATGAAAAAAGTTTTCTTCAAGAGAGTCTCAGTGGGGATAAAAGTCACACAGGAATTCCCCGTTACCAGCTCTTGAAGGATATCACCAACACAACTCAATGGAATTTTTGTATATTCTTTTTCTCCATAACATTTAGCTTTGGAATTTATTTAGTTTTATATGTGATCTTATGGTATCTATAAGTACATTATGCCTTCTAGAGTTATGCTTTGTTTTGTTCTATGCAATGCTTTTCAAATGGCCTAAAGATGCTTAAGGAAAGGTTAACTTCTTTAACTATCAGGGAAATGCAAATCAAAACAACTCTGAGATACCATCTTTCACCTGTCCGAATGACTAAGATCAAAAATACACCTGATAGCTTATCCTGGAGAGGATGTGGAGTAAGGAGAACACTCCTCCATTGCTGGTGGGAATGCAAACTTGTGCAACCACTATGGAAATCAGTATGGCCGTTTCTCAGAAAACTGGGAATCAACCTACCTCAGAATCCAGCAATACCACTCTTGAGAATATACCCAAAAGATGCTCAATCATACTACAAAAGCGTTTGTTCAACCATGTTCATAACAGCTTTATTTGGAATAGCCAGACCCTGGAAACAAACTAGATGCCCCTCAACTAAAGAAAGGAAAAAAAATGTAGCACATCTACACATTAGAGTACTACTCAGCAGGAAGAAAAATGACATCTTGAATTTTGCATGCAAATGGATGGAGAACATGAACAAGGAAGGCAGGACCGTGAGGAGTACATTCACCCACTGATACAAGGGGACCGATCTAATGAGAGTTCACCAAGGCCAGCTGGACTGTGACTGAATGAGCTCGTGATCAAACCGGATTCTCTGAATGTGGCTGGTTTCACTGAATGTGGCTGGCATGGGGAATGTCTGAGAAGCCATTGATAATGGCACTGGGACTTGTTTCCTCTGCATGTACTGGCTTTTTGAGATCCTACTCTGTTTGGATGCTCACCTTCCTAGACCTGGAGGGAGGGGGGAGGAACTTGAACTTTCCACAGGGCAGGAAACCCTGACTGCTCTTAGGGCTGGAGTGGGAGGAGGAGAGGGAGTGGGAGGGTATTGGGAGGAGGGCGGAAGTGGAAACTTTTGTAAATTAATAAAAAAGAAAACCAAAAAAAAAGAAAAGAAAAGAGATATCTTGATTGAGGGAGCCTTTATGTGGTTTGCAAGAAACCTGGCTCTAGAAACATGCCCAGGAATCTACAGGATGACCCCAGCTAAGACCCTAAGCAATAGAGGAGAGGATGTTTGAACTAGCCTTTCAGTGTAGTCAGACTGATGATTATCTTAAATATAACCATAGAACCTTTGTCCAACAAAAGATGGAAACAGAGGCCGAAAACCACATCCAAACTCTGGACTGAGTTCCCAGGTCCAGTTGAATAGTGGAAGGAGTGAGAATATGAGCAAGGAGGTCAAGACCATGAGTGGTTCACCCACTGAGACAGTTTGCCTGAGCTAATGGAAGCTCAGCAACTCCAACTGGCCTGGGAGTGAACTAGCATGGGATCAAACCCTCTGAATATGGTTGACAGTTGGGGCAGACTGAGTGGGCATTTACAGTGGCACTGGAATTTGTCTCTACTGCATGTACTGGCTTTTTGGGATCCTGTTCTCTTTGGATGTATACCTTGTTCAACCTAGATGTAGTAGGGAGGGCTTGGACTTGCCTCAAGGCAGGGTGCCTTGTCCTGTCTTAGGATTGGAGGAGGGAGGGGTAGGAGGGTGTGGAGAGGGAGTGGAAGGAAGAGAGAGTGTGGTAATTTGAATTGGTATTTTTTAAAGTAATAAAATAATAATTAAAAAATGTAAGCCAAAAAAAGTCACACTTACAGGAATTCCCCATAACCAGCACTTGAAGGATATCACCAATACAACTCAACGGAATTGTTACACACTTTTTCCACCATAATGTTTAATTTGGGAATTTATTTATTTTTATTAATGACCTTATGGTATCTTTATGTACATTATACCTTCTAGAGTTTTGCTATGCTTTGTTTTACACAATTTTGTGGGTGCAAAAGTGTGTCTTTCTCTCTACATATGCTTATTATGCTTCTTCTTTCTCTGCTTTTCTTCTCTTACCCTATCTGGTTTCTTTTATTATGATTATTTTATTGTTATTCTTTAGATGCCTATTTGTTTTACAAAAGTGACAGAAAGTGGATGAATTCAGATATGAGTAAAGATGGGGATAAACTCAGGGCATTTGAGGGATGAAAAGTCATAGTCAGAATATATTTTATGAAGGCATCTATTTTCTGTATAAGTATAAGAGAAAATGTATCTCTGATAATAATATCAATCCTAGTGAATTTCCTTGATGTCTGAAATTTTATGAATCCCTTCCATATGGTATACATGATTATCTGTGGACCAGTTAGTAATAACTCTTTCTGGTTTTCACTTTTCTTCTTTCTTGATTAATTAATATTGTGTCTTTTTCTTGATATTACTCAGTTTGTTCATTTCAAGGGATTATGGAGATGAGTGATATCCACTAAGATAATACAATTTTATAAGTACAATTTTATTGTACTTGGGCTATAGTCTTTGTATTAACTGCTTATCTGTTGTTGTGATAAAACTCCAAGATAAAGGCAACGTATAGAAGAAAGATCCTTGATGATGAATCAGAGAAAGCAGTTGGCAAGGGGCTAGAGCAGAAGTGACATGTCTCAAATAGAACCACACGAGAACATAGATAGCTCACTGTTGACATTAGAAGGCTTTAAAATTCTCAAAGCCAGTGTTCAGGGATATAGGTATTCCAGAAAGTTGATACCTCTTTATCTTACCCATAAATATCCACCAACATTAGACCATGTATTCAGATATCTGATTATATGTGGTCATTTCACTCAAACCACCATAATTTCATTTATTATTCTGAAAACTATGATTGGAACCTCTAAGATAACATAAACTCAATACTTTCATTTTTAAAAATGTATTTAATGTATGTTATAAAAGATATTCTATCCATTTACATTAAAAAGATTGTTTCATTAGAATAAATGATTTGAAGTTTATTTTATATATATGCCATCTTGCATATATGTCTACATATATATAATTGTGTCACTTATATATCTGAAAAGTTTTATCTAAGTATACTAATTCAGATAATTATATATTTTTCTTTCTTCCAGTTTTATATTCTCATCACACACAAGACTTATTTTCAAAGGAGAATAGACAAGATTGTATTCAGAAGTTGGTATCAGGAATAGCTGTAAGTAGTGATTTTAAAACCTTTCATTTAAAAATGATTTCAATATTTGGTGAAGAAAGAAAAGAGAATGGATTATGTCATGATTGAAATAATCTCTATTCATCAGATTTTCAGAAGCAGTTTCTTCAGTAAAAAAAATACAAATAAGTTTTAAAAAATGTTTTTTTTTCTACAAAGAATATTGAAAAACCTGAAAATTTATTGACAGGTATTCTATTAAACATTCACTAGAATTTTCTCAACAAAAATTACATTTTGTTACAAGCTATTCATGAGATAAACATGAGAAGCTTTTCTTAATAAAATGAGACTGAAAATATATCATAGAATTTTGAGTCATGAGAAACTTTACATATTCAATGATGTTATTAAAGCATTTCCTAGGAACTCTAAGAAGAATAGTTTCCAGAATCCTCCTCTTAAAGGGACAAATTCCCAAAAGATAAAATCACAGTATGTCTTTTCTCATTATATAAGTTCACAGAAGTATGATTTTCCTAGGAGCCAATATATACATGATAATTGTAAGGATGATTTTGATTGAAACACACCTTCTTTTTGTTTCAGCATGACCAGAAACAAGGGAGGCATTATATAAACAATCAAAATGAAGAGAGACAAAACAATTATATAGAATGTGGAAAGTGCTTCAACAGATATGCCTGCCCCACTATGCATAAGAGAATTAATTCCAAAGAGAAGACATGCAAATGTAAAGATTGTGGCAAGTCATTTATCTGTCATGCAAATTTTAAATTTCACCAGAGAATCCTTACTGGTGAGAAACCTTACAGATGTCAAGAATGTGGCAAATCCTTTACCCAGGTCTCAGTTCTTCATAGACATCACAGAATCCATACTGGTGAGAAACCCTACAGATGTCAAGAATGTGGAAAGTCCTTTATCTGGGCCTCAAATCTTCAGACTCATCACAGAACCCATACTGGTGAGAAACCTTACAGATGTCAAGAATGTGGAAAGTCCTTTACCCACGTCTCACAACTTCATATTCATCACAGAATTCACACTGGTGAGAAACCTTACAGATGTCAAGAATGTGGAAAGTCCTTTACCCAGGTCTCAAAACTTCATATTCATCACAGAATTCACACTGGTGAGAAACCTTACAGATGTCAAGAATGTGGCAAGTCCTTTACCCAGGCCTCAACCCTTCAGACTCATCACAGACTCCATACTGGTGAGAAACCTTACAGATGTCAAGAATGTGGAAAGTCCTTTACCCAGGTCTCAAGAGTTCAAACTCATCACAGAATTCACACTGGTGAGAAACCTTACAGGTGTCAAGAATGTGGCAAATCTTTTACCAAGGTCTCAAATCTTCATAGGCATCACAGAATCCATACTGGTGAGAAACCTTACAGGTGTCAAGAATGTGGCAAATCCTTTACCCAGGTCTCAATTCTACATAGACATCACAGAATCCATACTGGCGAGAAACCCTACAGATGTCAAGAATGTGGCAAGTCCTTTACCTGGGCCTCAAATCTTCAGACTCATCACAGAACCCATACTGGTGAAAAACCTTATAGATGTCAAGAATGTGGCAAGTCCTTTACCCAGGCCTCAGCTCTTCAGACTCATCACAGACTCCATACTGGTGAGAAACCTTACAGATGTCAAGAATGTGGAAAGTCCTTTACCCAGGTCTCAACTCTTCAAACTCATCACAGACTCCATACTGGTGAGAAACCTTACAGATGTCAAGAATGTGGAAAGTCCTTTACCCAGGTCTCAAGAGTTCAAACTCATCTCAGACTCCATACTGGTGACAAGCCTTACCAAATGTAAAGAATGTAGCAAGTCCTTTAAAACAAATTTAAGTCTTAGAAACCATCACAAAATGCATGTAATGGGTACATTTCATGAAATTTCTTAGTATACCTTACGTTAATTCATTGTATGGCTCTTCATGCATTAGCCAACTTATTTCACAGACTCACATCCTTCAATTAATTTTTATATCTTAATCAATACTTAGGCAGCTATGCAGTTCTTATGAATTTAGAAACATCGTATCCAGATTTGAACTTTATTGTCATCTAACATTTGTTGTAAACAGAATTTATACATCATTGTAAACATGCAATTCAAGAATTAATTGCTATGAATAGGTAAATCTTTCTAGTAGGAGTAAATTGAGCAATAACGTTTCTTGACTATATGTTAAGATAATGTGTGACAAAAACAGCCAATGTCAAGCTAGTTCAGATTTTGATGCACATTTAATTTCTTGACATATGGTTGTTTATGTAATGAGATTATACTCTACATAAACATTATTTTTCTGTGATTTTTTGTGATTCTTAAATAAATATTAGTTTGTTTTAAAATTCAAGTCTTTTAATTTGTGTCCTTGCAACACAACAGTTAAACATTTTGTCCATTTTTTTTCTGATAATCTATTCTCTAATAGTAGAGTATCATAATTGTGAACGCTTCCATGGATGAGCTGGTAGGACAGAGATGGCACACTACATAGATTACTTTAAACTTTGTATAATCGTGGTTCAAATAAATGTGAGGTAGATGGAAGATATCAATGGGCATGCAAAACTGGACAAGGAAAACTACAAAGCAACAACATAAAGCAAAGAACTCTAGTCATTTAGGAAAGCAGGGAGTGGGAAAGGTGGCCTTCCCTGAAGAGGAACACATAAACCAGTTGTCCTGTAACCAATGGACAGCCCTGAAAACATACAGAGTACTAACATTCAGTGGACAGGCCTCTTTGTACTTAGGAATAAATGTATATACAAATTTATGTATAAAATTAGCAATGCATGAATAAAGGACACAAACTTAAAAGAGAACAGAGATTGTGGTGTATAGTAGAGTTGGAGGTAGGAAATTGTAAGTACAAAATTAATCTTATTGTTTTGTACATTTTAATTATATAAAATATGTAATGTGTTCATATACACCCCTTGTTTCCCTGTTAAATTCCCCTCCATGTAAAATATTTGCCCTCAAAGTTCTGCAAAATTTTTCATCATCCTTTCATATTTTTTGAGGTTCCATTTATGAGAAAAGATGTGTGTCATTTGTATTTTGGAGAGTTGTCTATTTCTTTGACTTAATGATACATAGTTGCAACAATTTTCTTGAAAATTATGTATTTTTTATGATTTTATTCATTGATGGATTATCTTGCATTATTTACGCATATTATGTTGTTTATCCATTCATATATTGGTGGTTATATAAGCTCATTCCCTGAATCATCAATTATATGAAGTGCAGTGTTAACAATTACACACAACTCATGCACACATATATGTGATTCAGTATAGTAAACTCACTTTGATAAGCATGCATATCTAGGAGTGATTCAGCTGGTATGTCTATGGTAAATTTTCAGTCATAACTATCCTTATAGCATCCACAGTACCTGGGATGTCTTATTTTACAATGATCATACCATATGCGTTCTTTTTTCCCACTTCCTTTGCAATATTTAAAAGAATTTAGAGTTGTCAAAAAACGTAATCACTAAAAAGGCACTCAAAGATAGAATTATGGAACACTCCAAATATTATTTTACTTTGTGAGAAATGAGTCTGGAACCCAAGAAAATGGCCACAAAATCTAGAGTACTTGAGCCAGGTTATAAGTCCTGTTGAAAATGTATTCTAATGCAAGTGGTTGTCATGACATACCTTGAGTGGTCAGAGCTTGACCTCATATTACTCCATGCCTGAGTACCTCAACATGGTCCACTTGGTAAGCAGAAAGTACTTGTGAGTAACTAGGGTAACTTTACACACATATTTGTATTTCATATGTATGTTGGCATTTGAGAAACTGTCTCAGATATGCTGATTATGAAAATTGTTTTCAGCATGCAGACAATAAAACTCTGTTCTTTATTATCTCCCAAACACAAACTGCACCAAATGTGTCATGGATGTCAAAATGAGACCTTGTACCATACAAATCCCAAAGGACACAGTAGAGAAAATTTACCAACTTTTAAGCACAGGTAAGGGGTTTCTGAATAGGACTCTTGTCCAATAGAGCATGAGACCAAAAATCAACAAATAGGATCTTATGAAATTAAAACTTTTTTATTTCTGCTTAAGAAAATATCATTTAAATGGGACATACAGAATATGAGAAAATCACTGGTGCAATAGTGACTTGAGAGTCGTTGTGTATTTAACTTCCTGCTGATCTGGTGAGGCCTGCACTCTAGGTAGGAATTAGTACCTGGTCCTATGTCCATAGTCAAAAGACCATAGCTGGATGAGCCATATAGTCCTTTAAGATGATGCTATTGTTACATTGTGTGACAAGAGTAACTGCTTTGTGAATATATCTGTTTCTACAAATAGTTCTCTTCAGCTGTCAGCCTTGGTCAGAGGTTCTTCTTCATGGAGTGCACAGCAGCAAATGCACAGCCTCATAATTTCAAAATGTTGAAGTGACACTTAATGCTCATTCCTAAATGGGACCTGTAGGCCAACCATTCCCCCTAGACGCAGGGGACGTAATGGAAGTTGGTCCTGAATGTCCTGTCTAGGCGTGAGGAGGACTGCTGTGACATGCTGTCTTTGGGCATGACCCAGCCGCTGCTCACTCACAGCAGCTGTGATCACCTGCAACTTCAGGTGACCATGTTCAGAACTGACTGTTAACCTATCTGTCCTGAACCGGAAAGCTGGAGGAGACAGCCTGCTGGTGGAAGGAAAAGCCTCCTAAGCTCTTGTCTCAGTACAGAAAATAAAAAGAAAGCTCAAAGATGACCATTTCTATTACCTATCAGTTTCCCCTTTCTTTATCTGCCTCCCAAGGAAGACTGTGTCATTCCTATTCCCTCAAATCAATGAGTTTATTGAGATTAATACAGGAATATAGGTACAGGATTACTTACAGGAGTATGAATAACTCAAATGTGTGGGATCATAAAGGCTCCCATCAGAATGGGGGACTCAGGAAAACTAGAACCATGAACATGTCTGGATGACTTGTTTGCAACTAACTGAGACAGAGGTTCTCATTTCTTACTGAAGAAGTAAGTTTGAGAGCAGAAGATCTTTATTAATCATTTAGCTCCAGCCTTCCCAGCCATGGTTTAAATGCTGAGTCTTATGAACTTTCTTCCTCTTTCCATAGAACTTTGTGAGGGTTAAGGAAATACTCCTACTTAGGGAAGAACACACCTGTTGTAAATCCCATATCAAACAGTGAGTCTGGAAAGCATACATGCTAGCTATAAAGAATGATTGGTTTACATTTAGGACTGTACCATCTGCATGCATATATGTATATGCATGTAACAGCAATGAATGAAAAGATAAGTCATAAATGAGAAACAGAACAAGGGAGAGTGTAGGAAGGGTTTGCAAGGATGAAAGGGAAGAGCAAAAATGCAATTATAATCTCAAAAATAACAGAAACTATATATATCAAAAAGGAAAAATTGTTACATAATACTTCACACTTTCCTTAAAATGTTAGTTGGTTCCACAAGAGCACAGTCTACAATGAAGCTCTGCTAAGACACTAAAGATGCACACCTGTCCTCAAGTCCCTGGTGAAGCAAACTTTATTGTTTACCTCTTCTGTAAGCACAGCTCCATCATGCTCAGTGACTCAGCCATAAACACTGCTTCTCTCATACATAGTTTTTCAGGGAAACCTATCATTCATCATCTTCCAGTCCATGATACTTGTGAGACCTCTGCTTGTGATAACCAAGCATTCTGATGCTTCCTTTGAGCCAGTCCATCAGAAATGATTCATGAACATTGTATTAGATTATTTTTGTCAAGGAGGTTTAAGTAAGTGTGTGACCTTCATTCCCACTTCTATAGCAGTCAGATTGATCCCATCTGTTCTCATAGCCTACAATCTCATGTGTCATGCTTTAGCAGAATGTTTTGTTGATTTTTTGAAAGCCTTTTGTACTTCTGTAGTGGAGAGACAGAATGCTCCCTGACCAAGACAGTCTCTTTGCAGGCCATTATAAGATTCAAAAGCAAGAGCTAGAATGGATTTTTCTTTTCTCTGTAGAAAAGGTTGAACCTAAGTGTCATCTTCTATCACCTTTATTCCAATAGAGAGTTAAGTGGCATATTCTAACACTTTGATTCCAAATAGAGAATTTCATTGTAATTATATACAAGTGTACTGAATTTTGTACTAAGGAATTTTAATGAACAATGCAGTTTCACATATGATCTATTATTCTTTATCTTTCATAAATTTTCTGATTTATGTTAAGTCAATTTTTCTGGCTTTGTTCAGATCTTTCCATTTCATTTAGAGAACTCTACAGATTTTACTGTTACATGAGGGGGCCTGCTTATTGAGGTTTTCTGTTCTGCCCGGTTCCCACAGCTGTTTAGCCCCAAAGAAAATCACACAGAGATCTCTATAAGTTATAAGACTGATTGGCCCATTAACTCGGGCTTCTTATTAGCTCTTATGACTTATATTAACCCATTGTTCTTATCTATTTTAGCCATATGGCTCAGTACCTTTTTCAGCTGGCAGGTCAAATCCTGCTTCCTCGGTGGTCTGTGCAGGACTGGGAGGAATTGGCTTCTTCCTTCCCAGAATTCTCCTGTTCTCATTTCATCACCTCTACTTCCTGTTTGGTTTTCCCACTTATACTTCCTGCCTGGCCAATCCGCGTTTATTTAAAATATGATTGACAGAATAGAGACAATTCTCCCATACCATTTTACCTCTTGACAAAAGTTACTTAGTAAGAAAAAGGTTTTGTGACCTTCATGGCAGAGAAGGAATAAAAACTGAATATACCAACTCACTGAATTCATTATTTTTATTACATTTTTATATAAAGAAACAGACTAAGATAATGTGTTTGTAGAGTTGTTAGATGTCACTCTTTTCTTTTAAGTACAACTTACTTTTTTATCCAAGACCCTTTCCACAATATTTTTAGTGTCACGGAGTCAGAGATTTAATGAATGTTACATTTAAACAAGTGTTGGAGAAGATATGGATTGCCAATATTTTGGGTGGGAAAATAAGGAGAATAAAATTCAGATGGATGGATGGATGGATGGATGAAGATAGATAGGTGATAGAGATAAATAGATAAATAGGTAGATAGATAGATAGATAGATAGATAGATAGATAGATAGATAGATAGATAGAGTGTATACAGTTTTTATATTTTATTGTTTCCACTGGAGGAAGGATGGACTCCTTTTTCTCAAATAGGTCAGAGAACTAAGTATGGGTGAAGAACTCAGAATTTTTCTTCCAGAATCTGTAGCCCCTTGAATCTGGGCCATTTATCCCAGAAATAGCTCTCACATTTAGTTCCATTCCAATTGTTTTCTCAGTGGTCTTGCTTTTAGTTAAGACTGATATGTGAGGTTAGGTGGGAGAAATACTGGCCATTCAGGAAGCACTGGCATTTTAGGCTCCCCAAAAGCTCTCTAACAAAATTCTCTAGGTTTTCTGTAGAACTCCAGAAAAGAAGCAAGGAATCCTAGATACAGCAGATAATACAGAAAGATTTGACAAAACAGGATGAATACTAGCATGGTGATACAGGTTATTGTAATGTAGAAGTAAGAGATTCTGATCCCGAAATATGTAACATGCTAGATTTTCTGAAAATAAAAAGTAGGTCAATTTTTTTTCAAGAACTGAGGACCACACCAAAGGTCTTGTGCTATGCAAGCACTATACCACTGAGCTAAATTCCCAACCCCCAATTTTTATGGACATATTTTAGAGAAAAGTAAGAAGGAAACAGGATTTAAGACTTATAGTGCTTCCTACCAATTTCTGATGCCAGCTTATAGACTTTCCTAGAATGTATTGAACTGATCTTGTTTGTGTTTGGGGGATATCGTTGCGTAGAGAGGGGTTTCTAGCACTGAACTCACCAACCCAAAGACATTCCATTTAATGATTAGCTTATAATCCTGTCAGGAAAGAGGGGATGCAGCAAGGTGATGAGAAGAAATGTAGAGGTACCTGCAGTTGAAAGGTTCAGATGAGGTGGTTCACTCCAGAACGTTAATCAAAAAATGTCAGAATAAGGAATACTAAATATAGGAAGAACCCTGACAATAAGTGAGGAAAGCCTCTATTTGTTAAAGCTTTAATGATTGCCATTACATATCATGATGGGAATAAAAGAAATAGTACAATGGAGATCATTCTTTTTTTGTAATTTTATTAAAATATAAAAGTTTTCATTTCTGCCCCTTCTCCCACCACCCTCCCACTCTCCCCACTCCCTCTCCTCCTCCCTCTCCATCCCTAAGAGCAGTCAGGGTTTCCTGCCCAGTGGGAAGTTCAAGTTCCTAGCCCCTCCCTCCAGGTCCAGGAAGGTGAGTGTCCAGACAGACTGGATCCGGAAAATCCAGTATATGCAGAGGAAACATGTCCCAGTGCCATTGTCAATGGCTTTTCAGAAAGACTCCGGCCAGCCACATTCAGAGAATCTGGCCACATTCCGAGAATCTGGTTGGATTGCGATCTTGTCCAATCCCAGTCCAACTAGCCTTGGTAAACTCTCATTAGATCCGTCCCCTTATATCAGTGGGTGATCACATCCCTCGCAGTCTTTATTTCCTTTTTCATTTTCCTCCTCCTTCTGCTCCTCATTTGGACCTTGGGGGGCTAAGTCCGGTGCTACAATGTGGGTCTCTGTCTGTATCGCCATCCATCGTGGGATGAAGGTACTCTCTGATCTTGCGTCTTTGCTCACGTTCTCTTTCCTTCTGCTTCTCGTTTGGACCTAGGGAGTTAAGTTCAGTGTTAAGATGTGGGTCTCTGTCTCTATCTCCATCCATTGCCAAATGAAGGTTCTATGGTGATAAGCAAAATATTCATCAGTATGTTTATGGGCCTAGACCATTTCAGGCACCCTCTCTTCTGTACAGAGAACAATCTGGGGATCTCCTTGGACCTATGATCCCGTTTATAATCAAGTCTCCTGTAAACCCTAAGATGACTCCCTTAGTTGAAACATATTCTACCCTGATCTCATATCCATCCTTCCTCCCTCCCTCCATCCCAGTCCACCTAGCTTTCCCCATTCCTCCCCTACTCCCTTCTCCCTAACCCTCTCCCCTTCCAACAACCATCCCACCCCCCATGCACCCGAGGTTATCTGGGACTCTTGTCTATTTCCAATCTCAGGGCAGATAGCTACATGATTTTCATCAGGTTCACCTTCTTATTTAGCTTCTCTAGGATCACGAATAATAGGCTCAAAGACCTTTAATTATGGTTAGAATCCACATATGAGTGAATACATACCATATTCCTCTTTTTGGGTCTAGCTTACCTCACTCAGTAAAGCGTTTTCTATTTCCATCCATTTGCATGCAAAAATTCAAGATGTCATTGTTTTTTTACCGCTGAGTAGAACTCTAATGTGTATATGTTCCACACCTTTATTAACCATTCTTCTATTGAGGGGCACCTAGGTTGTTTCCAGGTTCTGGCTATTACAAATAGTGCTGCTATGAACATAGTTGAACAAATGCTTTTGTGGTATGATAGGGCATCTCTTGGGTATATCCCCAAGAGTGGAATTGCTGGATCCTGAGGGAGGTTGACTCCCAGTTTCCTGAAAAACCGCCACACTGATTTCCACAGTGGCTGCACAAGTTTGCATTCCCACCAACAATGAATGAGTGTTCCCCTCATTCCACATTCTCTCCAGCATAGGCTATCATTGGTGTTTTTGCGTTTGGCTATTCTGACAGGTGTAAGATGATATCTCGAAGTTGTTTTGATTTGCATTTCCCTGATCGCTAAGAAGGTTGAGCATGACCTTAAGTACCTTTTGGCCATTCGGAGTTCATCTGTTGTAAATTCTCTGTTCAGATCAGTACCCCATTTTTTAATTGGGTTAATTAGAGTTTTAGTGTCTAGTTTCTTGAGTTCTTTGTATATTTTGGGGATCAGACCTTTGTCTGATGAGGGATTTGTGAAGATCTTCTCCCAGTCAGAAGGTAGCCTTTTGGTCTTACTGACAGTGTCCTTTGCTTTACAGAAGCTTCTCAGTTTCAGGAGGTCCCATTTATTCATTGTTTCTCTTATTGTCTGCACTCCTGGGATTCTGCTTAGGAAGTGGTCTCCTGTGCCTATATCTTGTAGACTATTTCCCACTTTCTCTTTTATCAGGTTCAAAGTGGTCGGATTAATGTTGATGTCTTTAATCCATTTGGACCTGAGTTTTGTTAATGGTGATAGATATTGATCTATTTTCATACGTCTGTAGGTTGACATACATTTATGCCAGCACCATTTGCTAAAGAAGCTTTCCTTCTTCCATTGTATGCCTTTAGCTCCCTTGTCAAATATCAGGTGTTCATACATTTGTGGGTTAATACCCGGGTCTTCTATTCGATTCCATAGGTCGACCTCTCTGTTGCTATGCCAATACCAAGCTGTTTTCAATACTGTTGCTCTGTAATAGAGTTTGAAGTCAGGGATGGTAATGCCTCCAGAAGTTCCTTTATTGTATAAGATTGTTTTGGCTATCCTGGTTTTTTTTTTGTTTTTCCATATAAACTTGATTATTGTTCTCTCAAGGTCTGTGAAGAAGTTTGATGGAATTTATATGGGAATTGCGTTGAATTTATAGATTGCTTTTGGTAGAATTGCCATTTTTACTATGTTGATTCTCCCAATCCAAGAACAGGGGAAGTCTTTCCATTTTCTGGTATCCTCCTCAATTTCTTTCTTCAAGGACTTAAAGTTCTTGTCAAATAGGTCTTTCTCTTCCTTGGTTAGAGTTACCCCAAGATATTTTATGCTCTTTGTGGCTATCATGAAAGGTGATGTTTCTCTGATTTCCTTCTCTGCTTCTTTATTCTTTGTGTATAGGAGGGCAACCGATTTTTTGGAGTTGATCTTATATCCTGCCACATTACTAAAGGTGTTTATCAATTGTAGAAGTTCGTTGGTAGAGTTTTTGGGGTCCCTTATGTACACTATCATATCGTCTGCAAATAATGAAAGTTTAACTTCATCATTTCCAATTCGAATCCTCTTGATCCCCTTATGTTGTCTTATTGCTATTGCTAGAACTTCAAGCACTATATTAAAGAGGTATGGAGAGAGTGGACAGCCTTGTCGTGTTCCTGATTTTAGTGGAATGGCTTTGAGTTTCTCTCCATTCAATTTGATGTTAGCTGTCGGCTTACTATATATTGCTTTTATTATATTTATGTATGATCCTCGTATACCCAATCTCTCCAACACCTTTATCATAAAGGGGTGTTGAATTTTGTCAAATGCTTTTTCAGCATCCAATGAAATGATCATATGGTTTTTTTCTTTCAGTTTATTTATATGATGGATTACATTGATAGATTTGCGTATGTTGAACCAACCCTGCATCTCTGGGATGAAGCCCACATGATCATAATGGATAATTTTTCTAATGTATTCTTGGATTCGGTTTGCCAGTATTTTATTGAGTATTTTAGTGTCAGTGTTCATGAATGAGATTGGTCTGTAATTCTCTTTCTTGGTTGTGTCTTTGTGTGGTTTTGGTATCAGGGTAACTGTAGCTTCATAAAAAGAGTTTGGCAATGATTCTTCTGTTTCTATATTGTGAAATAATTAAGGAGTATAGGTATTAGCTCCTCCTGGAAGTTCTGGTAGAATTCTGCATTGAAACCATCTGGTCCTGAGCTTTTTTTGGTGGGGAGGTTTTTGATAACAGCTTCTAATTCTTCGCGACTAACAGGTCTATTTAGATTGTTCACTTGCTCTTGATTTAACTTTAGTAAATGGTATTTATCTAAAAACCAATCCATTTCTTGTACATTTTCCAACTTTGTGGCATATAAACTCTCGTAGTAAGATCTAATGATTCTCTGAATTTCCACTGTGTCTGTAGTTATGTCCCCCTTTTCATTTCTGATCTTATTAATTTGAGTGTTCTTTCTCTGCCGTTTGATTAGTTTGGCTAGGGGTTTGCCAATCTTGTTGATTTTCTCCAAGAACCAACATTTTGTTTCGTTGATTTTTTGAATTGTTTTCTGTGTTTCTATTTTGTTGATTTCAGCCCTCTGTTTAATTATTTCCAATCTTCTACTCCTCCTTGGAGAGTCTGATTCTTTTTTTCCAGAGCTTTTAGGTGTGCTGTTAAGTCTCCAATATATGCTTTCTCCGTTTTCTTTAATTGGGCACTTAGTGCTATGAACTTTCCTCTTAGAACTGCTTTCATTTCGTCCCATAGGTTTGAGTATGTTGTGTCTTTATTTTCATTAAATTCAAGGAAGACTTTAATTTCTTTCTTTATTTCTTCCTTGATCCAAGGATGATTCAGTAGTTGACTGTTCAACTTCCACGTGTTTGTAGGCTTTCTGGAATTTGAATTGTTATTGAATTCTAACTATATTCCGTGGTGATCCAACAAGACACAGGTGGTTACTAATATTTTTTTTGTATCTGTGGAAGTTTGCTTTGTTACTGAGAATGTGGTCAATTTTCGAGAAGGTTCCATGAGCTGCAGAGAAGAAGGTATATTCTTTCCTATTTGGGTGGAATGTTCTATAGATATCTGTTAAGTCCATTTGATTCATTACCTCTATCAATTCTCTTGTTTCTCTGTTGAGTTTCTGTTTGATTGATCTGTCCATTGGTGAGAGAGGTGTGTTGAAGTCTCCTACAATTAGTGTGTGTGGTTTGATGACTGCCTTGATTTCTAAAATTTTTTCTTTTACATAAGTGGGTGCTTTAATATTAGGGGCATAGATATTCAGGATTGAGACTTTCTCCTGATGAATTGTTCCTGTTATGAGTATGAAATGTCCATCTCCATCTCTTCTGATTGATTTTAGTTTGAAGTCAATTTTGTTAGATATTAGAATGGCCACACCAGCTTGTTTCTTAGGTCCGTTTGCTTGGAAAACCTTTTCCCAACCCTTTACTCTGAGTAGATGTCTATCTTTGTGGTTGAGGTGTGTTTCTTGTAAACAGCAGAATGTTGGATCCTGTTTTCGTATCCATTCTCTTATTCTGTGCCTTTTTATAGGTGAGTTGAGTCCATTAATATTAAGTGATATTAATGACCAGTGGTTGTTGATTCCGTTTATTATTTGTGTGTGTGTGTGTGTGTGTGTGTGTGTGTAGTACAGTTTGTGTGTTTCTCTTCTTTGAGTTGTGGTTGTGAAGGGTCGCTAGATGTCTGGGTTATTGTAGGCAGTGATGGCAATGTTGGATTCCTTGGGTTGCGATTTTCCTTCTATTACTTTCTGTAGGGCTGGATTTCTGGCTACGAATTGTTTAAATTTATTTTTATCCTGAAATATTTTGTTTTCTCCATTGATAGTGAACGATAGCTTGGCTGGGTATAGTAGTCTGGGTTTGCATCCATGGTCTCTTAGTTTCTGCAGTACCTCTATCCAGGATCTTCTGGCTTTCATGGTTTCCATAGAGAAGTCTGGTGTAAGCCTGATAGGTTTACCTTTATAAGTCACTTGACCTTTTTCCTTTGCAGCTCTTAATATTCTTTCTTTAATCTGGATGTTTTGTGTTTTGATTATTATATGGCGAGGGGGACATTTTTTTTTGATCTAGTCTATTCAGCGTTCTGTATGCTTCTTGAACCTTCATAGGAATATCGTTCTTTATATTGGGAAATTTTCTTCTATAATTTTGTTAAATATATTTTCTGGGCCTTTGATCTGCAGTTCTTCTCCTTCTTCAATCCCTACTATTCTTAGATTTGGTTTTTTTATTGTGTCCCAGATTCCTGAATGTTTTGTGAAGAGAATTCTTTGGATTTGCCATTTTCTTTGACCAGAGCATTTATTTTCTCTATGGTATCTTCAGAATCTGAGATTCGTTCTTCTATCTCTTGTATTCTATTGGTTATGCTTGATTCTGTAGTCTCCGTTCGTTTACCTAGGTTTTCCATATACAGGCGGTTCTCGTTTTGTGTTTTCTTCATTGCCTCCATTTCAGTTTTCAATTCTTGGACTGTTTCCTTTACTTGTTTGATTCTTTCTTCTTGATTTCTCAGGGTATCATTCATGGATTTACTTATTTCTTCAAACTTTTTGTTGTATTTCTCATCCATTTCTATACTCATTTCTTCAAACTTTTTGTTATACTTCTCGTCCAATTCTTTAAGGGAGTTATTCATATCCTGTTTAAGGGACTCTATTGCTTTCATAATGGCACTTTTTCCCACTTCATCTGGGTTAGAGTGTTCAAGTCCTTCTGTTGTAGGGTCGTTGGGATCTGGTGTTTTCATGTTGTTTTTCAGATTGTTGGAGGAGGTCTTGCCTTGGCATCTGCCCATCTCTTTGTTCAAATGCTCTCTATCCGAACTTCTGGTAGCGGGTCAGGTTCTCTTGTTGGGCAGGGAGTTCACTGATAGAATGCCTACCTTTCCTCAGGCAGGCTATTGAATCACAGGCTCTCCCTCTTTCTGGGATGCGCCTACAGAGCAGGCCCAGTGTGCAAGGCAGCTGAGCTGGGGAAATTTTATGGCCCCAGTGGGAAGGGAGAAATATAGAAATTTGTACCTGGATGGAAGCTGGGATGGCAGGCAGGAGAGCTTAGCATGGTGGAACCAGCACTACAGGTTGACCTGGGAGTCTATGGGGTCGGGGAAAGTCTGAGCTCCTCCTCGCCGGGCCCCTGCCGCGGGCCTGAAGCAAACTCACCCCTCCGATGGCCCTCTGGCTGGAGGCTGGGATAGCTGGCGTGGGCGCTAGCAGGGTGGAGCCAGCAATGCAGGCTGACCTGGGAGCCTATGGGGTCGGGGAAAGTCTGAGCTCCTCCTCACCGTGCCCCTGCCGCGGGCCCGAGGCAACTCACCTCTCCGGTGGCTCTGGATGCTCTGGATGCTCTGGATGGAAGCTGGGATGGCTGCTGGGGGCGCTAGCAGGGTGGAGCCAGCAGAGCAGGATGACCTGGAAGTCTATGGGATCGGGGAAAGTCCGAGTTCCTCCTTGCCGGGCCCCTGCCAAGGGCTCGAAGCAAACTCACCCCTCTGATGGCCCTCTGGATGGAAGCTGGGATGGCTGGCGGGCCGAGATCATTCTTTGAGGAATCAAGCCCACACTGTATATGATATGTTTATAGGGTGGTAATATTTATTTTATATCAATGTCATAGGTTATAATCAATGGTCACACATGAAGAGGGATGGGCAGGATGAGGTAAATGACAACATATATTCTTTCAAGTATGTCCCCATGATCTGTTTCCTCCAACTCGATCATCGCCTACTTTCTTTTGTATTTTTTTTATTAAATTTATTTTTTAGAACAATCTTTTCTCATTTCACACACATATCCCACTTTCCAGTTCCTCACCACTTCCAGCTCTCTCCTCCTTCCTTCCACCCCAACCTCCCATCACTGCTCTCAGAGTATAAGGCTTCCCAAGTAGAGGCAACAGTCTGACACATCAGTTTGAGGCAGGATTGAGGTCCTCCCCCCTATATCTAGGCTAAGCAATGTATCCCTCCAAAATGAATGGTCTACATAATGCCAGTTCAAGTATTAAGGATAATCACCATGTTTAATGTAAATCTCTCCGATAATCTGTAATAGAGGAACTGGGTTCAACACAAAGTTGTATCCCAGATTTCAGACTGATGAGCTTGTAAGTACCAAATGCAATCGTGGTTATCATGGTTATCTGGAATATCAAGAGTACGGATGTATGCTCCGTTCAGTTTCCAGTGGACTTTTGTTACATTCAGCTTCTGGCTTTGCATTTTAGAAATAATGTAGATATAAGAAATTATCTCAAACCTTTTCAAGTATACAAACCTTTTCATGATACAGTAATGCCTTGATTAGTTTAATTATAGCTCATGAATGCAGGAATATAATCAGTCAAATTAAAAACATTAACAGTTTCTTCAGATTTCTTGTTAACACTTATTCAAATATTATGTCAAATTTGACTATGTCTGAAATGCTTGTAGCATATTGGAAAGCTTGAAATAAAAGAGCATCCTCTAGTGAGTACAAGACTACTGTACTCATGAACTCCAAAGTCAAGCCAGACAACACTCAAGCATGGAAGAGAAAGGTTCTCACAGGCCCCCACGCATTACTGAGAAATTGGTGGCAGTTGATGGCCTTTGGAGGAGGAAGGGTCAGTTTAATTTAGGGTGTGAATGCCAGGTAATTTGAGCAAACTTAGTGACGGTTCTTACACATGAGCATATGATGTTGAAATAACCAGGCTAACTAAAGGATACAACAATTTTATTTTTAATTATTATAAGGGGGAAACTCATGAAACAGGAATCGAGAAATCCAAGCAGAGCAGTGTCTTGCCAGAATGGCACAAGAGAGAGCAACTGGGCAGTACATAAGTTGTTCCTCAGGTCCCAGAACCCCATACCTTACCTGGGTTCCACTTCTTAAAGATGATTGGCTAACAAGGTTTTGCAATCATAAAGGCATACAGGGTTGCCCAAGGTAGGCTGTTTAAAACAAAACAAAAGGCATGGGGTTAGAAATGTTGGAAATAGCCTGTGTTTTACAAGCCTGCCTGAGGACAGGTGGGTCTTGTGTCAGCTCAGCAACATTCCTGACCAGCAAGGGGCACTGACTTTTAGCAGACAGCCATCAGAGGGGTGAGTTTGCTTCTGGCCCATGGCAGGAGCCCGGCAAGGAAGAGGTCAGACTTTCCCCGACCCCCTAGACCCCCAGGTCACCCTGCAATGGTGGCTCCACCCTGCTAAGATTTCCCACATGCCATCCCAGCTTCCATCCAGGTACACCTTCCTATATTTCTCTCTTCTCACTGGGGCCATAAAATTTCCCCAGCTCAGCTGCCTTGCGAGCTGGGCTTGGGATTTAGGTGCATCCCGGAAGGAGGGAGTGCCTGTGTTTCAATAGCCTGCCTGAGGAAAGGTAGGCCTTCTGTCAGTGAAGTCCCTGCCCAACAAGGGAACCTGACCCACTACCAGAAGATCCAATAGAGAGCATTTGAAGGAAGAGATGGGCAGATGCCAAGAAAAGACCTCCTCCAACAATCTGAAAAACAACATGAAAACACCAGATCCCAATGACCCTAAAATAGAAGGACTTGAACACCTTAATTCAGAAGAAGTGGGAAAAAATGCCATTATGAAAGCAATAGAGTCCCTTAAACAGGATATGAATAATTCCCTTAAAGAATTGGATGTGAAGTATAACAAAAAGTTTGAAGGAATGAGTAAAAAAATGGATGAGAAGTATAACAAAAAGTTCGAAGAAATGAGTAAATCCATGAATGATACCCTGGGAAACCAAGAAAAAAACAATCAAACAGGTAAAGGAAACAGTTCAAGAATTGAAAACTGAAATGGAGGCAATGAAGAAAATACAAACGAAGAACCGGCTGGATATGGAAAACCTAGGTAAACGAACAGAGACTACAGAATCAAGCATAAGCAATAGAATACAAGAGATAGAAGAACGAATCTCAGATTCTGAAGATACCATAGTGGAAATAAAAGCTCAGAACAAGAAAACAGTACATCCAACAAATTCTCCTCACAAAACATTCAAGAAATCTGAGACACAATAAAAGAAACAAATCTAAGAATAATAGGGATTGAAGAAGGAAAAGAATTGCAGATCTAAGGCCCAGAAAATATATTCAACAAAATTATAGAAGAAGACTTTCCCAACCTAAAGAATGATATTCCTATGAAGGTTCAAGAAGCATACAGAACACCGAATAGACTGGATCAAAAAAAAAAATCCACTCGCCATATAATAATCAAAACACAAAACATCCAGATTAAAGAAAGAATATTAAGAGCTGCAAAAGAAAAAGGTCAAGTAACTTGTAAAGGTAAACCTATCACGCTCACACTGGACTTCTCTATGAAAACCATGAAAGCCAGAAGATCCTGGATAGAGGTACTGCAGAAACTAAGAGACCATGGATGCAAACCCAGACTACTATACCCAGCCAAGCTATCGTTCACTATCAATGGAGAAAACAAAATATTCCAGGATAAAAATAAATTTAAACAATTCGTAGCCAGAAATCCAGCCTTACAGAAAGTAACAGAAGGAAAATTGCAACCCAAAGAATCCAACATTGCCAACACTGCATACAATAACCGAGACATCTAGCAACCCTTCACACAACCACAACTCAAAGAAGAGAAGCACACAAACTACTACTACTACTACTACTACTACTACTACTACTACTACACACACACACACACACACACACACACACACACACAGAAAAAATAACCGGAATCAACAACCACTGGTCATTAATATCACTTAATATTAATGGACTCTACTCACCTATAAAGAGGCACAGAATAAGAGAATGGATACGAAAACAAGATCCAACATTCTGCTGTTTACAGGAAACACACCTCAAACACAAAGATAGACATCTACTGAGAGTAAAAGGTTGGGAAAAGGTTTTCCAAGCATACGGACCTAAAAATCAAGTGGATATGGCCATTCTAATATCTAACAAAATTGACTTCAAACTAAAATCAATCAGAAGAGATGGAGATGGATATTTCATACTCATAACAGGAACAATTCATCAGGAGGAAGTCTCAATCCTGAATATCTATGCCCCTAATATTAAAGCACCCACTTATGTAAAAGAAAAACTTTTAGAACTCAAGGC
This sequence comes from Myodes glareolus, assembly GCF_982192425.1. NCBI lineage: Eukaryota > Metazoa > Chordata > Mammalia > Rodentia > Cricetidae > Myodes > Myodes glareolus. The sequence continues at coordinate 84,986,358 of NC_142027.1, forward strand.
AATCATCAAACCACACACACTAATTGTAGGAGACTTCAACACACCTCTCTCACCAATGGACAGGTCAATCAGACAGAAACTCAACAGAGAAATAAGAGAATTGATAGAGGTAATGAATCAAATGGACTTAACAGATATCTATAGAACATTCCACCCAAATAGGAAAGAATATACCTTCTTCTCTGCAGCTCATGGAACCTTCTCGAAAATTGACCACATACTCAGTAACAAAGCAAACTTCCACAGATACAAAAAAATATTAGGAACCACCTGTGTCTTGTCGAATCACCATGGAATAAAGTTAGAATTCAATAACAATGCAAACACCAGATCTTGGACTTCCCACAGGGCAGGAGACCCTGACTGCCCATGGGGACAAAGAGGGAGGAGAAGAGGGAGGGGGGAGTTGGAGGGCGTTGGGAGGAGGGGCGTAAACGGAAACTTTTTATAATTTAATAAAATTACTTTAAAAAGAAAAAAACACCAGAAAGCCTCCAAACGTGTGGAAGTTGAACAATCAACTACTGAATCATCCCTGGGTCAAGGAAGAAATAAAGAAAGAAATTAAAGTCTTCCTTGAATTTAATGAAAATAAAGACACAACATACTCAAATCTATGGGACACAATGAAAGCAGTGCTAAGAGGAAAGTTTATAACACTCAGTGCCCAAATAAAGAAAACAGAGAAAGAACACATTGGAGACTTAACAGCACACCTGAAAGCTCTGGAAAAAAAAAGAAGCAGACTCACCCAAGAGGAGTAGAAGACTGAAAATAATCAAACTGTGGGTTGAAATCAACAAAATAGAAACACAGAAAACAATCCAAAGAATCAATGAAACAAAAAGCTGTTTCTTGGAGAAAATCAACAACATTAACAAACCCCTATCCAAAGTAATCAAATGGCAGAGGGAGAACACGCAAATTAATAAGATCAGAAATGAAAAGGGGGACATAACCACAGACACAGAGGAAATTCAGAGAATCATTAGATCTTACTACGGAAGTTTATATGCCACAAAGTTGGAAAATGTACAAGAAATGGATTGGTTTTTAGATAAATACCATTTACCAAAGTTAAATCAAGACCAGGTGAACAATCTAAATAGACCTGCTAGTCGCGAAGAAGTAGAAGTTGTTATCAAAAACCTCCCAACCAAATAAAGCCCAGGGCCAGATGGTTTCAATGCAGAATTCTACCAGAGCTGATACCTATACTCCTTAAGGTATTTCACAATATAGAAACAGAAGAGGCATTGCCAAACTCTTTTTATGAAGCTACAGTTACCCTGATACCAAAACCACATAAAGACACAACGAAGAAAGATAATAGCAGGCCAATCACACTCATGAACATCGACGCAAAATTCTCAGTAAAATACTGGAAAACCGAATCCAAGAACACATTAGAAAAATTATCCATTATGATCAAGTAGGCTTCATCCCAGAAATGCAGGGTTGGTTCAACATATACAAATCTATCAATGTAATCCATCAAATAAATAAACTGAAAGAAAAAAACCACATGATCATTTCTTTAGATGCTGAAAAAGCATTTGACAAAATTCAACATCCCTTTATGATAAAGGTGTTGAAGATATTGGGGATACAAGGATCATACCTAAATATAATAAAAGCTATTTATAGCAAGCCGACAGCTAACATCAAACTGAATGTAGAGAAACTCAACGCCATTCCATTGAAATCAGGAACACGACAAGGCTGTCCACTCTCCCCATACCTCTTCAATATAGTGCTTGAAGTTCCAGCAATAGCAGTACGACAACATAAGGTTATCAAGGGGATTTGAATTAGAAAGGAAGAAGTTAAACTCTCGTTATTTGTAGACGATATGATAGTATACATGAGCGACCCTAAAAACTCTACCTAAGAACTCCTATAGCTGATAAACACCTTTAGTAATGTGTCAGGATACAAGATCAACTCCAAAAAATCAGTTGCCCTCCTATACACAAAGGATAAAGAAGCAGGGAGAGAAATCAGAGAAACTTCACCTTTCACGATAGCCACAAATAGCATAAAATATCTTGGGGTAACTCTGACCATGGAAGTGAAAGACCTATTTGACAAGAACTTTAAGTCTTTGAAGAAAGAAATTGAGGAGGATGCCAGAAAATATAAAGATCTCCCCTGCTCTTGGATTGGGAGGATCAACATAGTAAAAATGGCAATTCTACCAAAAGCAATCTATAGATTCAATGCAATCCCCAAAAAATCCCATCAACCTTCTTCACAGACCTTGAGAGAACAATAATCAATTTTATATGGAAAAACAAAAAACCCAGGATAGCCAAAACAATCTTATATAATAAAGGAACTACTGGAGGTATACCCATTCCTGACTTCAAACTCCATTACACAGCTACAGTATTGAAAACAGCTTGGTACTGGCATAAGAACAGAGAAGTCGACCTATGGAATCGAATAGAAGACCCAGATATTAACCCACAAACTTATGAACACTTGATTTTCGACAAGGGAGCTAAAAATATGCAATGGAAGAAGGAAAGCATCTTTAACAAATGGTGCTGGCATAAATGGATGTCAACCTGTAGAAGAATGAAAGTAGATCCATATCTATCACCATGCACAAAAATCAAGTCCAAATGGAATAAGACATCAACATTAATCTGACCACTTTGAACCAGATAGAAGAGAAAGTGGGAAGTAGTGTACAAGACATCGGCACAGGAGGCTGCTTCCTAGGTAGAACCCCAGTAGCACAGACAATAAGAGAATCAATGAATAAATGGGACCTCCTGAAACTAAGAAGCTTCTGTAAAGCCAAGGACACCGTCAGTAAGACAAAAAGTCTACCTTCCGACTGGGAGAAGATCTTCACAAACCCCTCATCAGACAAAGGTCTGATCTCCAAAATATACAAAGAACTCAAGAAACTAGACACTAAAATTCTAATTAACCCAATTAAAAAATGGGGTGCTGATCTGAACAGAGAATTCTCAACAGAAGAACTTCGAATGGCCAAAAGACACTTAAGGTCTTGCTCAACCTCCTTAGCGATCAGGGAAATGCAAATCAAATCAACTATGAGATACCATTTTTCACCGGTCAGAATAGCTAAAGTCAACAACACCAATGATAGCCTATGCTGGAGAGGATGTGGAGAGAGGGGAACTCTCATCCATTGTTGGTGGAAATGCAAACTTCTGCAGCCACTGTGGAAATCAGTGTGGCGGTTTCTCAGGAAACTGGGAGTCAACCTCCCTCAAGACCCAGCAATTCCACTCTTGGGAATATACCCAAGAGATACCCTATCATACCACAAAAGCATTTGTTCAACTATGTTCATAGCAGCACTATTTGTAATAGCCAGAACCTGGAAACAACCTAGGTGCCCCTCAATAGAAGAATGGTTAAAAAAGTTGTGGAACATATATAAATTAGAGTTTTACACAGCAGTAAAAAACAATGACATCTTGAATTTTGCATGCAAATGGATGGAAATAGAAAACGCTTTTCTGAGTGAAGTAACCCAAACCCAAAAAGAGGAATATTGTATGTATTCACTCATAAGTGGATTCTAGCCATAATTAAAGGTCTTTGAGCCTATTATTCGTGATCCTAGAGAAGATAAATAAGAAGGTGAACCTGACGAAAATCATGTAGTTATCCTCCTGGAGATTGGAAGTAGACAAGAGTCCCAGGCAAACAGGGGTGCATGGGGGATGGGGGGGGGTTGTTGGAAGGGGAGAGGGTTAGAGAGAAGGGAGTAGTGGAGGTTTGGGGAAAGCTCGGGGGATTGTGATGGGGGGAGGGAGGAAGGATGGATATGGGATCAGGGAAGTATATATCTCAACATAGGAGTCATTTTAGGGTTTACAGGAGACTTGAATATAAAGGGGATCCCAGGTCCAAGGAGAGATACCCAGATTGTTCTCTGGACAGAGGAGAGGGTGCCTGAACCGGCCTTGGCCCATAACCATACTGATGAATATTTTGCTTATCACCATAGATCCTTCATCTGGCGATGGATGGAGATTGAGACAGAGACCCACATTGGAACACTGGACTTAACTCCCTAGGTCCAAACGAGAAGCAAAAAGAAAGAGAACGTGAACAAAGAAGGCAAGACCAGAGGGAACCTTCACCCGTTGATGGATGGAGATTGAGACAGAGACCCACATTGGAGCACTGGACTGAGCCCCCAAGGTCTAAATGAGGAGCAGAAGGAGGGAGAACTTGAACAAGAAAGGCAGGACCATGAGGAGTGCGTTCACCCACTGATACAAGGGGACTGATCTAATGAGAGTTCACCAAGGCCAGCTGGACTGGGACTGTATGAGCTCGTGATCCAACCATACTCTCTGAATGTGGCCGGATTCTCTGAATGTGGCTGGCACGGGGTCTTTCTGAAAAGCCATTGGCAATGACACTGGGACTTGTTTCCTCTGCATATACTGGATTTTTGGGATCCAGTCTGTTTGGATCTCACCTTGCTGGACCTGGAGGGAGGGGGGAGGAACTTGAACTTCCCACTGGGCAGGAAACCCTGACTGCTCTTAGGGATGGAGAGGGAGGACGAGAGGGAGTGGGGGGAGTGGGAGGGTGTTGGGAGGAGGGGCGGAAATGGAAACTTTTATAATTTAATAAACTTTAAAAAAATTGTGTTAATTTAGGTTTATATGCATATTTTTATTTTAAATTCTTCTCTGAAATAATTCTACTCCTGGAAGTATGTCTTAAGTTCAGCCCAAGTTAAGGGCTATAAGAATCAAGCATGAAGAATTTTCATACTTAATGGTAAATATGCATAGATCCCTTAAGGACCCTTTTGGACTGATAGAGGATTAGGCAGGTAGTTCTGTTAGGATGTCTGTATGTGAGATCTCTGAAAACTTTTAGGAATATAGAGATGCAGGTAGTATAAAGGCCTGTTGTTTTTAGGGCACATCACTCAATAATTTTAAAGTAAGTGAACGGATGATAAATGCTGTATTAGCCAATTCTTGATGGATTTAGCCAAACTCCTAATGGTGTTGCTATGCAAAGAAAAAAAAATAAGCATTAGAAGACACAAATTGCATTTACAAAGGAGTACAGACTTCGAAGAAGACTCTGTTGGAATCAGAGATAACAGAAGTTATTATGTTTCGGGTTCATGAATTTTCTTTAATAGACAAATGTCCAAGCAGAAATAATACATGTACTTACCTCACAATATTAAGGGTTTATGCAATAGTGGAAAGGAAAAGAACCTGGCTCCTTCCAGCCCAATTTGTGTGTCCAGGGATGATATCAGAGAAGATAACATGCTTATTCTGGGAACCACGTTCTGGCCCTGCAGGGTGCTGGAGTGAACAACAGATAACCTTGGCATCTCCAGACATGTGAGTGTTTGTGAACTCTCAATTTTCTCTTGACTTCTGCGGTCAGACTTGAGGGTTATGAGGCCAAGCTGTATCCTGTGCAGCTGTGAAAAGGCTTAAGGAGGCTGTCTCCTAGGTTCCTGAAGAATGTAAAGGGGACCCCTCTTTCCTTTCTGCCACCGCCATGCCATCCAGACTGAGGAAGACCTGGAAACTCCGGGGCCACGTGAGCCACGGTCATGGCCGCATCGGTAAACATCGCAAGCATCCAGGAGGACGCAGGAATGCTGGAATCATGCGTCATCATAGGATCAACTTCGACAAATATCATCCAGGTTACTTCAGGAAAGTTGGTATGAGGCATTACCACTTCAAGAGGAACCAGAGCTTCTGCCCGACTGTCAACCTGAATAAACTGTGGTCGCTGGTCAGTGAGCAGACCCGGGTTAACGCTGCCAAGAACAAGACTGGAGTTGCTCCATCATTGACATCGTGCGATCAGGCTACTACAAAGTTCTGGGGAAGGGAAAGCTCCCTAAGCAGCCTGTCATCATGAAAGCCAAATTTTTCAGCAGAAGAGCTGAAGAGGAGATAAATGGTATTGGAGGTGCCTGTGGTCCGGTGGCTTGAAGCCCCTCAGGGAGGCCAATTAAATGCTAACATTTTCAAAAAAAAAAAAAAAAAAGGAATGTAAAGGGAAGGAGAAAAACTAGCTGACCAGCGAGACTCCCTTTCCTGTAGAGTGATGGGCTAGGGTTGTCATCCAGAGATGGAGACTCTCAAGACTGCATTTTGAGAATCAGGTGGGCAAAGTCTTATCCCTCAATTCATTTCATGAGCACCGTCCAGATTCCAAGGGTGGGCTAAGAGGAAGCATTGTGGATGGCAGGTGCTGTCCCCTGTCAACTGAATCTCAGGGCATTTGGACAACAATGAAGTCTCTTTGTATGCAGGATTGGTGAGATAAGAGGCAGGCACATACAGAGTGGTTTTGTGCATACTTGTCTAGGGTGGATAAGTATATCTTCTTGGCTGGAGAAGTGTGTCCATGGAAGTGTGATATCTCACAATTAATTATTGAAAAGGCCAAGCTGTCTGAAGTACCAAGGATGCAGCTGGGTCCAGGCCTTTCTTAGTTGCTGGAATTTGCTGGTGATCCTTTATACCTTGCTTTCTGGAAACTCACATCTCAGATTGATTAGCAAATTATATTCTCCCCGCCCTCTCTCTCTCTGTCTCTCTCTCTCTGTCTCTCTCTCTCTGTCTCTCTCTTTCTGTCTCTTTTTCTCTCTGTCTGTCTCTCTGTCTGTCTCTCTGTCTCTGTCTCTGTCTCTGTCTCTCTCTCTCTCTCTCTCTCTTTCTCTTTCTCTCTCTGTACCACAGCAGCACTCTGTATGTTTATAAAAAAATTTCATTCCAGTTTTGGCAAATGCTTTGCTCTTAAATTCCAATAGGTTCTCAACTTGTTAGTCTCTACAAGACCCTATTTAGAAAAAAAAGATTGATGACATTTGAAGTATTAGTGCTTCAATGTCAGAAATGACACAACTCACCTGACAGACCTCCTTAACCCTAGGTTCCAAGGAACATGCTTTCGTTGAGAAGTCCAGAGATCTGGAGAAAAAGTATTCCAAGCTGCCCTTTGGCTGGATCCACTTTACAGGAACTGTGAGAAGTAGAAAGTTGAGGTTAGGTTATAACAAAGCTCTTTGATTCAATAACACAAGCTCTCCAATTGCCTGCCCTTCTCATAATGTCCTAATGGGCATTGTACCCAAAGCTAGCAGGGCCGGCCATTCACAATCACATAGATCATAACTGGTGGCTCCAGACCAAGGAATTTGGCTTTTTTTGCTGACTGAAGCACCATAGAAGTGATACACATCATGTTCTATTTTATAATTGTGTGCCTCTTCTATCTGTATGTGTGTGCATATGTACATGTGTGTTTCCAACTTATAGTGCCTCTACTTAGCCCAGACTGATCTCCGACTTGCCACTGCTCTTTCTTCCGTTTATTGATTCAAGGTTTGGACCATTATATTCTTTCTAGGAGTGTTTTTTCTATATATCTGAGGGCTCCTCTGGGCTCGTGTGGCTCCAGCCAGAACTGTCAAGAGTAAATCACATCTTCACTCACAACTTCATAGCATGAGTGAGCTCTGTTGATTCACCAGAAGAAATTTTTATCACTATCTGTATGACTTCTCTTTGTTTGGAAACCACCAATCTCTAAAAGTCTGAGGATCTTCCCCAGATGCTGTTCACTTCAGAGGACTCATCCCTCCTAATCCCCATCATCCTGACCTAATTTCTCAGGCTCATTTATTTCTCATCTTACTCTGTATGGATCTTAAGGAAGGGAAGAGCCATTTCTGCACAGTCCTTTGAAAGTGAGCCTTCCACAGATCTTATCTTATCCACACAGATAAGGTTTCTAATGAAGCAGGGAGCTAGATCTCTGGCTTTGAAAGGAGGATGTGCCAAAGAGCTTCCTTTCTGACGTCAAAGAGGCTCCTGATATGGCACCTTGGTTTCAGGTATTTTTTGGAGTGAAGAAATTAGCCATAGAGGTAAGGACTATACCATGAACAGCAGCAGATCCCTCCCTGGACATTCTATTGTATCCTGGAGAGCCCTGGCCTTCTATGTGATGTCACCAGTGCTGTGGCAACACCAACTGCCACTGGGGCATCTGTTCAATGCCTACAGGTTTTGGTCATAGCATGTTGGCAAGACTGAGAAGGCTGCTTGAGAGACAGAAGGGAGAGCATAAAGAGACTAGAGGGAGGCCGAAGGAAGCTGGCCTTCAACCTCAGTGTCTCACATCAAGACATAAATGGTTCTGGGAAAAACACAGTGAGTCCTGGGTAGAGAGTGGGTAACTTCAAGGCTTCAGCTTGGTTTTTTATGGTGGGACCCCAGATCTTAGAGCTTTATGGAGGTAATGTATCTATCCTGCTTCTCTTTGTTCCTGAAGAGTAGACCTGGAGTCTAGGGTTTCTGATGTTTAGTTTGGCAGAGAGCCAGTAATGCTCATTCCAGCAGCTGCTGTGCTAGGGGGTCTCTGCTTTGACTCTGAGTGGGAAGAAAGGAGAAAGAACATGAATGAGGTTTAAGTTTCAGCACTGTACTTCACCAACACTGGATTTCTTTTGGTTGTGGGTCACTAATAACAAGGAGAATAAAGTCCCCTGGCCAAAGCTGGAGGATCTCACATTTTACCTCAGAGTCATTTGCAGGGCAGGGGCCTTCAAGTATTGCTAAGGCATCTGAGTCCTGACTCTCCATAGCCAATCATCTTTAATTTGAGGGCAGGAATGGGCCATCATTCTTCCTGGAAAATTGTTCTTAGTGTGTGAGGACTCACCTGTAGATGCCCTGTCCTTAGGTGTCTCCAGCCTGTCCTGTCACTAGGTGATCTCACCTTTGCTAACGTCATGATTGATGGAATGTATTCTACTGAAGTTTGGGGAAATTTTCATCATTACCCATGTGACTTGTCTTTGGTCTGACACCCACAAAACCCATCACCCCCACACATTGTAACAGCCCTGTGGATCTTTCCTGAGGTACTCATTCATTTCATGAAACTAAACTTCCACATCAACATGAGCTAATTTCATAGTATCTTTCATTTCTGATATTATTAATTAGAGATCTTTGGAGAGGAAGAGCCATTCCTTAAGAATATTTGGAAAATGAGTTTTGACCTCCATACATGTAAAGTATTAAATTAGAATTAATGAGAGTCTAACTAATCAGAGAGATCTCTGGATTGGAAGAAGAATGTGCTGAAGAGCTTCCCCTGTGTCTCATGGAAGACATCTGGAAAAACCAGCTTGGCTTTTGGTGAACTGGGGAAGAGACGGTTATGAGATACGTGATAGCATTTGGCAGTGACCCTAACAGTCCGTTCTCTGGACATTCTATTGCATCATGGAGAGTCGTTGACCTCTTTTATGAAATCATCAGTGTTGTGTCCTTGGGGCACTCATTAAGTACTTATAGGGATCACCAGAAGACACGTTGGTAAGGTTGAACACACTGGTTGGCAGAGAGATCTGACTTTTGAAGAGGGGATTGGGGCTTGAGCTGGAACTCCAGAAATGGGGTCCAGTAGCTGGGATCTTTGGAAGAGATGGTTCTATGCTGCCTCTGGGTTAATAAAGTGCAAACCCATGGTCAAGGATTGGTGATGGTTAGTTTGGCAGAAAGCCAGGAGTTGTCAAGGCTACAGCTTCTGTTCTCGGAGTTCCTTGATTTTATTTGGAGTGGCAAAGAAGGCCAGCAGACAATTGAGGTGTGAGAGTAGGGTGTTGCTACAACTCATCATCAGTAGATTCTTTAGGTTCTGTGAGTATCTCATGTGAAAATCCTCATTTATGCACCAGGGTCTCAGACATTCAGTTACTTTTATTCCTGGCCACAGGTAAAATGGATTTGTTGTGCTAAGCACTAGAGACTCCAGAAACTTTCTGCAACACATCAGATAATAAGTTGACACTTCCAAAGCAGCATGGCTGGGTGACATATGCCTTCCAGGGCCAGTGGGGCTGCAGGGAGTCTGATGCACATAGCTTGCCACAGGGAATGGAGACAGTAACATGGCTTATGGGCTCCCAGCTTGGGGATAGTTGTCCTGCTCTTTGGGGTCTTCACTGAGTTCCATGCATTCACTCTTCCTCAGGCCTCTTCATGAACTCAATATGATCTCTCCTGGACCTGTGCCATACAACTGTATAAATTTACTTATGTTTATCTACCTGCAGGGGGTACCAGAAAGACATCAACCCCAACCTCTGTCACTGAGCAGGAGCAGCAGATGAACGAGGTGGATACACTGACCCTGCAGCTTCAGATGATGACCCAAGAAAGGAATGAACTTCGTGGAATCCTGGCTAATTCTACCAACAAGGACTTGAACAACAGGTCGTCATTTTGTTCAGTTCCTTGGTCACTGTCTTGAACCTACTGAGTCAAACCCAGCATTCCTCAGGTCACTGAAGGCTGCACCTCCAGGGTGTTCTGCCCAAACTAATTATTCTGAGGGCATCTGAGAGGCATAGCTGAACCCAGGGTAGGAGTGATATCAGGACACAGGCTGTGTGACTCCTCCAGATGAAAAGCAGAGGCTGTGGCCTGGATCAGTCTGGGGATGGGGTGTAACATGAGGGCCGGCTTGTTGGGGTTTCTGTCCCGCCCAGTACCCCAACAAGCCAACAAGTCCCAAGGAAAATCACACGGAGTCTACATTAGGTTATAAACTGATTGGCCCATTAGGTCAGGCTACTTATTAGTTCTTATGACTCATCTTAACCCATTATTCTGATCTATGTTAGCCATACAGCTCCGTACCTTTCTCAGCTGGGCAAGTTACATGCTGCCTCTTCAGTGGTCTGCGAAGGAGTGGCAGAGGAACCTCTCTGCTTCCCAGAATTCTCCTGTTCTCATTGCATCACCTCTACTTCCTGTCTGGTTTTCCTGCCTATACTGCCTGCCTGGCCAATCAGCGTTTTATTAAAATATGATTGACAGAATACAGACAATTCTCCTGCATCAATGGGGCAATAGTTTGTGAGCTCTCCGCATACATTTCATGAGGCCTTGACAGGTGTTGTCTTGTGGAAGATTCTAGGTGCTGTGAGTTTACGGTGAGTCTTTGTGCTTAATCAGCAGGTGCTTGGGTGCTGGTTGCTTCTGAGGGCACCTGCAGGGGCCTGGTCATCTTGGTCCATCTCAGTGTGTGACTTGAAGTCTGAACTTCATCACTGCTCCTCTCTGGTCTGGTTTCTTATATTCTGAGACAATTCCACGTCCATACATTTATTTGGCATCCTTTGTCTGTGTCTGTGTGTTTTTATGTGTGTTTGTGTGTTTTAGTGTGTGTCTATGTGAGTATAAGTGTGTGTGTTTCTGCGAGTGTATGTGTGTATGTGTGTCTGTGTATACCCCTGGCATTGGGAGGTGTGTGGCAGGGCTTGTGGTTCTTTCTGTGTCACAGTTTCCAGGTGATACCAGCACTAAGGTCAAGGAACTCCTATCTGAGCAGCAGTGCTGCTGGCCCGTGTGCTCACCTTGGCAGCCCATTGGAATCCACTGGAGATTAGATATAAATCTATCCTTAAGTCAGTTCTCATCCTGAAAATACTTATTTTGTGCTTCAGACACCCATGTAGCAATAGGAACCTGGGTTCACAAATTCCCATTCTAAATCAGGAACAATATTTTCATAGATTTCTGATGGGACCAGACTTGTGATACAGGCTCCTGAAGACTTAACTATTCTACTCCTCAAGGCCCATTGATAAACTCATGCATCTCTGGCTCACTCTCGTTGCACCCCTGACTGCAGGGCTGGGGCCTGGTCAGCAAGTTTAACGAGCACCAGGTTGTCCTAGTTCATAGACATCAGAATGTGACAGAGACTGTGCTGGGGTGTTTAGGACACAGCCTGAATTCATAGGATCATTAAGTCCTGTGTTCATGGGCTCTTTGTCCCTGGTCCATACCCTACCACAGGCTGAATTTTGAGCTGGAGATGGTGAATATGGAGCATAAGAAAGTGATGCTGGACCTGCAGAAATTCCCCAAGGAGATTAGAGAGGCCTTGTATAAGTGCAAGGAACTGACTGAGAAAACTGTCTCCTACAGGTGAGTGGAGGACTTCACTGGGACTCCCCATTCATTGGGAGTGACTTTTTGCCATGTTTTTTTGTCTTTGAACAAAAGTGAGGACCTTCATTCTAACCTGTCTTATGCTCTTGACTTGGGCCCCTTGGGCCAGTTTTGCTAAAAGTGAAGTATCTGTGAACCCATCCCAGCATTGTCCTTCCAGCCTCAGGACCCTCTGGATAGAAAATCTATTTGCACCATGATGTGTGTCCGTGAGTCTCTGGGAGCTCTGGTAGGGGTTTACAGAGGTGATTCCATGGGACCCATAGATGGAATATATTTCCCTTGGGTCTTCTGTCCTCCCTTAGAGAATATTTGCCTTCTACCTCTCAACCTCATAATGTTTTCCCAACCATGAACAGTTAAGTACATGTGGTAGGAGGCAAACCCTGCTCTCAGAAGTACATGGATCCCTTTTAGTGTCAGGGATTTCAGAAGTAGTCTGAATCTTTCTGGAATTTAGCTCTTCTCTGACTTTTGCCAGCTCCTATTTTATGCTGGCATGGTGACTGTGGTCTCTAGTCTGGGGCTGCCTGGGACAAGAACCTTGCATGGATGATGTGGGAGTGGTATATGTTGGCTGGATGGGACTCACGCTGTTTTTGTGATGATTCAGCATCCTCCACAACCAGCTCCTGAGTGAGTGAACTCAGTTGAAGGAAAAAGTGAACATGTTGAGAGAGGAGAACCGAAAGCTACGGAGGGAGCAGATTTCACTGCAAGAGTGTTGTCAGAAGGTGAAGAATCTCTGTGATGAGGCCCATGAGAAGATCTATGAGCTATGCGCCGAGGAGAAGCAGGTAGGCTGAAGCAGTGTGGACAGGCTGTCTGCCATCTGTAATAACATACACATGCGCATGCACACACACACACACACACACACACACACACACACAAGCACACACACACATGTGATCATCCACCCACTTATCCAGCAGCTCACTAACATCTCATCCAATTGTTGATTTCTGTGATCATTCACAAGTCTTTCTATGGATTTACCATCTTGCAATATCAATGGCTTGAAGCAATTTTGAAGGAAGAGATCCCCGTGTAAATGTCAAAGGAGTGGTTCTCTTTGTCATCCTTTGTATCTCCTCTCATATATTACATCTCAACATCAGTTCCCCTTCCTTCCCTCCTCCCAGTCCTTTACCCCCTTCTCCCCCTTTCCCAGGTCCAGTCCTCCTTAGTTTCCCTTCAGAAAATAGCAGGTCTCTCGTGGTTATTTGATCTAATTAAAATAACATTAAACACGGGGCTTTTCTCATGCTTTTTACGCATTCTAACAATAAGATATATCACCAAATCCCTTTTAAGTCTTGAGATATGGTCATACTTAGTTCCACAGATTAGCTTTGAACTCACAATGTAGTTCAGTCCAGACTTTAATGTTCAATCTTTCTGTCTCCGTCTCTGAGTAGCTAGGATTAAGGGTTTGCATCACAAGCTCAAACCTAGGCTAAATACTTAAATTAAAATTGAAGGTTAATCCAAATGTCAGAGGTCAATGGATTACAAGTGTGTGTTTTTAAGACATAGGTGCTAAATTATAGTCATCTCAAAAGCATCAGTGAAAATAAAATTTAAGATGCTTTATCATTAGATAGGTAGCTTTTAAAAGCATGCTCCAGTGGCGCAATCGGTTAGCGCATGGTACTTATACGACAGGTAGCTTTAAAACTAATAACATAAAGGTAGCTTTCATTCATTTAACCATTGAAGAGTCTATGTTGGGATTCCCATAAATGCCAGGAAGTAAGCTGTACCTGGAGCAAACAAATAAAATGACTGTCCTGAAGGAACTGATGAAGTTATTACCTTTAATCCATCTCTTACACTATAGTTGGTTTCTGCTCAGTGTAACCCTCCAGCTCTCATTGTGTTTGAGATCTCCAGCAACAGAGGATTTACCTTCAGAAGGCAGAATCTAACACCTCCTATTGATCTGTCCATAAAATTCAGTCTCCACAGAAAAGGCAATTTTACCTCCTGCTGATTAGCCACAGCCTCCAATTCCCAGCTGTAAATGAAAATGATTATATGTCATCAAATCATAGGAATTCCTGCTTCTTGTTAATATTTTCAAGAAAGGAAATTTTAAGCTCTCCCTTGGGTAGCGACTACATAGTTAATAACACTTGCTTGGCTACAGAAGGTGGTCAGTTCAGACTCACTATGCTCCATTACTAGGAGTCCTCACTAGGATCTCCCACATAGATTATAGGAAGTTTTATTTATACTAGCTTTCTACAGCAGCCTCTGGGAGCCCCCCAACTCCAACTGTCTCTCTGCACTCTCCCTTCATCCCTCCCCCCACACATGATCCCTTTCCATCCTCTCCTCACCAAATCAAAGTTCACCTAAAAAAATCTATTCTATTTTCTCTTCCCAGGGAAATTTGTGTGTTCCCTCTAGTGACCTTCTCTCTACCTAACTTCTCTGGGTCTTGGAATATAGTTTGATTATCATTTACTTAACAACTGATGCCCACTTATAAGTGAATACATATCATATGTGTCTTTCTGGATCTCAGTTATCTCAGTCAGCTTGATTTTTTTCTAGTTCCACCCATTTGCTTGCAATAGCAATTGGATGTCATTTTTTAAACAGCCAAGTAATATTCCCTTCTGTAAATGTACTCCCTGTTCTTTATCTGTTTTTCCATTGAGGGACATCAAGGTTGTTTCCAGTTTCTGGTAATTTTGAATAATGCCACTGTGAAGATATTTGAGCAAGTGTTTTTGTAGTAGGATAGAGCCTCCTTTGGATATATGTCCAAGAATGGTGTACCTAGGTTTTACAGTAAATCAGTTCCAAATTGTCTGAGGAACTGCCATGTTGATTCCATAGAGGCTAGACAAGTTTGGACTTCCACAAGTAATGGAGGAGTGCTCCCTTTGCTACAAATCCACACCACCATGAGCTGTCATTCACACCACTGACCTTAGCCATTCTGACAGGTGTAAATGGGATCTCAAGGGAGTTTTGGTTCAAATTCCCCTGATGGCCAAGAATATAGAACATTTCTTTACATGTTTCTCAGCTATTTGTGATTCTTCTTCGGAGAATTTTCTGTTAGAACTATATCACACTTCTTAATTGAATGATTTGGTTTGTTGAATGCCTTATATATTTTGGATATTAGCCTCTGTCAGATATAGAGTTGATGAAAATCTTTTTCTATTCTATAGGCCTCCATTTTCTCCCTCTAATGGTGTTCTTTGCCTTACAGAACTTTTCAGTTTCATGAGATCTTCTTATTAATTGTTGATTTTAGTGTCTGCGCTGCCAGTGTTCTACTCAGCAAGTCATCTCCTTTGCTGGTGTGTTCAGGGTTGTTCCCTATATTCTCTCCTATCAGGTTCAATGTGTCTGGTTTTATGTTGAGGTCCTTCATCCATTTGGACTTGAATTTTGTACAGTGCAAATAATATCTACATATTTGCATTCTTCAACATGCAGATGCCCAGTTTGACCAGCACCATTAGTTGAAGATGCTTTCTCCTTTCCAATCTGTACCTCTGTCTTCTTTATAAAAAGCAGACTCACTCAGGAGGTCTAGAAGACTGGAAATAATCAAACTGAGGGCTGAAATCAACAAAATAGAAACACAGAAAACAATCCAAAGAATCAATGAATCAAAAAGCTGGTTCTTGGAGACAATCAACAAGATTGACAAACCCTTATCCAAATTAATCAAACGGCAGAGAGAGAACATACAAATTAATAAGATAGGAAAGGAAAAGGGGGACATAACCACAGACACAGAGGAAATTCAGAGAATCATTAGATCTTACTACAAAAATTTATATGCCACAAAGTTGGAAAATGGAAAAGAAATGGACATTTTTTTAGATAAGAACCATATACCAAAATTGAACCAAGACCAGGTGAACAATCTAAATAAACCTGTCAGTCGTGAAGAATTAGAAGCTGTTATCAAAAATCTCGCTACCAGAAAAAGCCCAGGACCAGATGGTTTCAATGCAGAATTCTACCATAACTTCCAGGAAGAGCTAATACCTACACTCCTTAATGTATTTCACAATATAGAAACAGAAGAATCATTGCCAAACTCTTTTTATGAAGCTACAGTTACTCTGATACCAAAACCAAACAAAGACATAACCAAGAAAGAGAATTACAGACCAATCTCACTCATGAATATTGACGCTAAAATACTCAATAAAATACTGACAAACCGAATTTAAGAATACATTTGAAAAATCATCCATTATGATCAAGTAGGCTTCATCCCAGAGATGCAGGGTTGGTTCAACATACGCAAATCTATCAATGTAATCCATCGTATAAATAAACTGAAAAAAAAACACATATGATCATTTCACTGGATGCTGAAAAATCATTTGACAAAATTCAACACCCCTTTATGATAAGGGTGTTGGAGAGATTGGGTTTACGAGGATCATACCTAAATATAATAAAAGCAATATATAGCAAGCCTACAGCTAACATCAAATTGAATGGAGAGAATCTCAAACCCATTCCACTAAAATCAGGAACACGACAAGGCTGTCCACTCTCTCCATACCTCTTCAATATAGTGCTTGATGTTCTAGCAATAGCAATAAGAAAATATAAGGGGATCAAGGGGATTCGAATTGGAAAGGATGAAGTTAAACTTTCGTTATTTGCAGACGATATGATAGTGTACATAAGCGACCCCAAAAACTCTACCAAAGAACTCCTACAGTTGATAAACACCTTTAGTAACGTGGCAGGATACAAGATCAACTCCAAAAAATCGGTTGCCCTCCTATACACAAAGGACAAAGAAGCAGAGAGGGAAATCAGAGAAACATCACCTTTCATGATAGCCACAAATAACATAAAATATCTTGGGGTAACTCTAACCAAGGAAGTGAAAGACCTATTTGACAAGAACTTTAAGTCCTTGAAGAAAGAAATTGAGGAGGATACCAGAAAATGGAAAGACCTCCCCTGCTCTTGGATTGGGAGAATCAACATAGTAAAAATGGCAATTCTACCAAAAGCAATCTATAGATTCAATGCAATTCCCATCAAATCCCAACAAACTTCTTCACAGAACTTGAGAGAACAATAATAAAGTTTATATGGAAAAACAAAAAACCCAGGATAGCCAAAGCAATCTTATACAATAAAGGAACTTGTGGAGGCATTACCATCCCTGACTTCAAACTCTATTACAGAGCAACAATATTGAAAACAGCTTGGTATTGGCATAACAACAGAGAAGTCAACCTATGGAATTGAATAGAAGACCGTGGTATTAACCCACAAGCTTATGAACACCTGATTTTTGACAAGGGGGCTAAAGGTATACAATGGAAGAAGGAAAGCATCTTTAACAAATGGAGCTGGCATAACTGGATGTCAACCTGTAGAAGAATGAAAGTAGATCCATATCTATCACCATGCACAAAACTCAGGTCCAAATGGATTAAAGACATCAACATTAATCCGACCACTTTGAACCTGATAGAAGAAAAAGTGGGAAGTAGTCTAGAAGCTATAGGCACAGGAGACCACTTCCTAAGCAGAACCCCAGGAGCACAGTCAATAAGAGAGTCAATGAATAAGTGGGACCTACTGAAACTGAGAAGCTTCTGTAAAGCAAAGGACACTGTCAGTAAGACCAAACGGCTACCTTCCGACTTGGAGAAGATCTTCACAAATCCCTCATCAGACAAAGGTCTGATCCCCAAAATATACAAAGAACTCAAGAAACTAGACACTAAAACTCTAATTAACCCAATAAAAAAAATGGGGTACTGAACTGAACAGAGAATTCACAACAGATGAACTTCGAAAGGCCAAAAGGCACTTAAGGTCATGCTCAACCTCCTTAGCGATCAGGGAAATGCAAATCAAAACAACTTTGAGATACCATCTTACACCTTTCAGAAGAGCCAAACTCAAAACCACCAATGATAGCCTATGCTCGAGAGGATGTGGAATGAGGGGAACTTTCATCCATTGTTGGTGGGAATGCAAACTTGTGCAGCCACTGTGGAAATCAGTGTGGCGGTTTCTCAGGAAACTGGGAGTCAACCTCCCTCAGGACACAGCAATTCCACTCTTGGGAATATACCCAAGAGATTCCCTATCATACTACAAAAGCATTTGTTCAACTATGTTCATAGCAGCACTATTTGTAATAGCCAGAACCTGGAAACAACCTAGGTGCCCCTCAGTAGAAGAATGGTTAAAAAAGGTGTGGAACATATACACATTAGAGTTTTACTCAGCGGTAAAAAACAATGACATCTTGAATTTTGCATGCAAATGGATGGAAATAGAAAACGCTTTACTGAGTTAGGTAATCCAGACCCAAAAAGAGGAATATGGTATGTCCTCACTCATTAGTGGATACTAGCCATATTTAAAGGTCTTTGAGCCGATAATTCGTGATCCTAGAGAAGCTAAATAAGAAGGTGAACCTGAAAAAAATCTTATAGTTATCCTCTTGGATATTGGAAGTACACAAGTTTGCCAGGCAAACTTGGGTGCAGGGGGGTGTAGTGGGGGGGTGGAAGTAAGGGAAGATGGTTAGAGAGAAGGGAGAGGGGGAGGATTGGGGATGGCTTGGGGTAATGGAGGGGGAGGAAGGATGGATATGGGACTAGGGAAGTATATATCTCAACTAAGTGAGCCATTTTAGGGTTTGCAAGAGTCTTGATTCTGGAGGGGTTCCCAGGTCCAAGGAGAGGTCCCCAGATTGTTCCCTGGGCAGCAGAGAAGAGCGTACCTGAACTGGCCCTGGTCCATAACCATACTGATGAATATTTTGTATATCACTATAGATCCTTCATCGGGCAATGGATGGAGATAGAGACAGAGACACACATTGAAACACTGGACTTAACTCCCTAGGTCCAAATGAGAAGCAGAAGGAGGGAAAACGTGAGCAAGAAAGGCAGGACCAGAGGCAACCTTCATCTGACGATAGATGGAGATAGAGACAGAGACCCACATTGGAGGACTGGACTGAGCCCCCAAGGTCCAAATGAGGAGCAGAAGAAGAGAGATCATGAAAAAGGAAATCAGAACCGTGTGGGGTGCGTTCACCCTAGGATACAAGGGGACCAATCGAATGAGAGCTCACCAAGGCCAGCGGGACTGGGACTGAACGAGCATGTGATCAAACTGGAGTCTCTAAATGTGACTGACATGGGGGCTGACTGAGAAGCCATTGTCAATGGCACTGGGTAAAAAAAGAAAAAAAAATGTTGATCCTCCCAATTCAAGAGCAAGAGAGATCTTTCCATTTTCTGGTATCCTCCTCCATTTCTTTCTTCAAGGACTTAAAGTTCTTGTCAAATAGGTCTTTCACTTCCTTGGTTAGAGTTATCCCAAGATGTTTTATGCTATTTGTGGCAATCGTGAAAGGTAAAGTTTCTCTGATTTCCCTCCCTGCTTCTTTATCCTTTGTATATAGGAGGGCAACTGATTTTTTGGAGTTGATCTTGTATCCTGGCACATTACTAAATGTGTTTATCAGCTGTATGAGTTCTTTGGTAGAGTTTTGGGGGTCGCTTATGTACACTATCATATCATCTGCAAATAAAGAAAGATTAACTTCTTCCTTTCCAATTCGAATCCCCTTGATCCCCTTATGTTGTCTTATTGCTATTGCTAGAACTTCAAGCACTATATTGAGGAGGTATGGAGAGAGTGGACAGCCTTGTCGTGTTCCTAATTTTAGTGGAAAGGCTTTTAGTTTCTTTCCATTCTATTTGATGTTAGCTGTAGGCTTGCAGTAAATAGTTTTTATTATATTTAGGTATGATCCTTGTATCCCCAATCGCTCCAACACCTTTATCATAAAGAGGTGTTGAATTTTGTCAAATGCTTTTTCAGCATCCAATGAAATGATCATATAGTTCTTTTTTCTCTCAGTTTATTTATATGATGGATTACATTGATAGATTTGCGTATGTTGAACCAGCCCTGCATCTCCGGGAAGAAGCCTACTTGATCATAATGGGTAATTTTTCTAATGTGTTCTTGGATTCGGTTTGCCAGTATTTTATTAAGAATTTTTGCATCAATGTTCATGAGTGAGATTGGTCTGTAATTCTCTTTCTTGGTTGTGTCTTTGTGTGGTTTTGGTATCAGGGTAAGTGTAGCTTCATAAAAAGAATTTGGCAATGATTCTTCTGTTTCTATATTGTGAAATACATTAAGGAGTATAGGTATTAGCTCTTCTTGGAAGTTCTGGTAGAATTCTGCATTGAAACCATCTGGTCCTGGGCTTTTTTGGTAGGGAAGTTTTTGATAACAGCTTCTAATTCTTTGTGACTAGCAGGTCTATTTAGATTTTTCACCTGGTCTTGATTTAACTTTGGTTCATGGTACTTAGCTAAAAACAAGTTCATTTCTTTTACATTTTCCAATTTTATGGCATACAGGCTTTTGTAGTAAGATCTAATGATTCTCAGAATTTCCTCTGTGTCTGTGGTTATGTCCCCATTTTCATTTCTGATCTTATTAATTTGCATGTTCTCTCTCTGCCATTTGATTAGTTTGGTTAGGGGGTTGTCAATCCTGTTAATTTTCTCTGAGAACCAAATTTTTGTTTCGTTGATTCTTTGGATTGTTGTCTGTGTTTCTATTTTCTTGATTTCAGCCCTCAGTTTGATTATTTCCAGTTCTACTCCTCCTGAGTGAGTCTGCTTCTTTTTTTTCCAGAACTTTCAGGTGTGCTGTTAAGTCTTCAATGTGTGCTTTCTCCGTTTTCTTTAATTTGGCACTTAGTGCTATGGACTTTCTCCTTAGCACTGCTTTCGTTGTGTCACATGGGTTTGAGTATGTTGTGTCTTTATTTTCATTAAATTCAAGGAAGACTTTAATTTCTTTCTTTATTTCTTCCTTGACCCAGGGGTGATTTAGTAGTTGACTGTTCAGCTTCCATGAGTTTATAGGCTTTCTGGTGTTCGAATTGTTATTGAATTCTAACTTTAATCCATGGTGATCCGACAAAACATAGGTGGTTACTAATATTTTTTTGTATCTTTAGAAGTTTGCTTTGTTACCGAGTATGTGGTCAATTTTTGAGAAGGTTCCATGAGCTCCAGAGAAGAAGGTATATTCTTTCCTCTTTGGGTGGAATGTACTATAGATGTCTGTTAAGTCCATTTGAATCAACACCTCCAATAATTCTCTTATTTCTCTGTTAGGTTTCTGTCTGATTGACCTGTCCATTGGTGAGAGAGGTGTGTTGAAGTCTCCTACTATTAGTGTGTGTGGTTTGATGACTGCCTTGAGTTCTAGAAGTGTTTCTTTTACATAAGTGGGTGCCTTTATATTAGGGGCATAGATATTCAAGATTGAGACTTCCTCCTGATGAATTGTTCCTGTTATGAGTATAAAATGTCCATCTCCATCTCTTCTGATTGATTTTAGTTTGAAGTCAATTTTGTTGGAATTTAGAATGGCCACACCCGCTTGTTTCTTAGGTCTATGTGCTTGAAAAACCTTTTCCCAACCCTTTACTCTGAGTAGATGTCTGTCTTTGTGGTTGAGGTGTGTTTCTTATAAACAGCAGAATGTTGGATCCTATTTTCGTATCCAATCTCTTAGTCTATGCCTTTTTATAGGTGTATTGAGTCCATTAATATTAAGTGATATTCATTACCAGTGGTTGTTGACTCCAGTTATTTTTTATTTTTTTTCTTTTGTGTAGTAGAGTTTGTGTGTTTCCCTTCTTTGAGTTGTGCTTGTGAAGGGTCGCTAGATGTCTGAATTATTGTAGACAGTGTTGGCAATATTAGATTCCTTGGGTTGCGATTTTCCTTCTATTACTTTCTGTAAGGCTGGATTTGTGGCTACATATTGTTTAAATTTGTTTTTATCCTGGAATATTTTATTTTCTCCATTGATAGTGAGCAAAAGCTTGGCTGGGTATAGTAGTCTGGACTTGCATCCATGGTCTCTTAGTTTCTGAAGTACCTCTCTATCCAGGATCTTCTGGCTTTCATGGTTTCCATAGAGAAGTCTGGTGTAAGTCTGATAGGTTTACCTTTATAAGTTACTTGACTTTTTTCCTTTGCAGCTCTAATATTCTTTCTTTGATCTGTATGTTTTTTGTTTTGATTATAATGTTGCTAAGCGGATTTTTTTTGATCCAGTCTGTTTGGTATTCTGTATGCTTCTTGAACCTTCATAGGAATATCGTTCTTTAGGTTGGGAAAGTTTTCTTCTATAATTTTGCTGAATATATATTCTGGGCCTTTGATCTGCAATTCTTCTCCTTCTTCTACCCCTATTATTCTTAGATTTGGTTTTTTTATTGTGTCCCAGATTTCTTGAATGTTTTGTGATGTGAATTTGTTGGATTTGTTGTTTTCTTTGATCAGAGCGTTTATTTTCTCTATGGCGTCTTCATATTCTGAGATTCATTCTTCTATCTCTTGTATTCTATTGGTTATGCTTGATTCTGTAGTCTCTGTTTATTTACCTAGATTTTCCATATCCAGCCGGCCATTGGTTTGTGTTTTCTTCATTGCCTCCATTTCAGTTTTCAATTCTTAAACTGTTTCCATTACCTGTTTGATTGTTTTTTCTTGGTTTCCCAGTGTATCATTTACGGATTTACTCATTTCTTCAAACTTTTTGTTATACTTCTCATCCAATTCTTTAAGGGAGTTATTCATATTCTGTTTAAGGGACTCTATTGCTTTCATAATGGCACTTTTTTCCACTTCTTTTGGATTAGGGTGTTCAAGTCTTTCTGTTGTAGCATCGCTGGGATCTGATGTTTTCATGTTGTTTTTCAGACTGTTGGAGGAATTCTTGCCTTGGTGTCTGCCCATCTCTTCCTTCAAATGCTCTCTACTGGATCATCTGATACCAGGTCAGGTTCCCTTGTTGGAAAGGGACCTCACTGACCGTAGGCCTGCCTTTCAGCAGGCAGGCTATTGAAACACAGGAACTCCCTCCTTTTTTTGGGGGGAGACTTTTATTGACGGTTTCTATTTTACTGTGGGATATAGGTCTGATTTTAATTTAACTTTGGTAAGTGGTACTTACTGATAAAATTATTCATTTTTTAAGATTTTCAAATTTGATGAAGTACATTTTTTAAAGTATGTCCTTGTGATTCTCTAGATTTTCTCAGTGTCTGCTGTTATGGCCCCTTTTCGTTTCTGATTTTATTAATTTGGATATTCTCTGCACATCTTTATTTAGTTTGGATAAGTTTTTATCTATTTTGTTGAGTTTCTCTAAGAACCAATTCTATGTTTCATTGATAATTTTTGTTTTGTTCTCTTCATCTCTATGTTATTGATTTCAGTTTGGTTACTTCTGGTCTACTCCTCTTGAATGTACTTACTTCTTTTGTTCAATAGTTTTGAGATGCTCTATTAAGTTGTTAGCATGATATCTCTCCATTTTTTAATGTAGGCACTTAGTGCTATGAATTTCCTCTTAGCACTGCTTTCATTGTATCCCATAAGTTTGGTTATATTATGTATTCATTTTCATTGAATTCTGGAAAGTGTTTAAATTTGTTATTATTGCTCCACTGCCCATTCAATATAGAGATCTTCGGTTTCCATGAATTTAAAAGCTTTCTTTTCTTTCTGTTGTTAATATACAGCTTTAATTCACGGTGATCTGATGGGTACAGGTAATGATTTCAAATTTCTTGTATCTTTTGAGACTTGCTTTATGTTTGAGTATGTGATCAGTTTTGGAGAAAGTTCCTTGGAATACTGCTCAGAAGGTACACTCTTATTTATTTGGGTAGAGTGTTCTTTAAATATCTGTTTTGCTTATTTGGTTTAAACTTCAGTTAATCCAGAATTTATTAATTTTGCCTGCATGACCTGCACACTGATGACAGGCACATTGGTGAGACTGGGGTATTTAACTTCCCAATATCAGCGTGTGGGGGTCAATATGTGTTTTAAGCTACAGTAATTTTTTTTTTTTACAAAAGTTCTTAGGGCATAGACGTTAAGAATTAAAATGTCAGCCAAACAGCAGTGGTGCATGCCTTTAATCCCATCTCTCGGGGAAACAGAGGCAGGCAGATCTCTGAGTTCAAGACCAACCTGGTCTACAAGAACTAGTTCCAGGACAGGCTCCAAAGCTACAGAGAAACCCTGTCTCAAAAAAATGAATTGAAATAAATGTCATCTTGTGGTGTGCCCTTTCCCAACACTTTTGATTAATTTTGGTTTGAGGCCAATTTTGTTAGATATTAAAGAGGCTACACCAGCTTGTCTTTTAGTTCCATTTGCATCATTTACCCTGAGGTAATGTCTATACTTGATGTTAAAGTTTGTTTCTTATATGCACCAGAAAGTTGGACCCTGTTTTTATATCCATCGTTCTGTGTGTTTTTATTAAGGAAATGAGACCACTAATAGAGAGATATCAAATGATGAGTTCCTGTTATTTTGTTGTATGTGTATATGCTTGTACATGTATGTCCAGGAGTGTGTATTCAGAATTATCTGTGTCTGTGTGCATTTGAGTGTCCACCCATTCATGAAAAATGTAATCTTTCAATGAACAGAAACAAGAAAAATTGGAGGAAAGACTGCAATACCTGCTGAAGCAGAGGGATCTGGTCACCAAGCAAATAGTCTTGGCAAAAAAAAAAACTGCAGAATCACTTCGCTGTCTCCCAGATAAGGTAGGAGCCCAGGCCACAAAGAGGGAGTTATACCAAGTAGTTTTCCAGTACCTGAATCTCTGTCCTATTTGGGTTCCTAGCCATTTGCATGGCCTTTCAGTCACAGCCAGGGAAAGAACATTTGAGAGTATTGAGCTGACTCAGTCAACAGAAATGTCTGCACAGGAAGCATTATGTATTATCCTTAATCTTTCTAGATTGTGTGCACTTCCTCACTTCTGAGTGCTCTCGTGTGTTCTGAGAACTTTGATATTTCCTATGGTAGTCCCAGATCTAACAGGGACAGTGTTAATTATGGAAGACGGTGTCTCCTCCTGCCACTTTATTTCCCTCCAGGAGTATCACGTTTAGAGATAAAATCCTACACTTGGGCTGATTTACGTGTGGCAGATTCTTATTGAATATGGGTTCTCTGCAGTTTGCATCTGTTTCCTATAAGAAGGTTTCTCTGGAATTAAAATCAGATTTAGAGTTTGACATGTTGAACCCAAGGAGGTATCTGTGCTGAAGGAATAAACCCAGCCTTCACTGCAGTGTTGTGTATGCTCCCCGAGAGGGCCTCATATAGTTAATTTCCCAGGTTGCGCACAGTTTCCTGGCATTTGTTCAAGGCCATGAATATCTACTGAACTGTGACTCGGTCATTGCTATGATGCTGTTTCTTTTCAAAAGAATGTATCTGAACTATTGGAGAAATGGGCTATTTTTCTAGTTCCCCATGGTGAGTATTTCTCAGCTCAATTTCTAACAGCTTTAAAAGTGGAGAAAAAAAAGAAACTCAGGTGCTCTCTTATCCTTGAGGAAGTAAGGAGTGAATGAGCCCAGCTCAAATGTAATGCTGCATTGACCAGCTGAGTAGAGCTGGTAGGAACTCAAAAACTGGCAGGGCAGGTCCTAAACAAACTTTCCTCCTCTAGGTTTGAAAACCTCCAGCATGATCTGAAACAGGCCACAGTCCAGAATGAGAGCCTCCTGCCGACAGATGTGCTACAACAGGAGCCCTGAGTGTGCTGGACCAAGGAGCCACTCCTATCCCCTGCAACCTTGGCATTCATGGGATGGGTTTTCTTCCTTGACGTTTGTTTCCCATGTGTGGACAGGCCCTGGTTTTGCCTAGGCCATGGTCCAGTGAGGCTGCCTATGGGTCTGATTGCCTTTCCTTCTCTGACAGCTCCGCTTTGGAGAACTGAGGAGGCTAAAGAAAGTTTCACACATTCTCCACTTTAGCAGCAACACCTACTGAAAAACAGACCCCTCCTCGTAGCTGTGAACAAACCAGTGAGGAAAATCTCCACCTAGTGCAGGGGATCCATCCACAATCTGATTCAAGTTCTGTTGGTGCACCATTCCTGGAGAAAGAAAGTCATCAGAACGAAGCCTGATATTCAGAGGACCCACCAAGAATTACACAGAATCCTGACATCTGTCAGCAGGTGGACCCTGAGTTGCACACAGCAGCATGGGGAGGATATGCTGCTGGGCAAGGCTTACTCTGCCAGTTAACTCTCCATGTCTTTAGTAAGTCGGCTGAGCCCTCCATATATGGTGAGGAATCTCACAAGAAAGACTGTACTGATGCTGTGCTGTAGTCTGTACACACCACAGAGAAAAGAACAGGATTCCCTCTCCTGTGCAGTGCTGAGGCAGACTCCATGTCACAGGAAAGTGTTGCTGAAGATAACGCACTACAGAGACAGCAGCATCCCTCACCCGTGTTAGTCACTGAACAATCCATAAAGAAAGTATGTGTGGATTCTCCAGTTTCACAGCCTGTACTGGCATGACTAGACCTGAGAAATTGTCTATAGAGGAGGTCTGGTCACCTTTGGTGTTCTTAGAGTGCCAGATGTTCTCAATTGATTTGTTGGATCTAGAGCAAAGAATATTTTTTGCTTAATTTGGGGGGAGGTTCTGGTTTTGGTTTAGGTTTCGTTTGCTTGTGTTTTTTTTTTCTTTGCTTTGGTTTAATTATGTTAGTTTTCTATAATGACTTTTTTCTTGTTTTAATAGTTGAATAAGGCTCTACACTGTATATACTGACTACCTTTTCTAAAGCCCCTATTGTGTAAAATGATTATATTTATGAATAAAAAGCAATTTTCAACTTCTCAATTTTACCACCTTTCTAGAGTCAGATATCGGGTTGCTCTCCTGTGACTCCAGAACTCACAGGCAGAGATGGATTTCTACACATTCCAGGAGCCTTGGTTACACAGTGAGTTCACATCCACACAGGTCTGCAAAGGTCTACACAGGAGGGTAGTACCTTGAATGTGGATGGTCTGGCTCACTTTTGTCTTTACGACCTTGACTTTATATTAACAGCCAGATTTAAGAGAACGTAATGAAGAAGGGCTCTGGGAAGAAAGGAACTTCCCTTTGCACCTCATTAGTCCTATCTCTGTGTCCAATCACAATTGCTCATTGTAATCCTGGGATAGCAAACCAGTGAATGTGGCCTTTGAAATGCATGAGCACAGTGTATCCTCAGCAGAGGGAAACAGCTGAGCTGCAAGTTTGGATTCTGGAGATGCCTTCCAACGTCTCCCTCCTAAATCATGGCTGTTACATTGGGGAGCTGCAGAGTAAGTGCAGAGACAGGCTCCAGCACTGTCATCTACTTATAGTAGGAATATCGGGAACTGTGTCAGAAGGATTCATTCAAAGCTCTGAAATGGCCCTACTCATTGGTTTTATATCACAAAACAGTTGATAAAATTCCATAAGACTATCTCATATACCATACTCAGAACATCATTCCATCTACTAAATTTAAAGAATGTGAGTTCCAGTATATGCAGAGGAAACAAGTCCCAGGGTCATTGTCAATGGCTTTTCAGAAAGACTCCGGGCCCGCCAGATCCAGAGAATCTGGCCACATTCAGAGAATCTGGTTGGCTAAATAAGAAGGTGAACCTGAAGGAAATCATGTAGTTATCCTCCTGGAGATTGGAAATAGACAAGAGGGCCAGAACCTTCATCTGGTGATGGATGGAGATAGAGACAGAGACCCACATTGGAACACTGAACTTAACTCCCTAGGTCCAAATGAGAAGCAGAAGGAAAGAGAACGTGAGCAAAGAAGGGAAGACCAGAGGGAACCTTCATCCGACGATGGATGGCAATCCAGACGGAGACCCACATTGGAGCACCGGACTGAGCCCCCAAAGGTCCAAATGAGGAGCAGAAGGAGGAAGAACATGTAAAAGGAAATCAGGACCGCGAGGCGTGCAATCACCCAATGATACAAGGGGACTGATCTAAGGAGTCTTCACCAAGGCCAGTTGGACTGGGACTGAACGAGCACGTGATCCAACTAGGGTGCTCATCTTAAATGGTATTTTATAATTGTGAACAAAATGAACTAAGCCCTTGCTACAGTGGCTCTACTAAAAGGTACTTTACTATATATTCAAGACATTTTAGATCAAGATATTGACTCACCTTTGCACAAATCTGTTTCATGTATATGTGAAGCTTTGATTCAGATCTCTGCTTAAAACAGGTTACATAAAGTAGCAGAAACTAAACTTTTAAGTGTTAGTGCCCAATGCTTGTTAAATAAGTATATACATTTAAATAACAGAATAACTTAACTCACTGAAGATTATAAGATTAGGAAGTAAGTGGTAGGCTCTGAAATGCAGTTGTGTTTGCGGGTTTCCTCATGTTTCTAATAGAAACTTACTTGTGCTGTTTAGGTACCAAGGTCCTTTTCCCTTCTCTTGGTGATTCGCAGGGCCGTGTGACCTCCGGCTCCCTGGAGATTCTGCACTAGCACTGGCTTGAGGGGATAGCTTAGCAAGAACCTGGCTCTCTTTGTTATGGTGATTCCACCTGTATTCAAGGTTGTAGCAGTGGGCTCCACACGCCTGGCCCCTCCCAGCTGATTCTGCCTGAGGCGCCGGGGCCTTTAATCCACTTCTCCTGCTCCTGTTGGGAGGAGGCCTTGCCCTTTCGAACCCTCTAGCCCACTGGTATAAATACTTGACTTGAGTTTAATAAAGTGGCCATTTACTCTTGGTAAATGAGCAAGGTCTCTTTTTTGTGTGTGTCTCTTTAAACCCTCAGGACAGTCGTCCATTCTCGTGGGCCCGAGTTTGAGAAGGCGCGCGCCTGGATCGGGTGTGGGTATCCACTGGAAGGCGGGGTCTAACAGATGGCGTCCCTCGGTGACCTTTGAAGAAGAACTGAAGAACTGCATCCTGCCGTCAGTGGATCCACCACGAGAAACCCAAGAAGTGAGGGTTACCCCCACGATCCAGAATCTGGCCAGTTTTATAATGTGCAATTGTGCACGTGTGATAAGGGGGTGAATAGCTTGATGTGAGAAGTATGGGTGCTGAAAGGTCTGATCCAGAGCTGAAGGCCAGTGGGCAAATCAGCTGCTAAATTTCTTAAAGAGACTAGGCACCCCGATTAGATGACACTACACTAGAGACTGCTTAGACTAATTTAAAACTCAGTCCCTGGCTCTCACATGCAGGGAACTTTAATTTTTGCCTAAGAGCACAGGCTGGGCACAGTTAGCTTCCAACAGGAATCCGTAACAATTTTTCTAATTCTGTCCAGTTGTGTAAGTGCTCACGTAATGGATCAGATAATTATTTTCTGCCCCTGGAAAAGCTCCAGGCAAAACTAATTCTAAAAGATGTTTTGGGGCTGACCATTCAGTCCAGTTCAAAACCTGCTACAATTGTACTGGCCAATAAAAAAATTAATATTTTGAGGTTGACTAATTCAGCCCAATATTTAGTTGGTTGCAAAGACACAGGCCAATAGAATTTGCTCCTTGGAGACAGAGACCTACAGATCTCTATATGTCCAAAACTTGCTTGGTTGTAGTTTAGATCCTAAACAGCTAAGCACATCGCTCCCAGAGACTGATGAGGGGAGCCAATTTCGATGGCGCATGCAGGCAGGATTTGCCTCAGCTAGCGTCTGGCATGGTCCAGGTCATATACTGATGTACATGGTCCGGACTGGGTTTTGATTTGGGGAAGAGAAGTGGTTTGTGTGTTTTCACAGGATGCAAAGCACCCCGTTCCTGAGCGATTGGTGCAGACCGTGGATTCCTCTACTCAGAGACCTGAGGACGAGGCGAGATCAAGAGATCCCACGGACACGGAGGCGGAGGTGGCGGCGGAGTTGGCAGATTCCTGAGAGATGATCCAGCGCCTGATTTTACCCCTTTCCCAGCTTTCTGTCTTGCTCTGCCTGATCTGTCCGTTTCAGCCAAGGCTGCTTGACCCCCTGAGGGGAAAATAGCTACCTCCCCTGCCTTGTTTACAGTGTTGGATGCTCAAGGCTAAAACCTTGCCAGATAGACGGAATTACCAAAACTATCAAGTAATTTAAATTCACAATTGGATGCTGTAGTTAATCTCTACAACTGGGTGTGGATTTTGATCTCTGCTGGTCGCAGGTTAAGATTTTGCTGCTTTTTCTCGGACCCCGGAATACAAAATTGCTAATTGGCTCTAATTTAGTTTGACTAGTCATACCAGGGGTCCCATTTGCCGGTGCTGTAGCCCTACTCAAGGGCTCTATTCTGAGCCAACGTTTCAGATATTGTGCAAGCACTGTCTCTTCCAGGAATGCTTATGTGTACGTACGCTGGAGTGTCTTCACCTGGCCAATGGCTTCAGGTCCGCCATGGCCTGGCCCTAGTAGGCGTTCACCTTGGAGTATCTTTCAGCATAAAACTTCTGAACGTGTTGGAGGATGGCATTAACCAGAGATGGGTCTAGATCACTGGGCAGCTTTTCCAATCTAAGATAGGGAGAGTCTGGACCTGAGGCGTCATCCTGACGACGGATCTGGATTTGTCCTGGCTAATTCCCGGTGATGCCTAAGACAGGTTTTGTCATCATATTTAATATATATATTTAAAGGGAGACTTGTAGGTACCAAGGCCCTTTTCCCTTCTCTTGGCGATTCGCAGGGCCGTGTGACCTCCGGCTCCCTGGAGATTCTGCACTAGCACTGGCTTGAGGGGATAGCTTAGCAAGAACCTGGCTCTCTTTGTTATGGTGATTCCACCTGTATTCAAGGTTGTAGCAGTGGGCTCCACACGCCTGGTCCCTCCCAGCTGATTCTGCCTGAGGTGCCGGGGCCTTTAATCCACTTCTCCTGCTCCTGTTGGGAGGAGGCCTTGCCCTTTTGATCCCTCTAGCCCACTGGTATAAATACTTGACTTGAGTTTAATAAAGTGGCCATTTACTTTTGGTATATGAGCAAGGTATCTTTTTTGTATGTGTCTCTTTAAACCCTCAGGACAATCGTCCATTCTTGTGGGCCCGAGATCGGGAAGGTGTGCGCCTGGATTGGGTGTGGGTATCCACTGGAAGGCGGGGTCTAACAGTGCTGATATTTTGTTTATGATCTAACCAATAGATCAGAGTGCAAAGCTAGCCACACTAGTAAGCCATACAGGCCATGCAGTGTTGTCCTTAATACCTACAGCCACACTATTTAGCCATAGAGGCTGTGAGATGTTGTACACACCTTTCACCCCAGCACTTCGAGAGGAATATAGAGCAGAGTGAGACAGAACCTTGCTCTCTTTTCAGTCTGACAATTTTATAGAGGTAAGAGTTCTCTAGTGGCTTGGCTGATTTGCTTTTCTGATATTTCAGCTTGAACCCCAATATCTGTCTCTGGGATTTATTATTCGAGATACATGTGGTAGTCAACTTTTGGAGTACAAATTCACAATAAAAGCCATTTTATTTTTTTTTTTTTTTGCAGAAAGAGCATAGGCCAGAGCTCCACACAACCAGAGTCACCACACACCGGCTAGCTTTTCCTTTCTTCTCTCTTGGTGGGTTTTTCCAGGACTCTGTTCTGAGGCTGCTGCCAGGCTAGATAGCTACCTTAAATTCAGTCAGGCTTTTACTGTTTTATGCAGCAGCAGTAACTCTCACATCATCATCATCAGTAGAAGATTTGGTGATAAAATTGGGAATTCTTTTTTTTTTCAAAGTTTATTAAATTATAAAACTTTCCATTTCCACCCCCCTCCCAAAACCCTCCCACTCCCCCCACTCCCTCTCCTCCTCCCTCTCCATCCCTAAGAGCAGTCAGGGTTTCCTGCCCTGTGGGAAATTCAAGTTCCTCCCCCTTCCCTCCAGGTCCAGGAAGGTGAGTGTCCAAACAGACTGGATCTGCAAAATCCAGTATATGCAGAGGAAACAAGTCCCAGTGTCATTGTCAACGGCTTTTCAGAAAGACTCCGGGCCAGCCACATTCAGAGAATCCGGACACATTGAGAGACTGTGGTTGGATCACGTCCTCATTCCGTCCCAGTCCAACTGGCCTTGGTAAACTCTCATTAGATCCGTCCTCTTGTATCAGTGGGTGATCGCATCCCTCGCAGTCCTTATTTCCTTTTTCATGTTCTTCATCCCTCTGCTCTTCATTTGGCCCTTGGGGGGCTCAGTCCGGTGCTCCAATGTGGGTCTCCATCTGTATTGCCATCCATCGTCGGATGAAGGTTCCCTCTGGTCTTCCCTTCTTTGCTCACGTTCTCTTTCCTTCTGCTTCTCGTTTGGACCTAGGGAGTTAAGTCCAGTGTTCCGATGTGGGTCTCTGTCTCTATCTCCATCCATCGCCAGATGAAGGTTCTATGGTGATAAGCAAAATATTCATCAGTATGGTTATGGGCCAAGGACATTTCAGGCACCCTCTCTTCTGTCCAGAGAACAATCTGGGGATCTCTCCTTGGACCTGGGATCCCATTTATAATAAATGGAGAAATTAGTTAAAAAAGAAAGATTTTTCCCACATGAAAAAAAAATGGAAGACACAATTAAGATAGAGAAATGTCTTTGTATGATTATGTAATGTATGATTTAAACATGAAACAAATCAATGAAGGGATAAGCAGCATAAATGGAATTGACATAGTGTTATCATTTTGATAATACTCCTTGTTGTTTTGATATTTTTTGGTTTATCTGTCAAAAAATTGTTTGGTTTATCTGCCAAGATACAGGCCTTAGAAAACCTTAATAAAACATATTATAGAGATAGTCCAGACAGATAAATTTAATGGAGAATCAATTTCAGCATTGCATTATAAAGTTATAGAGGAACAGTCTAAAGTTTTCAAACAACCAACATTAATTTATCCAGTAACCTTACAGGATTTGTCAAATTTGATAGAGGCTCTGTAAGTGCTATTTGGACTTTTGTACCAATGTTAGATGATGTAGGAGAGTCTTTTAACTATCTGTTACTTTCATTGGTTAACTAATAAAGAAAACTGCTTGTCCTGATACGTCAGAATATAGGTAGGCGGGGAAGACAGAACAGAATGCTGGGAGGAAGAAGGCAGTGAGGCAGACACCATAGCTCTCCTCTCTGAGATGGATGCCAGTTAGACTCGTCCTGGTAAGCCACAGCCAAGTGGCAATACGCATTAATAGAAATGGGTTGAATCAATATATAAGAGCTAGTCAATAAGAAGTTATAACTAATGGGCCAGGCAGTATTTAAATGAATACAGTTTCCGTGTAATTATTTTGGGTAAAGCTAGCTGGGAGCCGGGCTGCTGCCCACTGCTCCCACCACTACAGTTAGACTCAAGGAGATTTAAGGAATCATTTGTCTTATATGGCATAGGTTTGCCTTTTTTAAAGCAGTTGTTTAACCCGTGGTCCATTTGTAATAGAATTATTTCCAAATACTGAATAGACTTGGTTAAAGCTGTCTAGAGGTTGGTCCACAATTACAATGGAGTACCTGGTTCACAGAAGAGGCTAAGAATATTGAAAAATGGAGTAAAGCGAGAGGTATGGATATCTCCCAAGAGGAACTTCTTGTAGAAGGAGATCATGCAGCTGTAAAAAGGAAATCCCGATCCCAGCTTCCATCCAGAGGGCCATTGGAGAGGTGAGTTTGCTTCGGGCCCACGGCAGGGGCCCAGTGAGGAGGAGCTCAGACTTCCCCTGACCCCATAGACTCCAAGGTCCCTCTGCACTGCTGGCTCCACCCTCCTAGCTCCCCCGCCAGCAATCCCAGCTTCCATCCAGAGGGCCATTGGAGGGGTGAGTTTGCTTTGGGCCCACGGCAGGGGCCCGACCAGGAGGAGCTCGGACTCCCCCTGACCCCATAGACTCACAGGTCACTCTGCACTGCTGGCTCCACCCTGCTAGCTCCCCTGCCAGCCATCCCAGCTTCCATCCAGAGGGCCATCGGAGGGGTGAGTTTGCTTCGGGCCCACGGAAGGGGAATGGTGAGGAGGAACACGGACTTTCCCAGACCCCATAGATTCCCAGGTCATCCTGCAGTGCTGGTTCCACCCTGCTAAGCTCTCCCGCCTGCCATCCCAGCTTCCATCCAGGTACAAATTCCTATATTTCTCCCTTCCCACTGGGGCCATAAAATTTCCCCAGCTCAGCTGCCTTGCACACTGGGCCTGCTCTGTAAGCGCATTCCAGAAAGAGGGAGTGGCTGTGCTTCAATAGCCTGCCTGAGGAAAGGTAGGATTTTATCAGTGAACTCCCTGCCCAACAAGGGAACCTGACCCGCTACCAGAGGTTCCAATAGAGAGCATTTGAAGTAAGAGATGGGCAGACGCCAAGGCAAGACCTCCTCCAACAATCTGAAAAACAACATGAAAACACCAGATCCCAACGACCCTACAACAGAAGGACTTGAACACTCTAACCAAGAAGGAGTGGGAAAAAGTGCCATTATGAAAGCAATAGAGTCCCTTAAACAGGATATGAATAACTCCCTTAAAGAATTGGATGAGAAGTATAACAAAAAGTTTGAAGAAATGAGTATAGAAATGGATGAGAAATATAACAAAAAGTTTGAAGAAATAAGTAAATCTGTGAATGATACCCTGAGAAACCAAGAAAAAACGATCAAAGAAGTAAAGGAAACAGTCCGAGAATTGAAAACTGAAATGGAGGCAGTGAAGAAAACACAAAACGAGAACCGGCTGGATATGGAAAACCTAGGTAAATGAATGGAGACTACAGAATCAAGCATAACCAATAGAATACAAGAGATAGAAGAACGAAACTCAGATTCTGGAGATGCCATAGAGAAAATAAATGCTCTGGTCAAAGGAAACGGCAAATCAAACAAATTCTCTTCACAAACCATTCAGAAAATCTGGGACACAATAAAAAATCCAAATCTAAGAATAATAGGGATTGAAGAAGGAGAAGAACTGCAGATCAAAGGCCCAGAAAATATATTTAACAAAATTATAGAAGAAAACATTCTCAACATAAAGAACGATATTCCTATGAAGGTTCAAGAAGCATACAGAACGCCGAATAGACTGGATCAAAAAAAAAGTCCCCTCGCCATATAATAATCAAAACACAAAACATTCAGATTAAAGAAAGAATATTAAGAGCTGCAAAGGAAAAAGGTCAAGTGACTTATAAAGGTAAACCTATCAGGCTTACACCAGACTTCTCTATGGAAACCATGAAAGCCAGAAGATCCTGGAGAGAGGTACTGCAGAAACTAAGAGACCCTGGATGCAAACCCAGACTACTATACCCAGTCAAGCTATCATTCACTATCAACGGAGAAAACAAAATATTCTAGGATAAAAATAAATTTAAACAATTCGTAGTCACAAATCCAGCCTTACATAAAGTAATAGAAGGAAAATCGCAACCCAAGTAATTCAACATTGCCATCACTGCCTACAATAAGCCAGACAACTAGCGACCCTTCACAACCACAACTCAAAGAAGAGAAACACACAAACTCTACTACACACACACACACACACACACAAAAAGAATAATAATCAACAACCGGAATCAACAACCACTGGTCATTAATATCACTTAATATTAATGGAATCAACTCACCTATAAAAAGGCACAGACTTAGAGACTGGATAAGAAAATATGATCCACTGAGTAAAACTCTAATGTGTATATGTTCCACACCTTTTTTAACCATTCTTCTATTGAGGGGCACCTAGGCTGTTTCAAGGTTCTGGCTATTACCAATAGTGCTGCTATGAACATAGTTGAACAAATGCTTTTTAGTATGTTAGGGAATCTCTATGGTATATTCCCAAGAGTGGAATTGCTGGGTCCTGAGGGAGGTTGACTCCCAGTTTCCTGAGAAACCGCCACACTGATTTCCACAGTGGCTGCACAAGTTTGCATTCCCACCAACAATGGATGAGTGTTACCCTCACCCCACATCCTCTCCAGCATAGGCTATCCTTGGTGTTTTTGACTTTAGCTATTCTGGCAGGTGTAAGACGGTATCTCAAAGTAGTTTTGATTTGCATTTCCCTGATCGCTAAGGAGGTTGAGCATGACCTTAAGTGTCTTCTGGCCATTCGAAGTTCATCTGTTGTGAATTCTCTGTTCAGTTCAGTACCCCATTTTTTAATTGGGTTAATTAGAGTTTTAGTGTCTAGTTTCTTGAGTTCTTTGTGTATTTTGGAGATCAGACCTTTGTCTGATGAGGGGTTGGTGAAGATTTTCTCCCAGTCAGAAGGCAGCCTTTTTGTCTTCCTGACAGTGTCCTTTGCTTTACAGAAGCTTCTCAGTTTCAGTAGATCCCATTTTTTCATTGTTTCTCTTATTGTCTGTGCTACTGGGGTTCTACTTAGGAAGAGGCCTCTTGTGCCTATATCTTGAATTTTGCATGAAAATGGATAGACATAGAAAATGCTTTACTGAGTGAGGTAAGCCAGACCCAAAAAGAGGAACACGGTATGTATTCACTCATAACTGGATTCTAACCATAATAAAAGGTCTTTGAGCCTATTATTTGTGATCCTAGAGAAGCTAAATAAGAAGACAAACCTGATGAAGATTATTTACCTATCCGCCAGGAGGTAGGAAATAGCCAAGAGTCCCAGGTAACCTTGGGTCCATGGGGGGGGTGGGAGGGTTATTGGAAGGGGAGAGGGTTAGAGAGAAGGGAGTAGGGGAGTAATGGAGAAAGCTCGGTTGACCGGGATGGGGGGAGGGAGGAAAGATGAATATGGGATCAGGGAAGAATATATTTCAACTAAGGGAGTCATTTTAGGGTTTACAGGAAACTTGATTATATATGGGATCCCAGGTCCAAGGAGAGATCCCCACATTGTTCTCTGGACAGAGGAGAGGGTGCCTGAACCGGCCTTGGCCCATAACCATACTGATGTATATTTTTCTTATCACCATAGATCCTTCATCTGGCGATGGATGGCGATACAGGCGGAGACCCACATGGGAGCACCTGACTGAGCCCCCCAAGGCCCAAATGAGGAGCAGAAAGACGAAGAAATGAATGTGGCTCGCCCGGAGTCTTTCTGAGAAGCCATTGACAATGACACTGGGACTAGTTTCCTATGCATATACTGGATTTTTGGGATCCAGTCTGTTTGGATACTCACCTTCCTGGTCCGGGAGGGAGGGGGGAGGAACTTGAACTTCCCTCAGGGCAGGAAACCCTGACTGCCCTTAGTGACAAAGAGGGAGGAGGAGAGGGAGGGGGGAAGTGGGAGGGTGTTGGGAAGAGGGGCGTAAATGGAAACTTTTATAATTTAATAAAATTACTTTAAAAAAAAAGAAAACAGGATCCATCATTCTGCTGTTTACAAGAAACACACCTCAACCTTAAAGATGGACATCTACTCAGAGTAAAGGGGTGGGAAAAGGTTTTCCAAGCAAACGGACCTAAGAAACAAGCTGGTGTGGCCATTCTAATATCTAGCAAAATTGACTTCAAACTAAAATCAATCAGAAGAGATGGAGATGGACATTTCATACTAATAACAGGAACAATTCATCAGGAGGAAGTCTCAATCCTGAATATCTATGCCCCTAATATAAAAGCACCCACTTATGTAAAAGAAAAACTTTTAGAACTCAAGGCAGTCATCAAACCACACACATTAATAGTAGGAGACTTCAACACACCTCTCTCACCAATGGACAGATCAGTCAAACAGAAACTCAACAGAGAAATAAGAGAATTGCTAGAGGTAATGAATCAAATGGACTTAACAGATATCTATAGAACATTCTACCCAAAAAGGAAAGAATATACCTTCTTCTCTGCAGCTCATGGAACCTTCTCGAAAATTGACCACATACTCGGTAACAAAGCAAACTTACACAGATCCAAAAGATATTAGTAATCACCTGTGTCTTGTCGGATCACCACGGAATAAAGTTAGAATTCAATAACAATTTGAATACCAGAAAGCCTACAAACACGTGGAAGTTGAACAGTCAACTACTGAGTCATCCCTGGGTCAAGGAAGAAATAAAGAAAGAAATTAAAGTCTTCCTTGAATTTAATGAAAATAAAGGCACAACCTATGGGACACAATGAAAGCAGTTCTAAGAGGAAAGTTCATAGCGCTAAGTGTCCAATTAAAGAAAATGGAGAAAGCATATATTGGAGACTTAACAGCATACCTAAAAGCTCTGGAAAAAAAATCAGACTCTCCCAGGAGGAGTAGAAGATTGGAAATAATCAAACAGAGGGCTGAAATCAACAAAATAGAAAAACAGAAAACAATTCAAAAAATCAACGAAACAAAAAGTTGGTTCTTGGAGACAATCAACAAGATTGACAAACCCCTAGCCAAACTAATCAAACGGCAGAGAGAGAACACTCAAATTAATAAGATCAGAATAGAAAAGGGAGACATAACAACAGACACAGAGGAAATTCAGAGAATCATTAGATCTTACTACGAGAGTTTATATGCCACAAAGTTGGAAAATGTACAAGAAATGAATTGGTTTTTAGATAAATACCATTTACCAAAGTTAAATCAAGACCAAGTGAACAATCTAAATAGACCTGTTAGTCATGAAGAATTAGAGGCTCTTATCAAAAACCTCCCCACCAAAAAAAGCCCAGGACCAGATGGTTTCAATGCAGAATTCTACCAGAAATTTCAGGAAGAGCTAAT
Source organism: Myodes glareolus (assembly GCF_982192425.1). Classification (NCBI taxonomy): domain Eukaryota; kingdom Metazoa; phylum Chordata; class Mammalia; order Rodentia; family Cricetidae; genus Myodes; species Myodes glareolus. Next base: position 85,024,945 of record NC_142027.1, read on the forward strand.
ACCTATACTCCGTAATGTATTTCACAATAGAGAAACAGAAGAATCATTGCCAAACTCTTTTTATGAAGCTACAGTTAGCCTGATACCAAAACAACACAAAGACACAACCAAGAAAGAGAATTACAGGCCAATCTCACTCATCAACATTGATGCTAAAATAATAAAATACTGGCAAACCGACTCCAAGAATACATTAGAAAATTATTCATTATGATCAAGTGGGCTTCATCCCAGAGATGCAGGGCTGGTTCAACATATGCAAATCTATCAATGTAATCCATCATATAAATAAACTGAAAGAAAAAAACCATATGATCATTTCATTGGATGCTGAAAAAGCATTTGACAAAATTCAACACCCCTTTATGATAAAGGTGTTGGAGAGATTGGGTATATGAGGATTATACCTAAATATAATAAAAGTAATATATAGTAAGCCGAAAGCTAGCATCAAATTGAACAGAGAGAAACTCAAAGCCATTCCACTAAAATCAGGAACACGACAAGGCTGTCCACTCTCTCCATACCTCTTCAATATAGTGCTCGAAATTTTAGCAATAGCAATAAGAAAACATAAGGGGATCAAGGGGATTCGAATTGGAAAGGATGAAGTTAAATTTCGTTAATTGCAGACGATATGATAGTGTACGTAAGCGACCCCAAAAACTCTACCAAAGAAATCCTACAGTTGATAAACACCTTTAGTAATGTGGCAGAATACAAGATCAACTCCAAAAAATCAGTTGCCCTCCTATACACAAAGGATAAAGAAGCAGAGAGGGAAATCAGAGAAACATCACCTTTCATGATAGCCACAAATAGCATAAAATATCTTGGGGTAACTCTAACCAAGGAAGTGAATGACCTATTTGTCAAGAACTTTAAGTCCTTGAAGAAAGAAATTGAGGAGGATACCAGAAAATGGAAAGACCTCCCTTGCTCTTGGATTGGGAGAATCAACATAGTAAAAATGGCAATTCTACCAATAGCAATCTATAGATTCATTGCAATCCCCATCAAAATCCGTTCAAAATTCTTCACAGACCTTGAGAGAACAATAATCAACTTTATATGGAAAAAAAACCAGGATAGCCAAAACAATCTTATACAATAAAGGAACTTGTGGAGGCATTACCATCCCTGACTTCAAACTCTATTACAGAGCTACAGTATTGAAAACAGCTTGGTATTGGCATAAGAACAGAGAAGTCGACCTATGGAATCAAATAGAAGACCCAGATAATAACCCACAAACATATGAACACTAGATTTTCGACAAGGGAGCTAAAGGTTTACAATGGAAGAAGGAAAGCATCTTTAACAAATGGTGCTGGCATAACTGGATGTCAACCTGTAGAAGAATGAAAGTAGATCCATATCTATCACCATGCACAAAACTCAGGTCCAAATGGATTAAAGACATCAACATTAATCCGACCACTTTGAACCTGAATGAAGAGAAAGTGGGAAGTAGTCTAGAAGCTATAGGCACAGGAGACCACTTCCTAAGCAGAACCCCAGGAGTACAGACAATAAGAGAAACAATGAATAAATGGCACCTACTGAAACTGAGAAGCTTCTGTAAAGCAAAGGACACTGTCAGGAAGACAAAAAGGCTACCTTCCGACTGGGAGAAGATCTTCACCAACCCCTCATCAGACAAAGATCTGAACTCCAAATTATACAATGAACTCAAGAAACTAGACACTAAAACTCTAATTAACCCAATTTAAAAATGGGGTACTGAACTGAACGGAGAATTCACAACAGATGAAGTTCGAATGGCCAAAAGACACTTAAGGTCATGCTCAACCTCCTTAGCGATCAGGGAAACGCAAATCAAAACCACTTTGAGATGCCATCTTACACCTGTCAAAATAGCAAAACTCAAAAACACCAACGATAGCCTATGCTGGAGAGGATGTGGAGTGAGGGTAACACTCATCCATTGTTGGTGGGAATGCAAACTTGTGCAGCCACTGTGAAAATCAGTGTGGCGGTTTCTCAGGAAACTGGGAGTCAACCTACCTCAGGACCCAGCAATTCCACTCTTGGGAATATACCCAAGAGATGCCCTATCATACTACAAAAGCATTTGTTCAACTATGTTCATAGCTGCACTATTTGTAATAGCCAGAACATGGAAACAACCTAGGTGCCCTTCAATAGAAGAATGGTTAAAAAAGGTGTGGAACATATACACATTAGAGTATTACTCAGCGTTAAAAAACAATGACATCTTGAATTTTACATGCAAATGGATGGAAATAGGAAACACTTTACTGAGTGAGGTAACCCAGAACCAAAAAGAGCAATATGGTATATACTCACTCACAAGTGGATTCTAGTCATAGTTAAAGGTCTTTGAGTCTATAATTCGTGATCCTAGAGAAGCTATATAAGAAGGTGAACCTGAAGAAAATGATATAGTTATCCTCCTGGATATTAGAAGTTGACGAGATTGCCAGGCAAACTGGGTGCACGGGGAGTGGAGGTGTGGAAGTAAGGGGAGATGGTTAGGGAGAGCAGAGAGGGGTAGGATTGGGGATGGCTTGGGGGATTGGGAGTGGGGGAGGGAGGAAGGATGGTTATGGCAGCAGGGAACTTTATATCTCAAATAAGGGAGCCCTTTTAGTGTTTGCAAGAGACTTGATTCTGGATGGGTTCCCAGGCTCAAGGAGAGGTCCCCAGATTGTTCCCTGGGCAGTAGAGGCGAGGGTGCCTGAACTGGCCTTGGCCCATAACCATACTGATGAATATTTTGCATGTCACCACAGAACCTTCATCTGGCGATGGATGGAGATAGAGACAGAGACACATATTGGAACACTGGACTTAACTCCCTAGGTTCAAATGAGAAGCAGAGGGAGGGAGAACGTAAGCAAGGAAGGCAGAACCAGAGGGAACCTTCATCTGACGATTGATGGAGATGGTGACGGAGACCCACATTGGAGGACTGGACTGGGCCCCCAAGGTCCAAATGAAGAGCAGACGGAGGGAGAACATGAAAAAGGAAATCAGGACCGCCAAGGGTGCGTTCACCCACTGATACAAGGGGACTGATTGAATGAGAGCTCACCAAGGCCAGCTGGACTGGGACTGAATGAGCATGTGATCACACCGAATTCTCTGAATGTGGCTGACATGGGGGCTGACTGAGAAGCCATTGACAATGGCACTGGGTCTTGTTTCGTCTTCATGGACTGGCTTTTTGGGATCCTGGTCTGTTTGGATGCTCACATTCCTGAACCTGGAGGGAGAGGGGAGGAACTTGGATTTCCCACAAGGCAGGAAACCCTGACTGCTCTTAGGACTGGAGAGGGAGGAGGAGATGAAGTGGGGGGAGTTGGATGGTATTGGGAGGAGGGGAGGAAGTGGAAATTCTTAATAATAAATAAATAAATAAAAATATAACATGTAAAAACAATTCTCACCTTTAAATATTTGATATGTGTTTCCTCAGAGAACTTATATTACTGTTTTTTAGGAAAGTTTATTAAACAATGATTTTTTCCACAAATACATGATTATTATTTCTCAAATAACTATCTTGAAAACATATAACATGGAAGAAAATGTGTTTAAATTATGTAGGATTTTTACTGTATTTTAATAAGTTTAATTTAAGTATTTTTTTTTAAATTTTAGCATTCTTACAGAATTTTTTTCTCATGAGCATCCTCTCAAGGGTGAATAACATTCACTGCTTTTAATAGTGCATGTTAGATTGGCTTGAGATCACAAACAGTGAAACGAACTATTTACTGTGTCAAACAACTAGAAACACATGTTTATACACATTCAGTTGCTTATGAGTAAGAGAAGAAGTTAATAGTAAACATTTGGGGACAAAAGTTGATGAATAAATCCATTACACCTATTACAGTGGGAGACATAACTAAATTATCCAAACAGTAGAAACTGCCAAATTGTCAGAAAGATCATATGTGTTTGGCAAAATAATTCAGCATCAGTGTAAAGCATTTTTAAATGCTCAGAGAGTACAACTCTCCCCTCCACCTCGAGTTCGCCCTTTTGTCTGTGGGGTCCTTAGACCTCCAAGAGTCCTGTCCCTGTGCTGAGGAAAACCTTTCAGACCAAACCTTCATCTGGTAAAGGATGGAGATAGAGAAAGAGACCCACATTGGAGCACTGGACTGAGCTCCCAAGGTCCAAATGAGGAGTAGAAGGAGGGAGAACATGAGCAAGGAAGTCAGGACCACGAGGGATGCGTCCACCCACTGAGACGGTGGGACTAATCTAATGGGAGCTCACCAAGGCCAACTGAACTGGGAGTGATGGAGCATGTGATCATACTGGACCCTCTGAATGTGACTGGCAATGAAGGCTGACTGAGAAGCCAAGGACAATGACACTGGGTTTTGATTCTACTGCATGGACCGACTTTGTGGGAGCCTGGTTTGTTTGGATGCTCACCTTTATAGACCTGGATGGAGGGGGAGGACCTTGGACTTCCCACAGGGCAGGGAACCCTGACAGCTCTTAGGACTAGAGAGGGAGGGGGAGGCGGGGAGGAGGTGGAAATTTTTAATAAAAAATAAATAAATACAAAAAATAAATGGTCAGGGAGGAGAGACAAACAAATAAAAACTCTCTGTGCAAAGGACAGCAAAAATCAGGGACAAGGAACAGGACTTTTTCAAACCATATTATGTGCTTGTGTTGTGCATATACATGGTCTATCTGTGCTACATCAGGGTCTAATGGAGTCTATTGTCTCCTTGTGACAGTGAAATAAGTAGAGTGAAAACCGAACTTCAAAGGTTCCATTCTTATTTACGAGGTGTCCTTCTTTACCTATCCCCACATCCTTCATACATAGCTCTTTGTTACTCATGTTTAAGTAAAAAGATGGTTTCTAACATTCTCATAGGAATAATAAAAAGCTCAGTATTTGCTTTTCATATAAGAACATATGAGTCCATTAGAATGTATCATAACATACTGTGGTAATATGCTACATGCTTAATGAACAATATCTAGTGTTGAAACATTTTGAAATCTACTGCTTCCATTGAGAGAAGTCAAAAATACTTAGAGTTCTCTCAAAATTTCAAAATCACAAATAACTTCATGTTGGAATAAAATTGCTTTTACTTGTGCTTCATTCCACAGGTTCTATTTGTCAATCTAATTAGCAGCCCCGACATCTTTGTGAACCTTGCCAGTAAAAGCAGGGGAGAAGTTATGATAAGCTTCATAAGATTTTGATCTCCATTTGAGTTCAGCTTTCCTTTCCCCACTGCTGCTTTGCCTTGGTTGAATACAACAAGCCAGTGCAGCCCATGATCTCACTGGATAACTTGATTGCTGAGCAGACCACTTGAACTCAGCAAGGGAGAAACTCAGAATTTTAATCTCTTTTGTTTTCAGGAGTATCTGTTTAACCAAGCCAGGCGTAAATTCTTCCTGATTTTTGAGGCTCTGCAGATGGTGAGTGTGCGTGTAGCAGGTGAATGGTATTTACTGATACTTTTTAAAAAAGCAAATCCTCTAGAGAGAATCCAGAATCAGAAGCTCAGAAGAGATGGATGGTTCTATAGTAAGTATGTCTCTGCACAGCAGCTATGCTCAATTTCTTCTACAAAGATGAAATATTTATGTTGCACATCTTCTCTGCTTCTCATAGTCTTGTCTAAGGAGTTTATTTCTATTGACATTTGCTTGTCTGTGCTAAATTATGACAGTTATGATTGAGTTTTTAAATGTATACTCTTTACATGGGGTCAAATTCCCACTGTTTTGTTTTGTTCTTGCCTGCTCAATTTTTTCACGACATAGATCCTCAATGAACTGATGAGGCTTATCATTGCGGATTCCATTGTGACAGAGGAATATTGTAGTTTCCTGATGCCTAATTCCTCCAGAGACCAACTCACACCCTCATATGAAGACAGAAAAGGCAAATATATGGCATGGCTTCTGCCCGAGCTCCCTTGGTTTACTGGCTTATGGAGATGCATGTTTATTCGCATGAAATGCGTAGTCTGGCATATCTTTTACAGTTATGAGAAAGTAGACTTATGAATGACATATTCTTTTGGAAAACAAAACTACATATATGGAATTCATTGAGAATCTGGAAGGTGGCAGACATACATAGCATATGTGTGGCATAAAATTGATGCTGTTGTACTCATACTACTGTTTCCATGTGTTATTCCTTGGGCAATCACTATCCCAGCAATAATGATGTCACTCTGTGTGTGAAAAACTGTCATCAGTTTTTCTTAATGTATTGATTTTGATTTCATTCCCCTGTATTTGGTTCTCTGCAAATATATCTACCACTTCAGAGATCATTTTTTTTGTTCCTGGTTTCATATACACTGTTTGATTATGTAGTCCAGGATATATTGGATTCATGTTATCGGAAATAATTATTTTGAAGCATTGCCAAGTGATGAACATAAACTACCACATCTTTTGCAGAAAATGAACTTTTCCCTAATTATTTACATTAGATTCCTTACATTGGAAACTACCTAGCACTGGATCTTCACATATTTCCCCCAGTGAACACGATTGTTTTCATATGAATACTTTTTAAAAAGTAGGGGTCTATTTATATGTTTTTTACATATCCTTCTATTAAAAAGAGTTTTCCTTAAATAGTTTCCTAGTTGTGTTTTTGCCAACTCTACCATGACCAATTCCTCCCCATCATTTTCCAATCCAGATCCCACCCCTTTCTTTCTCTCATCATAAAAAAACTGGATTCTAAGAAATAATAATGACAAAAAATATACTATGATATAGTACGATAGAAAATAACTACCACAGAATAATAGAAAAAACAATTAGAAGACAAATAGCCCTAGAAAAGTCAAAAGAAACAAAATTCCCCAAAACACTCAACTGGAATCTGTAATATATATGTGTGTGTGTGTGTGTGTGTGTGTGTGTGTGTGTGTGTGTGTGAAAATATGACAAGAAAATGTATATATAATATAAGAGATAAGGGAAAGAAATGATGTAAATTTCTGACTTGACATTATGAGACAAGGAACGTCCAAGTTGCTGATAAATTTGGGGGTGGGGGTTCAAGACAGGATTCCTCTGTAGCTTTGGAGCCTGTCCTGGAACTAGCTCTTGTAGACCAGGCTAGCCTCAAACTCACAGAGATCCACTTGCCTCTGCCTGCTTAGTACTGGGATTAAAAGTGTGTGTGCCACCACCGCCCAGTTCTCTTTTGGAATTTTTTTGAGGCTTGCCTTGCAGCATACTTTTGAGAGTAAATTCTTATCCTAGTGACAATTCTTTGAAAAACCTAAATTTTCATTTGAAAATGGTTATGAATCAAAGATAGTTTCTGGATTAGGGATCTGTGCATGTGTCCACTTCTTATTTCATTTCTAGTAATAAATCATATGCATAACGACATGCCCTGTGTATACTGCCTCTATTTCTGCTAGTTCATATGTCCTTCGATTCAGCTAAGATAGAGGACTGTGTGGTAGGGAAGGGTGTGGGGGTATTGGTATTCTCCATCATCTTTGGCCCTTACACACTTGCTTCCTCCTATTTTTAAATTTTTGTTATAAAACTATCTTTTTTCATTTCATGTACCAATCCCAGTTGCCCCTCGGTCCCCTCTTCCTATTTCTTCCATGTTACCCCCCTCACTCACCCCATCAACTTCTCACAGAGTGTAAGACATATTTCTCTGAGGAAGGACCAAGTCCTTCATACAACTTCTAGGATGAGAAAGGTGTCCCTTCTAAGAGAATGGGTTTCCAAAAGTTTTTACAAGCAGTAGGGATAAACCCTGGCCAACTTTCAGTGCCCCCCCCAGTCATCGCCAGCGATACAATGTCACCCACATTCAGAAGGCCTAACTCGATCCTCTACTGGTTCCTTTCCTATCTGGCCAGGGTAGGTGAGCTGCTTTCAGCTTAGGCACGCTGTCTCAGCAGATATGCCCATCATGGTCTTGACCTCTTTGCTCATATTCTCACTCTTCTCACTCTTCAACTGGACTTTGGAAGATCAGCCCAGTGCTCTGCTGTGGATCTGTGCCTCTGCTTCCTTCCATCAGTTGCTGTACAAAGGTTCTATGGTCACACTTGAGATCATCATCAATCAGACTACAGGAGAAGACCAGTCCAGAAACCATCTCCACTATTGCTTAGGGCCTTCGATGGGGTCATCCTAGTGGATTCCTGGGAATTTCTTTAGTGGCAGTTTTCTTGTTAGCCCCATAAAGGCCCCCGCAATTAAGATATTTCTTTGTTCTCTGTCTCTGTTTTTTCCTGTCTCAACTATCCAGTTACCTCTAGTTTCCTTCCACCATTCCCTTTTCCCCTCCTCCTCCCCTTCTATCTTTTCTTCTCTTCCTACCCACATGCTTCCAATGTTCTCAGGAGATCTACTCTATTTCCCCTTACCAGGGGGATCTACATATGTTTCTCTTAGGATTCTCTTTGTTAGATGGCTTCTCTGGGATCATGGACTATAGGATTTGGTTAGATATAGAATCCACTTATGAGTGAATGCATACCATGCTCTTATTTCTGGGTCTGGGTTACCTCAATCAGGACTGTGTTTCTAGCTTTATTCATTTGCATGCAAATTCTAAGATGCCAATGTCTTTCACTCCTAGGTAGACTACACTGTGTAAATGTACAACATTTTTTTTTATCCAATCATTGTTTGAAGGACACCTAAGTTGTTTCCAGGTTCTGCCTATTACAAATAGTGCTTCAATGAACATAGTTGAGCAAATGTCCATGTAGTATGATTGAGCATCCTTTGTACATATGCCCAAGAGTGGTATTGCTGGGTTCTAAGGTAGGTTGAATCCCAAATTTCTGTGAAATTTCCATACTGATTTCCAGAGTGGTTGTAAAGTTTGCATTCCCTCCAGCAACGGAGGACTGTTCCTCTTACTTTGCATGCTCTACAGCATAGGCTTTCGTTGGTGTTTTAGATCTAGAAATACTGACAGGTGTAAGTGGTATCTCAGAGTCATTTTGATTTGCATTTCTCTGGTGGCTAAGGATGTTGAACATTCCCCTAAGTGTCTTTTGGCCATATGAGATTATTCAATTTAAATTCTCTGTTTAGATCTGTACCCCATTTTCTATGGATTATTTAGTAGTTTTATGTCTAATTACTTGAGTTCTGTATATATTTTGGAAATCAGTCTTCTTTCTGATATGGGGTTGGTGAAGATATTTTTCCATTTAGTAGGTTTCCTTTTTATCTTATTGACTGTGATTTTTGATTTACAGAAGCTTCTCAGTTTTAGGAGGTCCCATTTATTTATTTTTGCTTTCCATGTCTACGCTTCTGGAAGTGGTCTCTGGTGCCCTTGCTTTAAAAGATACTTTCCACATTCTCTTCTATCAGATTCAGTGATATAATGGAGTCTATAAACCATTTGGACTTGAGTTTTGTGCTTGAGGATAGATATGGATCTATTTTCATTCTTGTACATGTTGACATTCAGTAATGTCAGCATGGTTTGTTGAAGATGCTTTCTTTTTTCCATTGTATAATTTAAGCTTCTTTGTCAAAAATCAGATGTTTGTAGGTGTGTGGATTAATATACAGATCTGCAGTTCTATTCCATTGATCAAACAGTCTGATTTATACCAATACAAGACCCTTTTATTATTGTACTCTATAATAGAGCCGGATGTCAGGTATGTTGACACCTCTAGAAGTTCTTTATAGTACAGGATTGTTATGGCTATCCATGGTTTTTGTTTTTTTATTTGAAGTTGATTATTGTTCTTTCAGGGATTGTGAAGATTCTTTTGGAATTTTGATGAGGGTTGCATTGAATCAATAGATTTCTTTTGGTAGTATTGCCAGTTTTATTATGTTGATCCTACCTATGCAAGAGCATAGGAGATCTTTCCATTTTCTGGTTTATTCTCCAATTTCTTTCTTCAAATATTTAAAGTTCATATCGAACAGGACTTTCACTTGATTGGTTAGTGTTACCCACAAAATATTTTATGTTATTTATGGCTTTTGAGAAGGGTGATGTTTCTCTGATTTCTTTCTCAGATTCTTTAGCATTTGTATACAAAAGGTTGCTAATTATTTTTAGTTGATCTTAGATCCTTCAATATTATTGAAGGTAATTTAATCATCTGTAGAAGTTCCCTAGTAGAGTTTAGGGGATCTTGTATGTATACTGTCATATAATATGCAAATAGCAAAAGTTTGACTTCTTCCTGTCCAATTTATATCCACTTGATCTCCTTTTGTTGTCTTATCTCTCTAACTAGAACATTAAGAACTATGTTGAATAGGTATGGAAGGAGTGGACAACCTTGTCTTTTTTCTAATTTTGGTGTAATCCCTTTGACACTCTCTCCATTTAATTTGATATTGGCTGTCATCATACCGTGCATTGCTTTTATTTGGTTAGATATGGTCCTTGTATCCCAGTTCTCTCCAAGACATTTATCATAAAGGGGATTCAAATGCTTTTTCAGCATCTGAAGAGAGAATCATATGATAATCTTTTAGTTTATTTTGTGGTGGGTTGCATTGATAGATTTTTGTACATTGAACAACCTCTGTATCCTGTGATGAAACTGACTTGATCGTGGTGGATGATTTTTTTAATTGATGTGTTTGGGGTTCAGTTTAGCTGTTTTTTGTTTTGTTTTGGTTTGGTTTTTTGGGTTTTTTTGGTGGGGGGTTTCAAGTTAAGGTCTCTCTGTAGCTTTTGAGCCTGTCCTGAAACTAGCTCTTGTAGACAAGGATGGTCTCGACTCAGAGAGATTCATCTGCCTCTGCCTCCCGAGTGCTGGAATTAAAGGTGTTCACAGTAATTTGTTGAGTATTTTTGGATCAATGTTCATGGGTGGGATTGGTCTGTAGTTGTCTTTCTTGGTTGTGATTTTGGGTGGTTTTGGAATGGTGCCTTAGGAAAAGAATTGGACAATGTTCCTTCTGTTTCTATTATGCTGAACACTATAAGGAGTATAGTTATTAGCTGTTCTTGAAATTCTTCTAGAATTCTGCACAGAAACCATTCAACTCTGGGATTTTTTGGTTAAGAGGCTTGTGATAACAGCTTTTATGTCCTTGCAGTTTATATATCTATTAAAATTGTCAACCTGGTCTTGATTTAATTTTGGTATATAGTATCTATTTTAAAATTTGTCCCTTTCTTTTTCTTTTTCCAATTTTGTGGAGTATAGGCTTTTGTAGTATGGCCTAATGATTCTCTGGATTTCCCCACTCTCTCTTGTTTTACCCTCCCTTTCATTTCTTATGTTATTAATCTGGATATTCTATCTCTGTCTTTTGATTAGTTTGGATAGGGGTTTGTCTATATTGTTGATTTTCTCCAAAAACCAGCTCTTTGTTTCATTGATTCTTTGTAATGTTTTGTGTCTATTTTGTTGATTTCAGCCCTCATTTTGATTATTTCCTGTTACACTCATCCTGCATGAGTCTGCTTCTTTTTGTTCTAGAGCTTTCAGGTGGGCTGTTAGGTCACTAGTGTGAGCTTCTTCACATTTTTTCTGTGGGCACTTAATGCTATGAACTATCCTTTAGCACTGCTTTCACAGTGTCTCATAGGTTTTAGTATACTATGCCTTCATTCTTGTTGAATTCTATGAAGTCTTTGATTTCTTTCTTTATAGCTTCCTGAGACCCAGGGGTGGTTCAGTAGAGCACTGTTTATTTTCCATGTGTTAGTGGGTTTTCAGAAATTATTGTTATTGTTGAATTCTAATGTTAAACCACAGTCCAATAAGATCCAAGTGCTTACTCCATATTTTTGTATCTGTTGAGATTTGCATTGCTACCAAGTATGTGATAAATTTATAGAAGGTTCTGTAAAATGTTTAGAAGGTGGTATATTCTTCTGTGTTTGGTCGAAATCATCTGTAGATATGTAAATTACATTTGATTCATTAATCTGTTAGTCTTCTTGTTTCTCTTTTAGGTTTTGTCTGCTTTACCTGTCCATTGGGGAGAATGGGGTGTTTAAGTTCCCCATTAATAGTGTGAGGTTTGATTTACAATTTAATCTTTAGTAATGTTTCTTTTACATATGTGGGTGTTCTTGTATTTGGGGCATAGATGTTCAGGATCGAGACTTCACCTTGATGGATTTATCCTGTTATGAGTATAAGGTGTTTTTCTCCATCTCTTTTGATTGATTTTAGTTTGAAGTCTAGTTTGTTGGATATTAAAATAGTTACACCCTTTTGTTCCTTAGGTCCATTTAATTGAAAATCTTTCCTAACCATTTACTCTGAGTTAATATATGTCTTTGAGGTTGAAGTATGTTTCTTGTTCACAGAAGTAGGCTGGATCATGCTTTCGTAATCATTCTCTTAGCCTGTGACTTTCCATAGGTAAATTGAATTCATTGATATTAAGAGAATTTAATGATCAGTATTTGTTAATTCTTGTTAGTTTTTGATGAAAGTGTGTGTTTTACTTCTTTGGGTTTTGTTGGTGGGAGGTTATCTGTTGCATGTATTTGTACGTGTGCAGGTAGCTTTGTTTGGTCAGAGTTTTCCTTCTTGTACTTTGTGTAGTGCTGAATTTGTGGATAGGTATTATTTAAATCTATTTTCACGTGGTTTATCTTGTTTGTCAATGTAACTTAAAACTTTGCTGGTTTTAGTAGTCTGGGCTTGCATTTGTGGTATCTTCAAGTCAGCAGCACATCTGCCCAGGATGTGACTAGAAAAAAATGGAAGAAAATAGTGTACTACAGAAGCATACAGAGAAAATATCATAAAGCACAATTAAACAATGAAACAGTAAAAACATAGAAAATAGTTAAGATGTAGTTAAGTGATAATAAATATGTAAAAGAATTAGAATATGAAAAAGACCACAGGGAAATGTATGATGAATAATATAATTATTCTGTCCATTAGGGCAAGTCTTGGTGACTTGTCCTTTTTTCCCTATCTTCTCCATGATGATTTATATAGAAAAAATTAATAAAGGGCAACGTGCTGTTTGTAATGTTATATCTAATCTAGAAAAAAATTATGGGATAGCTGATCACAGAATTGTTTAGTCACATTTTTTTGGTATTTTTATTGATTCTTTGGATATTTTTCTGAGTAACTTATTGTACTTTAGTTCATTCTCATCTTGTGTTCTTGAAGCAGTGATGGGACCCTGTAGGGGAGAGTAAGTTTTGGATGTCAGCTGATCCAAGCCATGCATCTGCTACACAATCTACATCCTTCACTTGTCCTTTATAAATATGCCCAGCTGTGTTCCCAGCACTGATTCAGGACTTAAAAGTTAGTTTCTTTGTAGCTCGCCACACAGAGGTGTCAGCCCTTCCATGATCTACCCACTAATGTCATTAGAATCATATGCAGTAAGAATTCCTGCTTCTTTCTTGGATATCGAAATTCTGCCTTTGCTACATATCTTATGTTTGACATATTTTTATGTGATGGCAGTGTATGCTTGCATGGTTGCAACTTTACAGCTCATGTTTCTTCAACCTGTGGTTTCTAAAGAAAAATTTGCCATGAGGATAGATAATTCAGAACATGGGTGAAATCTGGAACTTCACATGAAGATAATCTGGCTCCCATTCACATACCCTATTTTAGGCCATAGATCTGAAGCATTTCCTACTTGGCTTAATATTTCCAGAACACAGATAGTTAGTATAGACTGTATTTTGGAGTATATCTTTGAGAATAATGCTAAGCCAGAACACACCAAGTTTTGTGATGAACTCTTTTATCCTTCGTCTAAGTAAAGAAATTTTTATGTGGGCACTTGATAAACTCTTTCCTTTCCTGACAGGGAATCTTGACATTCCAGGATGTGGCAATTGATTTCTCTCCAGATGAGTGGGACTGCCTCAACTTTTCACAGAGGGCTTTGTACAGGGAAGTCATGTTGGAGAACTACAGTAACATGGTCTCTGTGGGTGAGACTTTTTTCATTCCTGATTCCTTCTTCATCATCATTGTTTCTTTCAAGTGTGTTTTACATCTATGTCTGAACTGTCTGCCTGACTTTCATTTGCCATTTAATAAGAATCTTGGAGTTCATTATGTAGAACACAATGTTTGGTGTACCTTTATCTTGTCAATATATTCCTGACTCCTGGAGATGACATTCCTCATTCAAATTTTCATAATACATTTTACTTTTCAGACACATTGTAGATTATATATTGATTTGCATCTTAATGATTCATAATGTGTTTGCATTTGATCCTGTAGTAATTTACAAAGAAACTCAAGGTATAATATATTAACAAAAATGTTTTGAGTGTTTTAAAATATTTGGAGGTAACAATTAGAACATCATTTTGAAATTTTAAATTATAGGCCATCTTATATAATCAGTATGATGGTTTATGGTGGAGAAATCCATGTGTTTTATTGTCATCCCAAGTTATGATCATAGTTCTTTTCCTATATACAGGTCTTTCAGTGTCAAAACCAGACCTGATTAGCTTTCTTGAACAAAGCAAAGAGCCCTGGAATGTGAACATAGGAGAGAAAGAAGGCAATGAAAATGGTAAGTCAGAATGAAGTATTGGCACACGTGGGAAACATAGGGCATGGAGAAATTCTGCCCTGATATGGGATGCATGGTGTAGGAGGTCCTTTATATTTTCATTTGTGAATCAGTAAAAAAAACTGCTTGGCCTGATAGAGCAAAACTTACGTAGGTGGAGAAGACAGAACTGAATTCTGGGAGGAGAAAAGCAGAATCAAAAGGAGAGAGCCACCATGGAGACACCAGTTCAGATATGCTAAATCTTTCCCAGTAAGCAACGACCTTGTGATGAACACAGATTAATAAAAATGGGTTAAATAAAAATGTGAGAGTTAGTCAATAGGAGGCTAGAGGTAATGGCCAAGTAGTGTTTTAATTAATATAGTTTCTGTGTGATTATTTCGGGTATAAGCTAGCCGGGTGGCCGAAACAAAAGGCTCCCTTTCCCTGTAACAGATGCACAAATATTTCTTCCTTAAATTATGTAAAAATTCACATTGAATTGTGACATGAAGGGCAGCTTGTTGGGGTTTCTGTCCCCCTCCATTACCCCACAGTTGACAAGTCCCAAAGAAAATCACACACAGGACTCCATAAGATTATAAACTTATTGGCCCACTAGGTCAGGCTACTTATTAGCTTTTATAACTTATGTTAGCCCATTATCCTTATCTACGTACCCACACGGCTCAGTACCTTTCTCCACTGGGCAGGTTACATCCTGCTTCTTCAGTGATCTGTGCAGGAGTGGTGGTGGGAGCTTCCTCCTTCCCAGAATTCTCCTGTTCTCATTGTATCACCTCTACTATCTGTGTGGTTTTCCTGCCTATACTTCCTGCCCAGCCAATCAGCATATATTTAAAGTATGATTGACAGATTACCCATACCAATGAATGATTATTCCAAATATCTTTAAAATTAAAAGGACCTAAAAATTCACTTTGAATAATTAACTTTAACTATGGTATAAAGCAGAAGTAAAATGATTTGCCCATATCCATGAACTCTACCAGGCCTTGAAATGAAAAATATTGAAATGAAAATTAGCATGAAAAAGTTCCACAGTGTTGGAAGGAGTATTGCTCTGTACATGTTCATGTCTATTTTTCTGTTCTAATGACAGAATTACATATTTTTCACTGTTGTGTAGTCTCACATAAAATCAGGAAATATAAATTTTATAGTTGTATTCATTTGGGAAGATTGTAGAGTTCATTCTTTGTGTCAGATACTACAGAACTTAAAAGGTAACTTTTTCTATTTCAGCAAAATATTCTTAAGAAATTAAGACTTTTTAGGGTCATACTTGTTATTGGTCTAATCTAATGTCACCTAGTAATTTCTGACTATCAAAATTTATTTGTTAATATCCACATAAATGTTGTATGTGCACTTATTTTGCTTTGTGTCTAATATCTGTATTGGAATTTGTTTGGAGAAACAAATTTGTATATCCACAATATTTTACTTTTAATACTTTTTATTAGTCAGTTAAGAATACCATGCAGTGTCAATTGACCAAATTCAACTCTCCACTCTTCCCATGTTCTAATTCCCACAGACATCTTTAGTTTTTTTCCTCTTCTTTTTTTACATTCAGAGAGTTCAATCTGAAACTCCCATAAAATTCTGGGTGTTGACTATGGCCTACAAAATGGATGAACAATCAGAAGTTTCACATTTTTAAACTCAGCATTATTCCCTTTCTCCAAGCATCTTTAAGATGATAGTATCATCTCAACAAAGCATGATTGTCCAGGTCCCTTCGTACTGTCACCCAAGTATTTTAATCTAGCTTGGAATTGCTCAGGTCTGATACATTCTATCCTAATTACTTGAGTTTATATGGGCAACTGTCATGTTTTGTACAGAAAACACTATTTTCTTATAGTCGTCATTCATGACTTCCTGCCTTGTTATGTATTATCATTCTGTCCTGAATGAGCTCTGAACAGTCCATGGAATAAGTTTGCTATGAACATACAAGTTAAAATTAAACATTTTCTTGTTGTTTGTACCATGTCCACCTGTGAGTCACCTTTAATTTTCAAATTCTGTGAGAATTTGGGAATGAAGGAATAGAGATACAACAGTCTGTGGGTGAATCAATAGGACATTAAAACTAATTTTAGTACCAAGTAGAAAAATGGTAGTAGGTGGTACCTTCTATCTTTAAATAATGCTTTTTGAATAAGCATGAATACTCCTCAAATTATTCTACAAAAGAAAAACAGCAGAGCACTGTGAAATTCTTTTCATGAAGACAATTACCTTGACACCTAAACCAGGTATACACCCAAATGTAAGTGAAATATATGCCAATTTTATTATGAACATATATACAAAAGTCCTCAATAAAATATTTGCATCCTACATCCAAGAACATATCAAAAATATAGTCTTCCATAGGTTTTAAGTCAAGACATGTAGGGATAGATGAAAAATTCAAAATCGATAAACATAAACTACCACTCGTACAAACTTAAAGTCAAATTTCAGAAGTTCATCTTACTAGATGCAGAAAAGCCTTTGACAACAGGAACATCCCTTCTTGATATAAGTCTTGGAGATATAAGGGATATAAGAAATATATCTCTACTTAAAAGATGCAATTTACACAAAGTATATAGTCCACATCAAACTAAATGGAGAGAATTCGAAGCCACTCCACTAAAAAAGGAAACAATGCAAGTATATTCAATCTCTCTATATGTATTCAATACAGTACTTGAAACCTTAGCTTGAATAAGAACACAAATGAAGAAGATCTAGAAGTGATTAGTAGCAAAGAAACAAATCAAAAAAATGTTATATGCAGATGCTATGTTTTTATATATAAAATACTCTAAGAACTCTTTGAATAAACTTGCCCAACTGAGCAACACTTTCAACAAGGATAAGGAGTGCCAAATTAACTAACAAAAAAATGGTAGCCCTCCTATATACAAATGAGAAAAGACCTAAATAGAATTCAGGAAAATGATGTCTTTCAGAATAACCTCAAAAAATAGATTGGGGTAATTTGAACTAAAACAGTGAAAGACCTTTATAAAAACTTTAAGACATTGAAGAAATGAATTGAAAAAGATATTGGAAGATGGAAAGATACACATGATCAAAGACTGGTCAATTGATAGGGGAATATTCTGATTCAGTGAAAACACTATCAAAATTCTAACACAATTCTTCTCAGATCTCAAAAACACAGTTTTCAACATCATATAGATACAACAAAAAAAAACCTCAAAATAGCTTAAACTACCATGGAAAATAAAACTATAAATAATATACCATTCAGAGTTTTAAATTATACTATATTTTTTTATTCTATCAGGTATTGTAAAATACTGGTATGGCTGAAAAACAGATATATTGATCAAAAAATCAAATTGTAGATACTAACTTAAATCCACTCATCTATTACATTCATTTTGTAAAAGAATCTAGAAAAATACACTTTAAAAATAAGTGCATTTAATCCTGTCTTATCTAAGCTATTTCCAACAGACCATAAGTTCCCAAAGAAAAAATAGTTTTCTCCAAAAGAGTTTCAGTGTGGATAAAAGTAACACAGGAATTCCCCATAACCAGCACATGAAGTATATCACCAACACAACTCAATGGAATTTTTGTACATTCTTTTCCCCCTGTAATGTTTAGTTTGGAAAGTTATTTATTTTAATTTATGACCTTACAGAATCTTTATGTACATTACACCTTCTAGAGTTTTGTTTCGCTTTGTTTTATGAAATTTTGTGTGTGTCTTTCTCTCTACAAATACTTACTGTGGTTTTTATTTATTTCCCATTATTCTCTGATCCTCTCTGATTTCTTTGATTCTGAATATGTTATTTTATTGTTATTCTTTAGATGACTATTTGTTTTTGAAGAAGTGACTGAAATTGGGTAAATTCAGACATAAGTAAACATGGGGATGATCTCAGGGCATTTTAGGGATGAAAAGTCATAGTCAGAATATATTTTATGAATGCATCTATTTCCTGTATAAGAAAAAGAGAAAATGTATCTCTGATAAAAAAGAAAAGATCAGTCCTAGTGAATTTCCTTGATGTTTGCTATTCTATGGATCTTTCCTTGGGGTATACATGATTCTCTGTAGTCCAGTTAGTAGTAAATGTTTCCAGTTCATCATTTGTTCTTTCCTTATTAATTAATATTCTGTCTTATTTTATGATATTACTCACTTTATTCATTTCATGGGATTCTGGAGATTAGTTAAATCCATTAAGATACTGCAGTTTTACGAGTGTAATATTTTTGCACTTGGGTTATAGTGTTTGTTTTACTTACTTATCTATTGCTGTGATAAAATTCCAAGATAAAGGCAACATATAGAAGAAATACCCATGATGATGAATCAGAGATAGCAGTTGGCAAGGGGCTAGAGCAGCAGTGAGAGGTTCCATCTAGAATCACAACAGGAAATAGATAGCTCACTGTTGTTATTAGAAGGCTTTAAAATTCTCAAAGTCAGTCTCCATGGACATAGATTTTCCAGTAAGTTGATACCTTTTTATCCTACCCATGAAAATCCACCAACATTAGGCTATATATTCAGATATCTGATTGTATGGGGTCATTTCACTCAAACCACCATAATCTCATTTATTAGTTTGAAAATAATGTTTGGAACCTCTTAGGTAACATAAATTCAACCCTTCCATTTCTTTAGCGTATTTAATGAATGTTCCAAAAAATAATCTATCCATTTACATCAAGAAGATTGTTTCATTAGAATAAATCATTTGAAGTTTATTCTATATAATATGTCATCTTGCATATATGTCTACATATATATAAAATTGTGTCACTTATATATCTGAAAAAGTTTTTCTCTCAGTAAAGCATTTCCTATTTCCATCCAATTGCATGCAAAATTAAAGATGTCATTGATTTTACTGCTGAGTAAAACTCTAAAGTATATATGTTCCACACCTTCTTTAGCCATTCTTCTATTGAGGGGCACCTAGGTTGATTCCAGGTTCTGGCTATTACAAATAGTGCAGCTATAAACATAGCTGAACAAATGCTTTTGTAGTATGATTGGGCATCTCTTGGGTATATTCCCAAAAGTGGAATTGCTGGGTCCTGAGGTAGGTTGACTCCCAGTTTCCTGAGCAACCACCACACTGATTTCCAAAGTGGCTGCACAAGTTTGCATTCCCACCAACAATGGATGAGTGTTCCCCTCAGTCTACATCCTCTCCAGCATAGGCTATCATTGGTATTTTTGATTTTAGCTATTCTGACAGGTGTAAGATGGTATTTCAAAGTAGTTTTGATTTGCATTTCCCTGATCGCTAAGGAGGTTGAGCATGACCTTAAGTGTCTTTTGGCCATTTGAATTTCTTCTGTAGAGAATTCTCTGTTCAGTTCAGTACTCCGTTTTTAAATTGGGTTAATTAGAGTTTTAGTGTCTAGTTTCTTGAGTTCTTTATACCTTTTGGAAATCAGACCTTTGTCTGATCAGGGGTTGGTGAAGACCACGAGGGGTGCGTCTACCCACTGAGACAGTGGGACTGATCTAATGGGAGCTCACCAAGGCCAGCTAGACTAGGAGTGATGGACCATGCTATCAAACTGGACTCTGTAAATGTGGTTGTCAATGAAGGCTGACTGAGAAGCCAAGTACAATAAAACTGGATTTTGATTCTACTGCATGGACTTGCTTTGTGGGAGCTTGGTTTGTTTGGATGCTCATCTTCATAGATGATGGAGGGGGGAGGACCTTGTACTTCAGATGTGGCAGGGAACCCTGACTGCTCTTAGGTCTGGTGAGTGAGGGGGAAGAGGGAAGTGGAAGGGCAAAGGGAGGTGGTGAAGAAGTGGAAATTTTTAATAAATATATTAAAAAAATAAGCTAAAATAAAAATAAATAAATTAAAGAAAGAAAAAGTTTAACCTAAATATACTAATTCAGAATATTAAATATTTTTCTTTCTTCCAGTTTTATATTCTTATCAAATACAAGACATGTTTTCACAGGAGACTAGACAAGATTGTATCCAGAATTTGGTATCAGGAATAGCTGTAAGTAGTGACTTTAAAACCTTCCATTTAAGAACGATTTCAATATTTGGTGAAGAAAAAAAGACAACGGATTATGTCAAGATTGACATAGTATCTATTCATCAGCCATCCTGATTGGTACTAGAAATAATGGTCAATAATTTCTATCTTTTCTTGAAAGAGTTCGCAATAGATCACATACAATTTCAGAAGCAGTTTCTTCAGTACAAAAATACAAATAAGTTTTAAAACATGTTTTTTTCTACAAAGAATATTGAAAAACCTGAACATTGAATGACATGTATTCTTTTAAACATTCACTAGAATTTTCCCAACAAAATTACATTTTGTTACAAGCTATTTATGAGATAAACATGAGAAGCTTTTCTCAATCAAATGAGACTGAAAATAAATCATAGAATTTTCAGTCATGAGAAATGTTAGAAATTTAATGATGTTATTAAAGTCTTTACTGGCAACTCTTAGAAGAATAATTTCCAGAATCCTCTCCTTAAAGGGACAAATTCCCAAAAAATCAATTCACAGTATGTCTTTTCTCATTATATAAGTTCATAGAAGACGTCTGTTTTTCCTAAGAGTCAATACATACATGATAATTGTAAGGATGATTTTGATTGTAACACACCTTTTTTTTTCAGCATGATCAGAAACAAGGGAGGCATTATACAAAAGATCAAAATGAAGAGAGACAAAACAATTATATAAAATGTGGCAAATGCCTCAACAGATATGCATGCCCCACTATGCATAAGAGAATTAATTCCAAAGAGAAGGCATGCAAATGTAAAGATTGTGGTAAGTCATTTATTTGTCATTCAAATTTTCAAGCTCACCAGAGAATCCATAGTGGTGAAAAACCTAACAGGTGTCAAGAATGTGGCAAGTCCTTTACCTGGGCCTCAACTCTTCACACTCATCACAGACTCCATACTGGTGAGAAACCTTACAGATGTCAAGAATGTGGCAAGTCCTTTACCAGGCCTTCAACTCTTCATAGTCATAACAGAATTCATACTGGTGAGAAACCTTACAGATGTCAAGAATGTGGCAAGTCCTTTACCTGGGCCTCAAATCTTCAAACTCATCTCAGAATTCACACTGGTCAGAAACCTTATAGATGTCAAGAATGTGGAAAATCCTTTACCCAGATCTCAAGTCTTCATATTCATCACAGAATTCACACAGGTGAGAAACCTTACAGATGTCAACAATGTGTCAAATCCTTTTCCACTGTCTCAACTCTTCTATATCATCAAAGAATTCATACTGGTGAGAAACCTTATAGATGTCAAGAATGTGGCAAGTCCTTTACCCGGGCCTCAAATCTTCAGACGCATCAAAGAACCCATACTGGTGAGAAACCTTACAGATGTCAAGTATGTGGCAAGTCTTTTGCCAGGGCCTCAAATCTTCAGAAGCATCACAGAACCCATACTGGTGAGAAACCTTACAGATGTCAAGAATGTGGCAAGTCCTTTACCCGGGCCTCAAATCTTCAGACGCATCACAGAACCCATACTGGTGAGAAACCTTACAGATGTCAAGAATGTGGCAAGTCCTTTACCCGGGCCTCAAGTCTTCAGAGTCATCACAGACTCCATACTGGTGAGAAACCTTACAAATGCAAAGAATGTGGCAAGTCCTTTCACACGAATTCAAGTCTTAGAAAGCATCACAAAATGCATGTAATGGGTACATTTCATGAATCTTCTTAGTATATCTCACATTAATTCATTGTACAGCTATTCATGCATTAACCAACTTATTTCACAGACTCACATCCTTCAATTAATTTTCAAATCTTAACCAATACTTAGACAGCTATGCAGTTCTTATGAATTTAGAAACATTGTATCCAGATTTGAACTTTATTGTCATCAAACATTTCTTGTAAACAGAATTTATATATCACTGTAAACTGTAAACTTGCTACTCAAGAATTAATTGCTATGAATAGGTAAATATTTCCAGTAGGAGTAAATTGAACAACAACATTTCTTGTCTGTATGTTAAGATAATGTGTGATAAAAACAACCAGTGTCAAACTAGTTCGGATTTTGATGCACACTTAATTTCTTGGCATATGGTTGCTTATGAAATGAGATTATACTCTACATAAACATTATTTTTCTGTGATTCCTAAATAAATATTAGCTTGTTTTAAAATTCAAGTCTTTTAATTTTTGTCTTTGCAACAAAACAGTTAAACATTTTGCCCAATTTTTATTGCATTTTTTTCTGATAGTCTATTCTCTAAAAGTAGAATATCTTAAGTGTGAACACTGCCATGAATGAGCTGGTAGGACAGAGAATGACACACTACATAGATTACTATAAACTTTGTATAATTGTGGTTCATGTCAGTGTGAGATAGATGGAAGATATCAATGGGCATTCAAAGCTGGACAAGGAAGAGCTAAAAGGCAACAAAATCAAACAATGATCTCTAGTCATTTAGGAAAGAAGGTAGTGGGAGAGGTGGCCTTCTCCAGAGAGAATCACATAAACTGATTGTCGAGTAACCAATGGATATCCCTGAAAACATATGGAATTGTAACTTTCCATGGACTGGTCTCCTTGTATTTAGGAACATATGCATATACAAATTTATGTATAAAATAGCAATGCATGAATAAAAGACATTAATTTGAAAGAGAACAGAGATTGTGGTATATAGTAGAGTTGGAGGTAGGATATTGTAAGTACAAAATTAATCTTATTATCTGTATATTTTAATTATATAAAATAAGTAATGTGTTTGTATACACCCCCATGTTTCCCTGTTATACTCCCTCCATCTAAAATATTTGCCCTCACAGTTCTGCAAAATTTTTCATCCTACATTCATACTTTTTCTAAATTCCATTCCTGAGAGAAGATATGTGCTATTTGTATTTTAGAGAGTTGTCTATTTCTTTGACTTAATGATACAGAGTTGCCTCAATTTTCTTGAGAGTTGTGTCATTTTTCTATAATTTTATTCATTGATTGATTATCTTGCATTATTTATGCATATTATGTTTTAATTATCCATGTATTTAAATATATTGGTGATTATCTAAGCTCATTCCCCAAATCATCAGTTATACGAAGTGCAGTGATAACAATTACACACAAACTCATGATTCAGTATACTGAACTCACTTTGATAAGCATGCTTATTTAGGTGTGATTCAGCTGGTATGTCTATGGTAAATTTTCAGTCATAACTATCATTATAGCATCCACAGTACCTGAGATGTCTTATTTTACAAGACCATAGCATATGCGTTCTTTTTTCCCAGTTCCTTTACAGCATTTAGAAAAATTTAGAGTAGGAAAAAAGTGTAATCACTAAAAAGGCACTCAAAGTTGAAATTATGGAACACTCCAAATATTATTTCACTTTGTGACAAATGAGTCTGGGACCCAAGAAAATGACAACAAATTTTAGAGTACTTTGGCCGGGTTATAAGTTCTGTTGAAAATTTGTTCTAATGCAAGTGGTTGCCATGATTTACCCTGAGTGGTCAGAGCTTGACATCGTATTACACCATGCCTCGGTACCTCAACATTGTCCACTTGGTAAGCAGAAAGTACTTGTGAGTAACTAAATTAACTTTGTACACATATTTGTATTTCATATGTATGTTGGCATTTGAGATACTGTCTCAGATATGCTGATTATGAAAAATTGTTTTCAGCATGCAGACAATAAAACTCTGCTCTTTATCATCTACCATACACAAACTGCCCCAAATGTGTCATGGATGTCAAAATGAGAACTGATACCCTACAAATTCCAAAGGACAAAGTAGAGAAAATTTTCCATCTTTTTAGCACAAGTAAGGGGTTTCTGAATAGAACCCTTGTCCAATAGTACATGAGACCAAAAATCAACAAATGGGATCTTTTCAAAGTAAATCTTTTTATTTCAGTGTAAGAAATTATCATTTAAATGAGTCAAACAGAATATTAGAAAATCACTGGTGCAATAGTAACATGAGCATTATTGTGCATTTAACTTTCTGCTGATCTAATGAGGCCTGCATTCTAGGTAGGAAATAGTACCTGGTCCTGTGTCCATGGTCAAAAGACCATGGCTGGATGAGCCATATAGTCCTTTAAGATGATGCTACTGTTGTTACATTGTGTGACAAGAGTAACTTCTTTGTAAATATTTCTACTGATAAATATCTCCAGCTGTCAACCTTGGTCAGAGGTTCTCCTTTATGTAGTGCATAACAGCAAATGCACAGTCTCATAAGTTCAAAATGTTGGAGGGTCCCTGAAAGCTCATTCCTAAATGGTACCTGTGGACTAACCATTCCCCCTAGACATAGGGGACGTCATGGAAGTGGGTCCTGAATATCCTGCCTGAAGGTGAGGAGGACTGCTGTGACATGCTGTCTTTGAACATGACCCAGTCACTGCTCACTCACAAGAGCTGTGATCACCTGCAGTTTCAGGTGATCATGTTTACAACTGACTGTGAACATCGATCTTGAACTGGACAGCTGGAGGAGACAGCCTGCTGGTGGAAGAAAATGCCTCCTAAGCCTTAGTCTCAGTACAGAAAATAAAACGAAAGCTCAAAGATGGCCATTTGTATTACTTATCAGTTCCCCACTTCCACTTTTTCTTTTTCTGCCTCACAGGGAAGACTGTGTCATCCCTATTCCCTCAATTTAATGAGTTTATTGAGATTAATACAGGAATATAGGTACAGAATTGCTTACAGGAGTATGAATAATGCAAATATGTGGTATCATTAGGGCTCACATCAAAATGGGTGACTCAGCAAAACTAGAACCATGACCATATCTGCATGACTTGTTTGCAACTGACTGAGACGGAAGTTCTCATTTTTTCAGTTCTCCTTACTTACCAACTATGGATGCTTGGAAGCAGAAGATCCTTATTAATCTTTTAGTTCCAGCCTTCCCATCCATTGTTTAAATGCTGAGTCTTATGAACTCCCTTCCTAATTCTGTAGAGCTTTGTGAGACATAAGGAAATACTCCTACTTAGGGAAGAAGACACATGTTGTAAATCCCATATCAAACAGTGAGTCTGTAAAGTATACATGCTAGCTTTAAAGAATGATTGGTCTACATTTAGGACTGTACAGCTGCATGCATATACATATATATGCATGTAACAGCAACGAATGGAAAGAGAGGTCATAAATGAGAAGCAGAGCAAGGGTTAGTGTAGTGAGGGTTTGCATGGATGAGAAGGAAGAGGAAAATTGCAATTATAATCTCAAAAATAACAGAGACTATTTACGTCAAAAAGGGGAAGTTGTTACACAAACTTCACCCTTCCTTAAAATGTTAGGTGGTTGCACAAAAGCGCAGTCTACCAGGGAGCTCTGCAAGGCACTAAAGCTGCACAACCATCCTGAAATCCCTGGTGAAGCAATCCTTATTGTTCTCCTCCTCTCTAAGTACAGCTCCAACCTTCTCAGTGACTCGGCTGTAAACACTGCTTCTCTCATACATGTTTTTTCAGCAAAACCTATCATTCATCATCTTCCAGGCCATGATATTTGTGAGACCTCTGCTTGTAATATCCAAGCATTCCAGTGCATCCTTTGAGGTAGTCCATCAAGAATTATTTCATGAATATTTCATTAGATTATGTACCTATGTTGTCAAGGAGGTTTAAGTAAGTGTGTGACTATCATTCCAACTTTTATGGCAGTCAGATCTCACCTGTTTTCATAGCCTACAATCTCATGTGTCAAGCTTTAGCAGCAGAATGTTTCATTGGTTTTTTTGAAAGTCTTTTGTACGTCAAGCAGTGGAGAGACAAAAACACCCCGACTAAGACAGTCTCATTGCAGGCCATTTTAATGTTCAAAAGCAAGCTCTAGAGTGGATTTTTCTTTTCTCTGTATAAAAGGTTGAACCTAAGTGGCATCTTCTATCAACTTTTTTCCAATGAGAGTTACATAAGTGGCCTCTTCCAT
Organism: Myodes glareolus; assembly: GCF_982192425.1. Lineage (NCBI taxonomy): Eukaryota > Metazoa > Chordata > Mammalia > Rodentia > Cricetidae > Myodes > Myodes glareolus. The sequence goes on from NC_142027.1 coordinate 85,051,445, forward strand.
CACTTTTATTCCAAACAGAGGATTTCATTGTAATTATATACAAGTGTACTGAATTTTGTCCTTAGAATTTTCATGGACACTGCAGTTTCATATAAGATCCTGATTCTTTATTTTCCATAAACCTCCTGATTTATGATAAGTCTATTTTCTGGCTTTGTTCACATCACTCCATTTCCATTTAGAAAACTCTACAGATTTTAACTCTTTTTTTAAAGTAAATTTTATTAAATTATAAAAGTTTCCATTTCCGCCCCTCTTCCCAACACCCTCCCACTCCCCCCACTCCCTCTCCTCCTCCCTCTTTGTCCCTTAGGGCAGTCAGGGTTTCCTGCCCTGTGGGAAGTTCAAGTTCCTCCCCCCTCCCTCCAGGTCCAGGAAGGTGAGTATCCAAACAGACTGGATCCCCAAAATCCAGTATATGCAGAGGAAACAGGTCGCAGTATCATAGTCAATGGCTTTTCAGAAAGACTTCGGGCCAGCCACATTCAGAGAATCCGGCCAAATTCCGAGAATCTGGTTAGATCACGTCCTCCTTCAGTCCCAGTCCAACTGGCCTTGGTAAACTCTCATTAGATCCGTTCCCTTGTATCAGTGGGTGAAAGCATCCCTCGCAGTCCTGATTTCGTTTTTCATGTTCTTCCTCCTTCTGCTCCACATTTGGACGTTGGGGGGCTCAGTCCGGTGCTCCAATGTGGGTCTCGGTCTGTATCGCCATCCTTTGCCAGATGAAGGATCTATGGTGATAAGCAAAATATACATCAGTATGGTTATGGGCCATGGCCGATTCAGGCACCCTCTCCTCTGTCCAGAGAACAATCTGGGGGATCTCTCCTTGGACCTGGGATCCCATATATAATCAAGTCTCCTGTAAACCCTAAAATGACTCCCTTAGTTGAAATATATTCTTCCCTGATCCCATATTCATCCTTCCTCCCTCCCCCCACCCCATCCCAGGCCACCGAGCTTTCCCCATTCCTCCCCTACTCCCTTCTTTCTAACCCTCTCCCCTTCCATCAACCCTCCCACCCCCCCATGCACCCGAGGTTACCTGGGACTCTTGTCCATTTCCTACCTCCTGGCAGATAGCTAAATAATCTTCATCAGGTTCATCTTCTTATTTAGCTTCTCTAGGATCACGAATAATAGGCTCAAAGACCTTTAATTATGGTTAGAATCCACTTATGAGTGAATACATACCGTGTTCCTCTTTTTGGGTCTGGCTTACCTCACTCAGTAAAGCGTTTTCTATTTCCATCCATTTGCATGCAAAATTCAAGATGTCATTGTTTTTTACCGCTGAGTAAAACTCTAATGTGTATATGTTCCACACCTTTTTTAACCATTCTTCTATTGAGGGGCACCTAGGCTGTTTCCAGGTTCTGGCTATTACAAAGAGTGCTGCTATGAACATAGTAGAACAAATGCTTTTGTAGTATGTTAGGGAATCTATAGGGTATATTCCCAAGAGTGGAATTGCTGGGTCCTGAGGGAGGTTGACTCCCAGTTTCCTGAGAAACCGCCACACTGATTTCCACAGTGGCTGCATGAGTTTGCATTCCCACCAACAATGGATGAGTGTTCCCCTCACCCCACATCCTCTCCAGCATAGGCTATCATTGGTGTTTTTGACTTTAGCTATTCTGACAGGTGTAAGATGGTATCTCAAAGTGGTTTTGATTTGCATTTCCCTGATCGCTAAGGAGGTTGAGCATGACCTTAAGTGTCTTTTGGCCATTTGAATTTCTTCTGTTGAGAATTCACCTGTCAGAATAGCTAAAGGAACTCCTTCTGCTTCTTCAGCCAAAAGCCACTGAAGTACAAGCGAATTGTGCTGTGGGATCGCCTTCCGCTCCTTCAGCCAATAGCAGCTGAAATACCAGCCCACTGGGACATGGTATATTTCTCTTTAAAAAAGAGCAGCCAGCCTTGGCTCCCTCTCTTGGTTTCGGCTCTGGGTTCCGGCTCGAGCTCCAGTGACTAGACTCCTTCCGTAATGATTGGTGTTTTGTAAGTTTTACCCCCCAAAATAAATACCCCTTTGATACCTCACAGGAATTAGATTATTTTGAGCATTATCACCTTGTAGGCTTTCTTAGAATATATTGAACTATTTAGATTGTCTTTTGGAGATATCATTGCATAGAGGGGGGTTTCTAGCACTGAACTCACCAACCCAAAGACACCCCCATTTAATGATTGGCTTATAATTCTATCAGGAAATAGGAGATACAACAAGTTGATGAGATGAAATGTAGAGGTACCTGCACTTGAAAGGTTCAGATGAGGTGGTTTACTCCAGAATGTTAGATGTAAAAAGTTGGAATAAGGAAAGTTAAATATGAGAGGAAACCTGACAAAATTTGAGGACAGCCTCTATTTGTTAATGCTTTAATGATTGTCATTACACATGATCATGGGACTATACAAAATAGTACAATGGGGATCTTTCTTTGAGAAATCAAGCCCATACTGTATATGATATTTTTACAGGGTGGTGATATTTATTTTATAACAATTTCAAAGGTTATAATTCATGGTAACACATGAGGAGGGATGTGCAGATGTGGTAAATGACAACATATATCCTTTCAAGTATGTCCCCAAAGATCTGTTTCCTCCAACTAGATCATCGCCTACTTTCTTTTTTATTAAATTTATTTTTTGAACAATCTTTTCTCATTTCACCCACATATCCCACATTCCAGTCCCTTCCTTCTTCCTGCTCTCTCTTCCTTTCTTCCACCCCTGAATCCCATCACAGTTCTCAGAGTGTAAGACTTCCCAAGTGGATGCAACAAAGTCTGAAAATCAGTTTGAAGCAGGATGGAGGCCCTCCCCAATATATCTAGGCTGAGCAATGTATTCCTCCAAAATGAATGGTCTCCAAAATGCCAAATCAAGTACTAAAGATAATCACGATATTTACTGTAAATCTTTCTGCTAATGTGTAATAGAAAAACTGGGTTCAGTACAAAATTGAGTGTGTCCCAGATTTTAGGCTAACAAGCTTGCAAGTACTGAATACAATCATTCTATCTGGGATATTAAGATTATGGATGTACTGATTCTCTGAATTTCCTCTGTGTCTGTGTTTATGTACCCCTTTTCATTTCTGATCTTATTAATTTGCATGTTCTCTCTCTGCCGTTTGATTAATTTGGATAGGGGTTTGTCAATCTTGTTGATTTTCTCCAAGAACCAGCTTTTTGATTCATTGATTCTTTGGATTGTTTTCTCTGTTTCTATTTTGTTGATTTCAGCCCTCAGTTTGAATATTTCCAGTCTTCTACTCCTCCTGGGTGAATCAGCTTCTTTTTTTTCTAGATCTTTCAAGTGTGCTGTTAAGTCTCCAATGTGTGCTTTCTTCGTTTTCTTTAAGTGGGCACTTCGTGCTATGAAATTTCCTCTTAGCACTGCTTTCATAGTGTCCCATAGGTTTAGTATGTTGTGTCTTTATTTTCATTAAATTCAAGGAAGACTTTAATTTCTTTATTTCTTCCTTGACCCAGGGGTGATTCAGTAGTTGACTGTTCAACTTCCATGAATTTGTTGGCTTCCTGGGGATAGCACTGTTCTTGAATTCTAACTTTAATCCATGGTGGTCTGACAAGACACAGGTGGTTACTAATATTTTTTGTATCTGTGGAAGTTTGCTTTGTTACCCAGTATGTGGTCAATTTTCGAGAAGGTTCCATGAGCTGCAGAGAAGAAGGTATATTCTTTCCTATTTGGGTTGAGTGTTCTATAGATGTCTGTTAAGTCCATTTGATTCAATACCTCCAATAATTCTATTATTTCTCTGTTAGGTTTCTGTCTGATTGACCTGTCCATTGGTGAGAGAGGAGTGTTGAAGTCTCCTACTATTAGTGTGTGTGGTTTGATGACTGCCTTGAGTTATAGAAGTGTATCTTTTACATAAGTAGGAGGCTTTATATTAGGGGCGTAGATATTCAGGATTGAGACTTCCTCCTGATGAATTTTTCCTGTTATGAGTATAAAATGTCATGAGGGGAACACTCATCCATTGTTGGTGGGAATGCAAACTTGTGCAGCCACTGTGGAAATCAGTGTGGCAGTTTCTCAGGAAACTGGGAGTCAACCTCCCTCAGGACCCAGCAATTCCACTCTTGGAAATATACCCAAGAGGTGCCCTAACATACTACAAAAGCATTTGTTCAACTATGTTCATAGCTGCACTCTTTGTAATAGCCAGAACCTGGAAACAACTTAGGTGCCCCTCAATAGAAGAATGGTTAAAAAAGGTGTGGAACATATACACATTAGAGTTTTACTCAGCGGTAAAAAACAATGACATCTTGAATTTTGCATGCAAATGGATGGAAATAGAAAACGCTTTACTGAGTGAGGTAAGCCAGACCCAAGAAGAGGAATATGGTATGTATTCACTCATAAGTGGATTCTAACCATAATTAAAGGTCTTTGAGCCTATTATTCTTGATTCTAGAGAAGCTAAATAAGAAGGTGAACCTGATGAAAATCATGTAGCTATCCTCCTCGAGATTGGAAATAGGCAAGAGTGCCAGGTAACTGCGGGTGCTTGGGGGTTTGGAGGAGCTGTAGGAAGGGAAGAGGGTTAGAGAGAAGGGAGTAGGGGAGGAATGGGGAATGTTCGGGGGACTGGATGGGGGGGAGGGAGGAAGGATGGATATGGGACCAGGGAAGAATATACCTCAACTAAGGGAGTCATTTTAGGGTTTACAAGAGACTTGATTATAAAGGGGATCCCTGGTCCAAGGAGAGATCCCCAGATTGTTCTCTGGACAAAGGAGAGGGTGCCTGAACCGGCCTTGGCCCACAACCATACTGATGAATATTTTGCATATCACCATAGAACCCTCATCTGGCGATGGATGGAGATGGAGGCGGAGACCCACGTTGGAACACTGGACCTAGCTCCCTAGGTCCAAACGAGAGACAGAAGGAAAGAGAATGTGAGCAAAGAAGGCAAGAGCAGAGGAAACCTTCATCCGAATTTGGATGGTGATACAGACGGAGACCCATATTGGAGCACCGGACTGAGCCCTCCACGGTCCAAATGAGGAGCAGAAGGATGAAGAAAATGAAAAAAGAAATCAGGACTGCGAGGGATGCGAGCACCCACTGATACAAGGGGACTGATATAATGAGAGTTCACCAAGGCCAGTTGGACTGGGACTGAACGAGGACATGATCCAACCAGATTCTCTGAATGTGGCTGGATTCTCTGAATGTGGCTGGCCCGGAGCCTTTCAGAAAACCTATTGACAATGACACTGGGACTTGCTTCCTCTGCATATACTGGATTTTGGCGATCCAGTCTGTTTGGATTCTCACCTTCCCTGGACCTGAGGGAGGGGGGAGGAACTTGAACTTCCCACAGGGCAGGAAACCTGACTGCTCTTAGGGATGGAGAGGGAGGAGGAGAGGGAGTGGGGGGATTGGGGGGTGTTGGGAGGAGTGGCGGAAATGGAAACTTTTATAATTTAATAAAATAAAAAAAATTCATCAGAAAAAAAAAGATTATGGATGTATGCTCCGTTCAGTTTCCAAAGGATTTTGTTTCGTTCAGCTTTTGGCTTTGCAGTTTATAAATTATATAGGTATAAAAAATATCTCAAACCTTTTTAAGTATACAAAGCAACAGCCAGATTCATGATACAGTAATGCCTTGATTAGTTTAAATATAATTCATGAATGTAGGAATATAATCAGTCAAATTAAAAACAGTAACAGTTTCTTCAGATTTCTTGTCAACACTTCTTCAAATTTTATGTCAAATTTGACTATCTCTGATATGCTTGTAGCCTATTAGAAAGCTTGAAATAAAACAGTACCCTCTATACAGTACAAGACTACTGAACTCATGAATTCCAAAGTCAAGCCAGTCAACACACAAGAATGAAAGAGAAAGGTGTTCACAGGCCCCACGCATAACTGAGAAATTGGTGGCAGTTGATGGCTTTTGGAGGAAGAAGGGTCAGTTTAATTTAGGATATGAATGTCAGGTAGTCTGAGCAAACTTAGTAGCGATTCTTACACATGAGCATACAGATGTTGAAATCACCAGGCCAACTAAAGGATACAACAATTTTATTTTTGATTATTATAAGGGGAAACTTACAAAATAGGAAATGAGAAAAGCAAGCACAGCAGTGCTCAGCCAGAATGGTGCAAGAAAGAACACTGGGCAGTGCACAGGTTATTCCTCGGGTCCCAGAAACCCACGCCTTACCTAGGCTCCACTTCTTAAAGATAAAATCAAATCAAGCTCTAAGGGATATGTTAAATAAACAGAAAGGTATAGTAAAGACCCCCAGAAATAGACTGTGTATTGATTTATTAACTTTGAATTTTCTAAATTCTAATTAGAAACAACAGCTGTGGAAAGACACTGGATAGTAGAAAAAAGCTATGGAATGAAATCAATCAGTATATTTTAAAGATGGATTGACCTCAGAATGGAAGCCAAGACATATGTTACGTTGGGGAAGGGGTTTTGCTTTTGTTTCCACTGGAGAAGAAAAGCTATGGATACCATCAAAATTGATAAAGATTAGATTTGAACAAGAGACAATCCTTGATTAGAAGAGGTAATATTAAATCAAAGAGCATGGGCATTCAATCTAAACTAACTTTAAAACTAAAAAATTCTTTACATTTCTTCACTTATAATTTGCTATAAGGGAAACTTTCTAAAAGTAAGGAATGGGGAAGGGTTTTATCTTTGTCTTTTCAGGAGAATAAAGGTATCTAGCTAAGGAATCTGAAGATCACTGGACAAATGAGATATCCAAAGAAAAAGGACAAATCATCCAGAAAATAATGAACCAAGAAAAGTGTAAACTGCTCTATTGAAATACCGAGTGATACCATCAACCTCAGGCAGAAGGAAGTAAATTTAAGAACATGATGCCCACATTCCCAAGAGATATGTCTGCTTCTGGTAGCACACATTAACTTCAGAGAAGATGATGGACATCAAAGAAACTCCACATGGAGCTTACTTTCTTTGTGGCAAAGGTTAGCCACAGGGTAAGAAAGTGCTCTTGCCTCAATTGATGACAGTATGCTGTGCAAATTGGACAAACAGGACACAAAAGAAAGGACTGCCGAACTTTGCCAAGACAAGGTAGAACAGCCATTCAGATCCAGGTTTTTATTTTTAAGAACCAATAGAATGCTACACATAATAGAAACTGAAGGAACATTGGCAAACAACTCTTTTGTGAGGATACAGTTACTCTGATGTCCAAACCACACAAAGACTTAACAAAGAGAATTACAGACTAATCTTTCTCATGAACATTGATGCAAATATACTCAATAAAATACTGGCAAACTGAATCCAAGAACACATAAAAAATATCATCCATCATGATGAAGTAGACTTCTCAGAGATGCAGGGATGATACAACATAAGAAAATATGTCAATGAAATCCACCGTTTAAACCAACTAAAAGAAGAATAACACATGATCATCACCTAGATGCTGAAAAAGACTTCGACAAATCTAATACCCCTTCATGATAAAGGCCTTGTAGAACTCAAGGAACATAGAACATACCTAAACAAAATAAAGGCAATTTGCAACAAGCCAACAATCAACATCAAACTAAATAGAGAGAAGCTCCATTTAAAGTGATAACAGTAAAATCAGGAACAATACAAGGCTGCCATTTCTTTTAGGATATAAGCAAAATAGGACTAGAAGTTCACACACCTATGAGCATGCAGTTTTTGACAAGGAAGCCAAAACTTTAAAATAACACAAAGAAAACTTATACAACAAATGATGATGGCATAAGTAGATGTCAACATGAAGAAAAATGCAAGTAGATCCATATCTATCCCCATGCACAAAAATCAAGTCCAAATAAATCAAAGATCTCACTATAAATGAAGTTACACTGAACTTGATAGAAGAGAAAGTGAAAAGTATCCTTGAATGCATGGGCACAGAAGACCATGTCCTAAATATAGCATCAGTAGAATAGAAACTGAGAGCAACAATTGATAAATGGCACCTCCTGAAACATAGAAGCTTTTGTAATAAGACAAAAAGGCAGCCTACATACTCAATGGGAAAATATCTTCATCGTCTCACATCTGACAGAGGGCTGATCTCCAAAATATATAAAGAACTCAAGAAACCAGACATCAAAATGTCAAATAATCCACTTAAAAATTGGCTCCAGATATAAACAGATAATTCTCAACAGAAGAAACTCAAATGGCTGAAAGACATTTAAGGAATTGCTCAACATCTTTAACCATCAGGGAAATGTCAATCAAAGCAACTCTGAGATGACATCTTATGTCTGTCAATCTGGCTAAGATCAAAGACATTGATGACAGCATCTGTTGGAGCAAGGGGAAAACTCTCCCACAGCTAGTGAGAGTGAGAATTTGTTCAGCAACTTTGGAAATCAGTATGGTGGTTTCTCAGAAATTGGGAATCAATCAACCTCAAGACCTAGCAACACAACTCTTGTGCACACAACCAAAAGATGCACTATCATAACACAAGGACATTTACTCAACTGTTCATAACAGAATTATTCATAATTTCCAGAATGTGGAAACAACCTAGATACCTTTCAACTGAAAAATAGATGAAGAAAATGTCATACATTTACACAATGGGGTATTACACATTTCTTTTACAATGACATCTTAAAATTTTGCAGACAAATGGATGGAACTAGAAAAACCTTCCTGAGTAAGGCAGCCCAGACCCAGAAAGACAAACACAGCTTGTACTCACTTGTAAGTGGATATTACACACACAGTAAAGGATAAACAGGCTATAGTCTGTAACTCCAGATACGCAAGGAAACAAGTAGGACCCAAAGAGTGATACATGTGGAGGGCCCCAGGAAAGGGAAATAGTTAAGATCTTGTGGGTAAACTGAAAGGGGAGGTAAAAGTTAACAAATGGGGAATGGCAACATGGGGTCTTGGGATGGCCAAGTTGGGTGAGGGATGGAAAGGGATAGCAATGAAAGAGATATCTTGAAAGAGGGAGCTATTATGGGGTTAGCAAGAAACCTGGTGCTAGGGAATTTCCCAGGAATCCACAAGGACCCCAGCTAAGACTCCTAGCAATAGTGGAAAGAATGCCTGAACTGGTCATCCCCGCTAATCAGATTAGTGACTACCCTAATTGAAATCATCAAACCTATATCCAGCAATTGATGGAAGTTGATGGAGTGGTCCACAACCAAACAATGGACTGAGCTGCTGGAGTTCAGTTGAAGAGAAGGAGAAGAGATCATATGAGAAAGGGGGAGGAAAGATCCTGATTGGGAAAACCACAGAAATGGCTGACTGCATCTAGGTGGAGCTCACAGACTTTGGACTGACAGCGGGAGAACCTTCCTGGGATCAAAATAAGTCCTCAGAAAGTAGGAGACAGTCATGTGACTTGATATTAAAGGGGATGGCAGTAGGACTAGGGCATACCCTGGGTGAAGGAATTGGCTCTGGATCCCATTCTCTATGATGGGATAACTTGCTCAGTCTTGATACAGAGGGGGAGTCACTTGGCCCTGCCTTAGCTTAGTATGTCAGACTTTCTTCATTCACCAAGAGAGACTTTATACCTTCTGATGAGTAAATGGGGGTGGTATGAGGGATATGTGAGGGTTGGAGAAGGGGGAGACAGGGTAACTGGGGTTGGTATGTAAAATGGAAAAAAACTTAAGATATATAAATAGTTAGGGTATAAAAAATAATTGGCTAAAATGGTTTTGTAATCACATTGTCATACAGGGTTGCCCTAGGAAGGCTATTTAAAACAAAACTAAAGGCATGAGATTAGGATTGTTGGAAATAAGAGAGTGGATCAGGAGTCATTTAAGAGGAATGAGGGGAAATATGATCAAAGTACACTGTACTCATTAATGAATTATTTACAGAATTGTAAAATTGTTTATGTTAAAGGTCACAGCTCAATAGAATTAAAATCTGATGTAACCATTTATATTTTGAAAGAAAAGAGTGAGTAAGTCACTGTCAGTGAAATTGAGATTTTGACATTGGACTGGAAACATTTTTTCTGCAAACCCATATCATAGGCCTGGCTCAGTTGATTCATCTGTGCTTTTAATTACCTTCTTTTCCTTCCTTAGAAAGAATTACATAAAGCCTATAATTCTTCTTGCACAGTTCCACAGATGTTTTCCTCATCTTCATGGAAAGGTCAAATTAAGTGGCATTTCATATTATTTCTTTCAGTGAATAAATATTTGACTGTGAAGTACCCTAGAACCTGACTGAAATGTGGGAAGTATGTGACTCAGTTACTTACTTTTATTTTGATTTTTGAGACAAGGTTTCTTTGTGTTGCTTTAGAGCCTATTTTGGAACTTGCTCTATAGAGCAGGCTGGCCAGATATTAGTTACTTTATTTTAAGAAAAATTCATCAATGCTTCTGTATTCCCTGTGGGCTCTGTAATTATTTTGGATACCTTCTGTACTATGGTTTTTATTCCGTGAAGAGATACTATAACCATAGCAACTCTAATGAAGGAAAATCTTTAGTATGTTCAGAGGTTTATTGTCCATTATCATCATTGCAGAGCATGGAGGCATGCAGGTAGACATGGTTCTTTAGAAGGAACTGAAAATCGAGAAGAAACTACATCTTAATCCCACAAGGAAGAAAATGTGCTCTGAAACACTAGACATGGCTTGAGTATACGACACCTCAAAGCTCTTCCACATCATGACATACATCCCCAATAAGGCACAGTCCTAATAATATAAGATCCATATGAGCTTATAGGGCCAATTACATACAATTAACACACCTCCAAAATACCCTTAGAAAGTAGAATGATCATCTTTATAGTGTCTCTAATAGAAGAAGTTTTTGAAGAGGAGAGCACTTTTTTTAAATAGGAAAGCATAATCATTTGGCTGACAAATAAGTTTAGAAGAAACACAGTAAATGCAGAGAAAAAACTACTTTTTCCTTCTACACATCTTAGGTTCTTGTTGGGGATTCCACAACATAACAAGCTTAAGAAGAGAAAAGCATGAAGCCTTACCTATCACAAGCTTTCACAACAACAGAGCCTTCCAAAGGAAGGGAAGCCTTCAACAGTGCTTAGACCTGAGATTTTCTACCACAGTAGATGGTAAGTAAAACATTATAGAGCTTGGGACAAAATAAAACCAAGAAGAGTCAAACGTGGAAATGTAAATAGAGAGGGTTTTTTGCTCATGTCCTCTGTGTGTGCCTTCTAACATGAGGGGCCTGTTTGTTGGAGTTTCTGTCCTGACCAGTACCCACCAGCCAGCAAGCCCCCAAGGAAATTACACAGAGGTCTCCATTAGATTATAAACTGATTGGCCCATTGTCTCAGGCTTCTTATTACCTCTTATCACTTACATCAACACATTACTCTTATCTATGTTAGACATATGGCTCAGTATCTTTCTCTCAGGGGCAGGTCACATCCTGCCTCTTCGGTAATCTGAGCAAAAGTGTGGGAAGAGCTTTTAAAATAAATATCTTTTTTATGAACATTTATAAACAAATATATTATAACAGCATTATAAACAAATATCTTTTAGCACATTTTCCTCCTTCCTCAGCATTCAAATGATTCAAAGAGAGCATAATAGCATATAGTATCAAGATTCTCTGTGTATTTTCCAGCTTTATGTGGCTTTATTTTAAACTCTATTTCTTTCATTTTTAATTTTTGGCTTTTTGAGACAGGGTTTCTGTGTATTTTTGTCATGGAACTCACTTTGTAGGCCAGGTTGGCCTCGAACATACAGAGGTCCAATTACCTCTGCCTCTCAAGTGCTGGGAATAAAGGTGTGTGCCACCATTGCCCATTGGGTGCCATTCTGTAGCTTGACGAGAGGATTCTTGGGGTTTCTGTCTCTCCCAATATCCCAAAGCTGGCAAGCCAAAAAAGAAAATCACACAGAGAGTCTCCATTAGGCTGTAAACTGATTGGCCCATTAGCTCAGGCATCTTATGAGCTCTTATTACATATATTAACCCATTATTCTTATCTATGTTAGCCGTATGGCTCAGTATCTTTTTCAGCGGGCCGGGTCACATCTTGCTTCTGCGGTGATCTGTGCAGGAGTGCAGGAAGAGCTTCCTACTTCGCAGAATACTCCTGTTCTAATCGCCCTGCCTCTACTTCCTGTCTGGTTGATCCACTTATATTTCCTGCCTTGCCAAGCAGAATTTATTTAAAATATGATTGACAGATTACAGACAATTCTCCTGTACCAGCCTTCATCAGTCTTCAGATATGAAGCTGCTCTTACATCCACAGAGGAACATGTGGTGCTTCTGACCTGCTTGAGGAAATAGTCAGAAAACCCTTACTTTTTAAAATTAGTAACATTTTCTTTCCCTTTCTGTTATTCATTTTAAAAGAAAGCAATCATTTTTCATTTTACATACCAATCCCAGTTCCCATTTCCACCTTTCTTCTATTCTCTCCACCTTACCCATCCCAGCCCACCTGCCATCCACTCCGCAGAGAGGGTAAGGCACATTGCTTTGGGGAAGGTCCAAGGCCCTCCCTACTATATCTAGGCTGAGTAAGCTATCCATCCAAAGAGAATATCCATCCAAAGAGAAAAGGTTCCAAAAAAGACAGTAGAAAAAGTAGGGACACATCCTGGTGCCACTACCAGTGGCCCTGAAGTCTGCCCCAGCATGCAATCGTCAAATACATTTAGAGAGACAAATTTAGAACTATGCTGGTTCCTTTCCTGTTCTACCAGCATTTTGTTCAGCTGCCATTAGCTCATGTAAACTGTTACAGTGGGTGTCCCCATCATGGTCTTGACCTCTTTGCTAATATTCTCATTCCTCCCACTCTTCAACTGGCCTTTGGGAGCTCAGTCCAGTGCTCCTAAGTGGGTCTCTGTTTCTGTATTCATCAGATGCTGGATGAAGCTTCTATGATGATGTTGAAGATATTTATCAGTCTGACTACAGGGCAAAGCTAGTCAGGTCCACTCTCCTCTGCTGCTTAAGTCTTAGCTGTGGTCATCGTTGTGGATTCCTGGGAATTTCTCTAGAGCCAGTTTTCTTGCTAGCTGCATAATGGCACCCTCAATCAAGATAACTCTTTCCTTGTTCTCAGCGTTGTTCTTCCTCCATCTCCACTATCCCATTCCCTCAAGTTTTCCTCTTCCCTCCCCTTCTCCATTCCTCTCCTCCTCTTCCCTTTGTGCCCTCCCTACTCCACCACACCCATGCTCCAAATTTTGTCAGGTAATCTTGTCCTTTTCCCCTTTGCAGATGGATCTATGTATTTCTTAGAGTTCATCTTGATGCTTAGCTTCTCTAACTTCATGGACTGTAGGCTCCATATCCTTTTATTTACAGCTAGTATCCACTTATGGGTGACTACATATAATGTTCATCTTTCTGGGTCTGAGTTCCTCACTTAGGATGGTTTTCTCTAGTTCCATTCATTTGTATGCAAATCTCAAGATGGCATTATTATTTACCACTGAGTGGTACTCTGATGTTTAAATGTGCTACATTTTCTTAATACATTGTTCAGTTGAGAATCATCTAGATTGTTTCCAGGATCTGGCTATTACACATAATGCTGCTATAAGCATAGTTGAACAAATGTCCTTGAAGTATGATTGAGCATCTTTTGAATATATACCCAAGAGTGTATTGCTGTGTCCTGAGTTAGGTTGATTTTCAATTTTTTGAGAAACAACCAAAGTGATTTACAGAGTGTTTGTACAAGTTTTGTTCCCACCACCAATGAAGGAGTGTTCCCTTACTATACATCCTTTCCAGCATAAGCTATCATTGGTGTTTTTGATCTTGGCCATTCTGCCTGGTTCAAGATGGGTTCTCAGTTGTTTTGATGGCATTTCTGTAATGACTAAGGATACTGAACATTTCTTTAAGTGTCTTTCAGCCATTTGAGATTCATCTGTTTAGATTTCTCCAATCAGTTATGTACCCCATATTTAATTGGATTATTTGGAATTTTGATGTCTAATATCTTGAGTTTTTATATATTGTGGGAATCAGTCCTTTGTCTGATGTGGGGTTGGTGAAGATCTTTTCTCATTCAGTAGGTTGCCTTTTGTTCTTATTGACTGTGCCCTTGTTAGGCTGTATGAGCAGCTTCAGGGGATGAGCAGAGTTCATTCTCACATTCATTCTTGTGCTCAAAATACTTGTCTAGTCACCATGTTTTCAGGTAGCATATTGTGAGCAGCACCAAATATGAAACGAAGGCAAAGGTCTGGGTATAACTTCTGAGTTGTATTCGTGTATCATCCTGAAATGCAACATGTATTGCAATTATGAATTTAAACATTAACCTTAGTATACTCTGTTCTGTGTACATCATTTTGAATCATCTTTTCAGTGATTCTCATTCAAGGAATATCTGAAGACTGAATTATACATATAACTGGAAAAATTTTGACTAAATCTTTAAGACTTTAGTATTTCAAAAGTTAACTTCTGAAGTACCTTGGAAAATTTAATTCGACACTTGTAATAACATTACATTTAGATGTGTGTAAAGTCTGTAGCTGATTAAATACTAAAACCTGGACTGTTCACAGGGGTATGCCCAGCATTAATAACCAATAGATTTAAACAGAATAATACATGGGGAACACTGGACAGATTGTCAAAGGCATAATGCCTAGAAGGAGCCTACCATTTCCTTAATTCACCCTGGAATCTTCCTTGGTGCTTTTTTCATATTCAGTGGTGGTTTCCATTAAGAACTCACTTACATACATAGCAATGTAGCTTTTTCAGGTGCCTTCCCTGAGACACAGGGCAAGCTCTTCAGTACCTCCTTTTTTCAATCCAGAGATCCCTCTGATTCGTTAGACTCTCACTAATTATAATTTAATACTTCACCATGTATGGAGGTCAAGACTCATTTTCCAAACATTCTTAAGGGATGGTTCTTCCCCTTTGAAGATCTCTAATAAAGGTGAAAAATGAAAGATATTAAGAAATAAGCTCATGTTGATGTGGAAGGAAGTTCAGTTTCATGAAGTCAATGAATACCTCAGGAAAGATCCACAGGGCAGTTAAAATATGTGGGCGTGATGGGGATTGTGAGTGTCCTATCAGACCAAAGATAAGTCACATGTGCAATGATGTAAATTTCCCCCAAACTTCAGCAGAATACATTCCATCAATCATGATGTCAGCAAAGGTGAGATCACCTAGTGACAGAACAGGCTGGAGACACCTAAGGACAGGGCATCCACAGGAGAGCGCTCATACACCAGAACAAACACTCTCAGGAATAGTGATGGCCCATTCCTACACCCAATAAAAGATGATGGGCTGTTGAGACTCAGAAGCCTTAGGAATGCTTGAAGGCCCCGGTCCTGCATGTTGTTCTGAGGTAAAATGTGAGATCCTCCAGCTTTGGCCAGCAGACTTTACTCTCCCTGTTATTAGTGATCCAAAAACAAAAGAAATCCAATGTGCTGAAATACAGTGCTGAAACTGAAACCTCATTCATCCCTCTCTCCTCCATTCCCACTCAGAGTCAAGCAGAGGGCCCCCAACACAGCAGCTGCAGGGTTAACCATTATTGGCTCTCTGCCAAAGTAACCATCAGAAATTCTAGACTCTGAGTCTATTCTTTAGTAACAGAGAGAGAAGCAGGATAGATCCATTACCTCCCCAAAGCTCTAAGATTTAGTGTCCCAGCATGAAAAACCAAGCTGAAGCCTTCCATCATCAAGAAGCTGCCCACTACCTGCACAGGACTCAGTGCATTTTCCCCAGAACCATTTATTTCTTGATGTGTGACACTGAGGTTGAAGGCTAGCTTCCTTCTGCTTCCCTTTAGTCTCTTTATGTTCTCCCTTTTCTCTCCCAAACAGCATGCTCAGTCTTGCCAACAAGGCTATGACCAAAACCTGTAGGCAATGAACAGATGCCACAGCTGCAGTTGGTGTTGCCACAGCACTGGTGACACCACAGAGAATGCCAGGGCTCTCCAGGATACAATAGAATGTGAAGGGAGGGGTCTGCTGCTTTTCACGGTACAGCCCTTACCTCTCTGGCTGATTTTCTCACTCCAAAAATGACCTGAAACCAAGGTACCATATCAGGAGCCTCTCTGATGTCAGAGAGGAAGCTCTTTGTCACATCCTTCATCCAAAGCCAGAGACCTAGCTCCCTGCTTCATCAGAAACCTTATCTGTGTGGAGTTGAAGGCTCACTTTCAAAGCACTGTGCAGGAATGGTTCCTCCCTTTTTTAATATCCACACTGAGTAAGATGAGAAACGAATGATCCTGAGAAATTAGGTCAGGATGATGGGGATTAGGAGGGATGAGTCCTCTGAAGTGAACAGCATCTGGGGAAGATCCTCAGACTTTTAGAGATTGGTGGGATCCAAACAAAAAGAAATCATACAGGTAGTGATAAAAAATTCCTCTGGAGAATCAGCAGAGCACACTCAAGCTAGGAAGGAAGTTGTGAGTAAAGATGTGATTCAGGTTTGACAGTTATGGCTAGAGTCACATGAGCCAAGATGAGCCCTCAGATATATAGAAAAAAACACACCTGGAAAGAATATAAGGGTTCAAACCTTGAATCAATAAATGGAAGAAAGTGCAGTGGCAAGTCGGAGATCAGTCTGGGCTAAGTAGAGGCACCATAAGGTGGAAACACACATGCACACACATCCAGATAGAGGAGGCACACAATAATACGATGTACATCACTGCTATGGTGCTTCCATAAGCGAACTAATGCCAAATCCCTTGGTCTGGAGCCCCCAGTTATGTTCTATGTGCTTGTGAAGGGCTGGCACTGCTAGTTTTGGGTACAGTGCCAATTAGGAGATCATGAGAAGGGCAGGCAATTGGAGAGGCTGGTGTTACTTAATCAAAGAGCATTGTTATAGCCTAACCTTAATTTTCTACTTCAGACAGTCCCTGGAAAGTGGATCCAGCCCATCGACAGTCTGAAAGACTTTTTCTCCAGATCTCTGGACTTTCTTAATAAATGCATGTTCCTTGGAACCTAGGGCTGAGGAAGTCTGTCAGGTAATCTGTGCCATTTCAGATATTCAAGCCTTAATCCTGTAAATGTGGTTATCAACCTTTTTTTCTAAATAGGGTCTTGTAGAGACTAACAAGTTGAGAACCTATTGGAATTTAAGAACAAAGCATTAGCCAAAACTGGAATGAAAATGTTTTATGAACATAAAGAGTGCTGCTATGGTAAAGAAGGAGAATTGAGAAGTGAGATACAGAGAGAGAGAATGGAGGATAGAATATGATTTGCAAATCAATCCGAGATGTGAGTTTCTAGAAAGCAAGGTGTAAAGTATCACCAGCAAATTCCAGCAATTAAGAAATAGGCCTGGACCCAGTTGCATCCTTGGTACTTCAGACAGCTTGGAATTTGCAATAATCAATTGTGAGATATGACACTTACATTGACACACTTCTCCATCCCAGAAGATATACATATCTACCCTAGACAAATAAGCCCAAAACCATTCTGTATGTGTCTGGATCTTATAAAACCGATCTTGCATACAAAGAGACTTCATTGTCTTCCAAATTCCCTGAGATTCAGTTGACAGGTGACAGCACCTGCCATCGAAAATGCTTCCTCTTGGCCCACCCTTCAAATCTGGAAGGTGTTCATGAAGTGAATTTAGAGGTAAGGCTTTGCCTACCTGATTCTTAAAATGCAGTCTTGAGATTATCAGTCTCTGGATGACAACCCTAACCCACCACTCTACAGGAAAGGGAGTCTCGCTGGTAAGCTAGTTTTTCTCCTTCCCTTTACATCATTCAGAAACCTTGGGGACAGCCTCCTTAAGCCTATTTACAGCTGTTCAGGATATAGATTGGCTGCATAGCCCTTAAGTCTGTCCTCAGAAATCAAGAGAAAATTGGCAGAGTTCTAAAACACTCACATGTCTGGAGATGCCGAGGTTATCAATGGTTCATTCTAGTATTTTGCAGGACCAGAACATGGTCCCCAGACTAAGTATGTTATCTTCTCTGATATCATCCCAGGACACCCAAATCAGGCTGGAAGGAGTCAAGTTCTGTTTCTTTCAACTATTGCATAAAGCCCTTAATATTGATAGGTAAGTACATGTATTATTTCTGCTTGGACATTTGCCTACCAAAGAAAACTTATGTATCCAAAACATAATAAATTCTGTTATCTCTGGTTCCAACAGAGTCTTCTTCTAAACCTTTACTCTTTAGTAAATGCAGTTTGTGTCTTCTAATGTTGAAAATCTTTTTCTTTGCATAGTAATACCATTGGGAGTTTGGTTAAATCACCAGAGAATTGGTTAATACAGCACTCATCATCCATTCACATTACTTTAAAATTATGGAGTGATGTGACCTAAAAACAACAGGCCTTTATGTTACCTGTACCTCTAAATTCTAAAATGCTTTCAGAGATCTCACATACAGACATCCTAATAGAATTACCTGCCCACACCTCAACCAGTCAAAAATGGTTCTTAAGGGATCTATGCATATTTACCATTAAGTCAGCAAATGCTTCATACTTGATGCTTGCAGCCCTCAACTTGGGTTGACCTTAAGACATACTTCCAGAAATTGAATTACTTCATAGAATAATTTAAAATAAAACTATGCATATAAACCTAAAAAATAAAATATTTCAAATTAAAATGTCAGCCTTGTATAAATGATGTTGCATTAAACATCAGCATATTTCCACATAGGTAGGAGTTAGAAATACTTGGTGTGCATGTGCAAAAAGTGTACATGTTGATTTATCAGGTGAATAATGAATTCTACAACCTCTGCTGATTGTAGAGAGCAATGAATACTGACCTCGCAATATTCTGCAAGGAATAATTCAAAGGACAAATCATACGTCACTGGGACACATAGCTCAGATAATTTATTAAAATTTTCACTGTATGATTGCTCTTGCAGAGTACCCAGGTTGCAGTCCACTCACCCAAAAGGTGGCTCACTCACACCTCTCTGTGACTCCAGTTGCAGAAGATATTATGCCCTCTTGTGACATCTTTAGGCAGTGCAAACATGTGCTGCAGAGACAGACATTCATTCAGGCAAAACACCCATACATGTAAAATGAAAGTAAAGAGAGTTTTTAAATGGCCTGAATATTATATCCTTCCTGACACACTCACAAACTATTCTAATGTTCAGGTTCATGTATCATGCATTTTATGATCAGAATCTTGCTCTTGATGATGTTTAAGACAGGGTCTCCATATGTTTTCTGGGAACCCTGAAACTCATTGTGTAGACTGTGCTGGCCTGGAAATATCCAAATGCATCTGCATCCCTTGTGTTGGGATTACAATTGTGAATCACCATGCCTGCCCCACCTTTTTTGATAACTTCCTTTTATTGTTTTGTTTTGTCTATTGAGGCAGGATTTCGCTCTATGACCAAACTATCCTAAATTTCCCTATGTAGACTAGGCTGACTTTAAACTCTAAGAGAGCTACATGTCTCTGCATACCAATCCCTCGAATTTAAGGCATGAACCATTACGCATGGCATGAATTTCTTTACCTTTTTAATAGATGGAGGAGAAGCTCTATTCATCAGAAAGAATTTCAGTACTATGAACTTAACCTAGTAAATCCTTTTATTTTCATCTGGGCTCTGATCAGAACTTTGGTACCCAATTCAAACTCCCATAGTGACAGGAAATACATCCTTTATTTCCTTAAGTATCCTAGGGATCCCTGTACATTAAATTGAGTTTGGATTAGATTTTATATCCTATGAGGCAGAATAGAAGTATGTTTTATATTCTTCTGTTTGATTGTGTTCAGCACTATTAGGCAGTCTGTTCAGTACACTCTGGAATAGTTATGGCCAGGTGGAGGTTCTGCTTCTCACAGAGACACTTCTAAGTGAACAATTTGAGCATAGTGCTGCTGGGAACCTGAAGTTCCTCTCATACTGAAATGGCAAAACCCCTAGCATTTAGGAAGTGATTATTCAAACATTTGCTTCAAATGACTCGTGCTCTTAATAAAAGCTCACCCTGAGTGTAACAATTCTTTATGGAAGGACTGTTTTCTGCACAGCTTGAAGAAACTGTTTGAAATAACATGTTATGGTGTGTCACATATCAAAACCATGAATTAGATGAGATTTAACATGTAAAAACAATTCTCATATTTAAAGATTTGACCTATGTGTTTCCTCAGAGAACTTATAATATTGTTCCCTAGGAGTGTTAATTAAACAATGATGTTTTCCACAAATTCATGATTATTATATCTCAAATAACTATTTTGACAACACATAATATGGAAGGAAATGTTGTGTATTTTAGTAAATTTAATTTAAGTGTTTTTCAAATTTTAGCATGCTTACAGAATTTTTTCACATGAATAACCTCTCAAGGGTGAATGCCATTCATTGCTTTTAATAGTAAACGTTAGATTGGCTTGAGATCACAAACAGTGAAGAGAGCTATTTACTGTGTCAACTAGAAACACGTGTTTATACACATTCAGCTGCTTCTGAGTAAGAGAAGAAACAGTTAATAGTAAAGATCAGTGGTAAAATTTAGTGAATAAATCCATTACACCTATTACTCTGGGAGACATAACTAAATTATCCAAACAGTAGAAACTCTCAAATTGTCAGAAAGATCAAATGTGTTTGGCAAAATAGTTCAGCATCAGTGTAAAACATTTTTAAATAGTCAAAGAGGAGAGACACACAAATCAAAACATTCTATACAAAGGACAGCAAGAATCAGGCAGAAGAAACAGAAATTTTTTTCAAACCATAGTCTGTGGTTGTGTTGTGCATGTACATGGTCTGTCTGTGCCACATCAGGTTCTAATGGAGTCTTCTGTGTCCTGTGACAGTGAAATAATCAGAGTGAAACCCCAACTTCAAAGGTTCCATTCTTATTTTCTAGGCGTCTTTCTTTACCTATCCCCACATCCTTCATACATAGCTCTTTGTTACTCGTGTTTAAGTAAAAGGAGGGTTCCTAACAGTAGGTCCCCATGAGAATTATGAAAAGCTCAGTATTTGATTTTCATATCAGAATATATGAGTCCATTAGAATGTATTATAACATACTCTGGTAATATGTCACATGCTTAATGAACAATGGCTGGTGTTGAAGCATTTTGAACTCTACTGCTTCCATTAAAAGAAGCCAAAAATACTTGCAGTTCTCTCAAAATTTCAAAGTCACAAATAACTGCATGTTGAAATAAATATTGCTTTCACTTGTGTTTCAATCCACAGCTTCTATCATTAAACTAATTAGCAGCCCCTACATCTTTGTAAACCTTGTCAGTAAAAACAAGGTAGAGGTTATGATAAGCTTCATAAGATTTTGATCTCCATTTGAGTTCAGCTTTCCTTACCCCACTGCTGATTTGCCTTGGTTGATTACAACAGGCCAGGGCAGCCCACGATCTCACTGGGTAATGTGACTGCTGAGCAGACCACTTGAACTCAGCAAGGGAGAAACTCAGAATTTTAATCTCTTTTGTTTTCAGGAGTATCTGTTTAACCAAGCCAGGAGTAAATTCTTCCTGATTTTTGAGGCTCTGCAGATGGTGAGTGTGCGTGTAACAGGTGAATGGTATTTACTGATACTTTTTAAAAAAGCAAATCCTCTAAAGAGAATCCAGGATCAGAAGCTCAGAAGAGATGGATGGTTCTATAGTAAGTATGTCTCTGCACAGCAGCTATGCTCAATTGCTTCTACAAAGTTGATATTTTTATGTTGCACATTTTCTCTGCTTCTGATAGTCTTGTCTAAGGAGTTTATTTCTATTGACATTTGCTTGTCTGTGCTAAATTATGACAGTTATGATTGAGTCCTTAAATGTATACTATTTACACGGGGTCAAATTCTCACTGTTTTGTTTTGTTCTTGCCTACCCATCTTTTTTTCAAGACATAGATCCATTCCATTGTGACAGAGGAATATTGTAGTTTCCTGATGCCTAATTCCTCCAGAGACCAACTCACATCCTCATATGAAGACAGAAAAGGCAAATATATGGCATGGCTTCTGCCCGAGCTCCCTTGGTTTACTGGCTTATGGAGATGCATGTTTATTCGCATGAAATGCGTAGTCTGGCATATCTTTTACAGTTATGAGAAAGTAGACTTATGAATGACATATTCTTTTGGAAAACAAAACTACATATATGGAATTCATTGAGAATCTGGAAGGTGGCAGACATACATAGCATATGTGTGGCATAAAATTGATGCTGTTGTATTCACACTACTGTTTCTATGCGCTATTCCTTGGGCAATCACTATCACAGCAATAATGATGTGACTCTGTGTGTGAAAAGCTGTCATCAGTTTTTCTTAATGTATTGTTTTTTACTTCATCACCTGTATTTGTTTCTCTGTAACAATGTCTACCACTTCAGAGACCATTAGTTTAGTTGTTTTGTTCCTGGTTTCATATACAGTGTTTGATTCTGTAGTCAGGATATATTGGATTCATGTTATCGGAAATAATTATTTTGAAGCATTGCCAAGTGATGAACATAAACTATCATGTCTTTTGTAGAAAATGAACTTTCCCCTAAATATTTACATGAGATTCTTTGCATTAGAAACTACCTAGCTTGGGATCTCCACACATTTCCCCAATGAACACTCTTGTTTTCATATGAATATTTCAAAGAAAATAGAAGTCTACTTACATGCTTTTTTTTACTTATCCTTCTATTGAATACAGTTTTCCTTAAATAATTTCCTAGTTGTGTTTGTCTCAACTCTACTGTGACCAATTCTTCTCTATCATTTTCCCATCCAGATTCAACCCCTTTCTTTTTCTCATCAGAAAAAAAATATGGTTTCTAAGGGAGAATAATAACAAAAAATATACTTTGATATAGTAAGATAAAACAAAAACTACCACAGAATAATAGAAAAAAGCAATCAGAAGATAAATAGCCGAAGAAAAGCTAAAAGAAACAGAATCCCTGAAAACACTCAACTGGAATCTGTAATATATATATGAAAATATGATAAAAATGTATAATTAAGATAAGATATAAGGGAAAGAAAAGATGTAAAGTTCTGAATTGATATTATGAGACAAGGAACCTCCAAGATGCTGATAAATTTTGGGGGTGGGTGTATTTTCAAGCAGGGTTTCTCTGTATCTTTGGAGCCTCTCCTGGAACTAGCTCTTGTTGACCAGGCTGGCCTCAAACTCACAGAGATCCACCTGCCTCTGCCTCCTGAGATCTGGAATTGAAGGTGTAGACCACCACTGCCAAGCTCACTGTTGAATTTTTTGAGGCTTGGCTTGCAGCATACTTTTGAGAGTAAATTCTTATCGTAGTGACAATTCCTTGAAAAAACTAAATTTTCATTTAAATGGATATGAATCAGAGATAGCTTCTGGGTTAGGGATCTGTGCATGAGTCCACTTCTTCTTCCATTTCTCGTAATAAATCAGGTACATAACTACATGCCCTGTATATGCTGCCTCTATTACTGCTAGTTTATATGTCCTTCAATCCAGTTGAAGTAGAGGGCTGTGTGTGGTTGGGAAAGGTGTGGGGGTATTGGTATTCTCCATCATCTTTGGCTCTTACACACAAGCTTCCTTCTATTTTTCAATTTTTATTATAAAACAGTCTTTTTCAATTTCATGTACCAATCCCAGTTGCCCCTCCCTCCCCTCTTCCTATTCCTTCCACGTTACTCCCTCACTCCACCCCATCAACTCCTCACAGAGGGTAAGGCATATTGCTCATCTATGATGAGCAAGGTATCCCTCCTAAGAGAATGGGTTCCAAAAAGATATTACAAGCTATAAAGATAAATCCTGACCAACTGCTAGTGGCCCCCCAGTCAGTCCCAGCGATAAAATGTCACCCACATTCAGAAGGCCTAACTCGATCCTCTGCTGGTTCCTTTCCTATCTGGCCAGAGTAGGTGAGCTTCTTTTAGCTCAGGCAAGCTGTTTCATCAGGTATGACCATTATGGTCTTGACCACTTTGCTTATATTCTCATTCTTCTCACTCTTCAACTGGACTTTGGAAGATTAGCCCAGTGCTCCACTGTGGATTTGTGCCTCTGCTTACATCAGTTGCTGACAATGGTTCTATGGTGACATTTGAGATAGTCATCAATCAGACTACAAGGCAAGGCCAGTTCGGTCACCCTCTCCACTCTTGTGTACGGTCTTAGATGGGGTCATCCTAACTATTGTGTAGGGTCTTAGATGGGGTCATCCTAGTGGATTCCTGGGAATTTCTTTAGTGGCAGTTTTCTTGTTAGCCCCATAAAGGCCCTCACAATTAAGATATTTTTCTTTGTTCTCGGGGTCTGTCTTTTTCCAGTCTCAACTATCCAGTTGCCTCTGGTTCCTTTCCACCATTTCTTTCTCCCCTGCTCCTACCCTTTTAACATCTCTTCTCCTCCCACCCACATGCTCCCAATTTTCTCAGGAGATCTACACTATTTCCCCTTACCAGAGCGATCTATATATGTTTCTCGTAGGATTCTCATTTTTACTTGACTTCTTTGGGGTCATGGTAGGATTTGTTTACAGCTAGAATCCACTTATGAGTGAATGCATACCATGCTCATCTTTCTGGGTCTGGATTACCTCAATCAGGACTGTTTTTCTAGTTTCATCCATTTGCATGCAAATTCCAAGATGCCAATGTCTTTTACTGCTGAGTAGTACTCCACTGTGTAAATGTACCACATTTTCTTTATCCAATATTTTGTTGAGGGACACCTAGGTTTTTTCCAGGTTCTGGCTATTACAATAAGTGTTTCTATGAACATAATTGAACAAATGTCCATGTAGTATGATTGATCATCCTTTGGACATATGCCCAAGAGTGGTATTGCTGGGTTCTAAGGTAGGTTGAATCCCAATTTTCTGTGAAATTTCCATACTGATCTCCAGAGTGGTTGTAAAAGTTTGCATTCCCTCCAGCAAAGGAGAACTGTTGCTCTTACTTTGCTTGGTCTACAGCATAGGCTTTCATTGGTGTTTTTGATCTTAGACATACTGACATGTGTAAGATGGTATCTCAGAATCATTTTGATTTGCATTTCTCTGGTGCCTAAGGATGTTGAACATTCCCCTAAGTGTCTTTTGGCCGCATAGGTTTCTTCTAATAAAATTCTATGTTTAGATCTGTACCCCATTTTCTAATTGGATTATTTAGTATTTTGATGTCTAATTGCTTGAGTTCTATATAAATTTTGGAAATCATTCCTCTTTCTGATATGGAGTTGGTGAAGATATTTTTCCATTTAGTAGGTTGCCTTTTTATCTTATTGACTGTGATTTTTGATTTACAGAATCTTCTCAGTTTTAGGAGGTTCCATTTATTTATTTTTGCTCTCCATGTCTTTGCTTCTGGGGTTATTATATTTAGAAAGTGGTCTCTGTTGTCCTTGCATTAAAAGATGCTTTCCACTTTCTCTTCTATCAGATTCAGTGTCGTATGATTTATAATGAGATCTATAAACCATTGGGACTTGAGTTTTGTGCTTGAGGATAGATATGGATCTATTTTCATTCTTCTACATGTTGATATTCAGTTATGCCAGCATGGTTTGTTGAAGAATCTGTCTTTTTTCCGTTGTATAATTTAAAATTCTTCATTAAAAATTATGTGTTTGTAGGTGTGTGGATTAATATACAGATCTACAGTTCTATTCCATTGATC
Organism: Myodes glareolus; assembly: GCF_982192425.1. Taxonomy (NCBI): domain Eukaryota; kingdom Metazoa; phylum Chordata; class Mammalia; order Rodentia; family Cricetidae; genus Myodes; species Myodes glareolus. The sequence goes on from NC_142027.1 coordinate 85,077,153, forward strand.
AAACAGTCTGATTTAAACCAATACCACACCATTACATTATTGTAACTCTATAAGAGAGCTGGATGTCAGGGACATTGACGCCTCTAGAAGTTCTTTATTGTACAGGATTGTTATGGCTTTTCAGGGTTTTTTGTTTTTTCATTTGAAGTAGATTATCCTTTTAAGGACTGTGAAGATTCTTTTGGAAATTTGATGAGGATTGCATTGAATCAATAGATTTCTTTTGGTAGTATTGCCATTTTTATTATGTTGATCCTACCTATACAAGAGCATAGGAGATCTTTCCATTTTCTGGTATCTTCTCCAATTTCTTTCTTCATATATTTAAAGTTCATATCGAACAGGACTTTCACTAATTTGGTTAGTGTTACCCACAAGATATTTTATGTTATTTGTGGCTTTCGAGAAGGTTGATGCTTCTCTGATTTCTTTCTCAGCTTCTTTATCATTTGTATATAAGGGGTTACTAATTATTTTTAGTTGATCTTGAATCCTTCAATATTATTGAAGGTAATTTAATCATCTGTAGAAGTTCCTTAGTAGAATTTTGGGGGTCATGTATGTATACTGTCATATAATATGCAAATAGCAAAAGTTTGACTTCTTCCTGTCCAATTTATATCCACTTGATCTCCTTTTGTTGTCTTATCTCTCTAACTAGAACATTAAGAACTATGTTGAATAGGTATGGAAAGAGTGGACAACCTCGTTGTACTTCTAATTTTGGTGTAATCCCTTTGACTTTTTCTCCATTTAATTTGATGTTGGCTGTCGTCAAACCAACGTATTGCTTTTATTATGGTTAGGTATGTTCCTTGTATCCCAGTTCTCTCCAAGACCTTTATCATAAAGGGGATTCAAATGCTTTTTCAGCATCTAATGAGATAATCATATGATAATATTTCAGTTTATTTTGTGGTGGGTTGCATTAATAGATTTTTGTACGTTGAACAACCCCTGTATCCTGTGATGAAACTGACTTGATCATGGTGGATGATTTTTTTTGTTGTGTTCTTGGGTTCAGTTTGCCTGTTTTTGTTTGTTCATTTATTTGTTTGTTTGCTTGTTTTGGTTTTGGTTTTTGGTTTTTGGTTTTTTTGTTGGTTTGGTTTGGTTTTTTTCTGGTTTTTGGTTTTGGTTTTTCAAGACAGGGTCTCTCTGTAGCTTTGGAGCCTGTCCTGAAACTGGCTCTTGTAGACAGGGATGGCCTCGAACTCAGAGAGATTCATCTGTCTCTGCCTCCCGAGTGCTGGGATTAAAGGTTGCGCAGTAATTTATTGAGTATTTTTGGATCAATATGCATGGGTGGGATTGGTCTGTAGTTGTCTTTCTTGGTTGTGTCTTTGTGTGGTTTTGGAATAAGGGTAACAGGAGCCTAAGAAAAATAATTTGACAATGTTCCTTCTGTTTCTATTATGTTGAACACTATGAGGAGTATAGTCATTAGCTGTTCTTTGAAGTTCTTGTAGAATTCTGCACAGAAACCATTCAAGTCTGGGATTTTTTGGTTAAGAGGCTTGTGATAACAGCTTCTATTTCCTTGAGTTTATACATCTATTTAAATTGTCAACCTGGTCTTGACTTAATTTTGCTATAAGGTATCTATTTTAAAATTTGTCCCTTTCTTTTTCATTTTCCAATTTTGTGGAATATAGGCTTTTGTAGTATCGCCTAATGATTCTCTGGATTTCCTCTCTGTTGTTTTATCCCCCTTTTCATTTCTTATGTTCTTAATCTGGATATTCTATCTCTGTCTTTTGATTAGTTTGAATAGGGTTTTGTCTACATTGTTGATTTTCTCAAAAAACAAGCTCTTTGTTTCATCGATTCTTTGTATTTTTTTGTTTCTATTTTATTTATTTCAACCCTAATTTTGATTATTTCCTGTCTTCCACTCCTCCTGCATGAGTCTGCTTCTTTTTATTCTAGAGCTTTCAGGTGTGCTGTTAGGTCACTAGTGTAAGCTTTCTTCACATTCTTTATGTGGGCACTTAATGCTATGAGCTATCCTTTTAGCACTGCTATCATAGTGTCCCATAGGTTTTGGTACACTGTGCCTTCATTTTTGTTGAATTCTATGCAGTCATTGATTTCTTTCTTTATAGCTTCCTGAGACCTAGTGGTGGTTCAGTAGAGCACTGTTTATTTTCCATGTATTAATGGGTTTTCAGAAATTAGTTTTTCTGTTGAATTCTAATGTTAAACTACAGTCCAATAAGATCCAAGGGGTTACTCTATGTTTTTGTATCTGTTGAGATTTGCTTTGCTACCAAGTATGTGACAAATTTTAGAGAAGGTTCTGTGAGGTGTTGAGAAGACAGTATGTTCTTTTGTGTTTGGGTGGAATGTTCTGTAGGTGTCTGTATATTACATTTGATTTATTAATCTGTTAGTCTTTTTATTTCCCTTTTAGGTTTTGTCTACTTTACCTGTCCATTAGAGAGAATGTGATGTCTAAGTCCCCGATTATTAGTGTGTGAGGTTTGATTTACAATTTAATCTTTAGTAATGTTTCTTTATTCTCTGTGGGTGTTCTTGTATTTGAAGCATTGATGTTCAGGATCGAGACTTCACGTTGATGGATTTGTCCTGTTATGAGTATAACGTGTTTTTCTCCATCTCTTTTGATTGATTTTAGTTTGAAGTCTAGTTTGTTAGATATTAAAATAGTTACACCCTTTTGTTCCTTAGGTCTATTTAATTGAAAATCTTTCCCAACCATTTACTCTGAGTTAATATATGTCTTTGAGGTTGAAGTATGCTTCTTGTACACAGAAGTAGGCTGGATCATGATTTCATAATCATTCTCTTAGCCTGTGACTTTATATAGGTAAATTGAGTTCATTGATTTTAAGAGATATTAATGACCAGTATTTGTGAATTCCTGTTAGTTTTTGATAAAAGTGTGTGTTTCCCTTATTTGGGTTTTGTTGGTGTGAGGTTATCTGTTGTATGTATTTGTATGTTTGCAGGTAGCTTTGTTTGGTCAGAGTTTTCCTTCTTATACTTTGTGTAGTCCTGGATTTGTGGATAGGTATTGTTTAAATCTGGTTTCCTGTGGATTATTCCTGTGTTTGTCAATGTAATTTAAAACTTTGCTGGGTTTAGTAGTCTGGGCTTGCATTTGTGGTATCTTCAAGTCAGCAACACATCTGCCCAGAATGTGACTAGAACAATGGAAGAAAATAGTGTACTACAGAAATATACAGAGAAAATATCATAAAGCACAATTAAACAATAAAACAGTAAAAAACATAAAAAATATTTAAGATGTAGTTAAGTTATAATGAATATTTTAAAGAATTAGAATAGGAAAGAGAAAACAGGGAAATGTATGATGAATAATATAATTATACTGTCCATTAGGGCATGTTCTTGGTGACTTGTCCTTTTTATCCTATCTTCTCCATGAAGATTCATGTAGAAAAAAATTGATGAAGGGCAACGTGCTGTTTGTAATGTCATATCTAAACTTGAATACCAAATTTATGGGATAGCTGATCACAGAATTGTTTAGTCACATTTTTGTTGGTGTTTTATTGATTCTTTGGAAATTTTGCTGAGTAACTTATTGTACTTTAGTTCACACTCATCTTGTGTTCTTGAAGCAGTGATGGGACCCTGTAGGGGAGAGTAAGTTTTGAATGTCAGCTGGTCCAAGCCATGCATCTGCTACACAATCTACATCCTTCACTTGTCCTTTATAAATCTGCCCAGCTGTGTTCCCAGCACTGATTCAGGACTTAGAAGTTAATTTCTTTCTAGCTCACCACACACAGGTGTCAGCCATTTCTTGTTCTACCCACTGATGTCATTAGAATCATATGCAGTAAGAACTTCTGCTTCTTTCTTGGATATGGAAATTCTGCCTTTGCTACACATCTTATGTTTGTCATATTTTAATTTGATGGCAATGTATGCCTGCATGGTTGCAACTTTATAGCTCATGTTTCTTCAACCTGTGGTTTCTAAAGAAATATTTGCCATGAGAATAGATAATTAAGGGCATGGATGAAGTGCGGACCTTCACATGAAGATAATCTGGCTACCTTTCACATACCCCATTTTAGCCCATAGATCTGTAGCTTAACTTTTCCTACTTGGTTTAATATTTCCAGCACATAGACATTTAGTATAGACTGTATTTTGGAGTATGTCTTTTAGAATAATACTAAGCAAGAACACGCCAAGTTTTGTGATAAACTCTTGTATCCTTAGTCTAAGTAAAGTAATTTTTATGTGGGCACTTGATAAACTCTTTCCTTTCCTGACAGGGAATCTTGACATTCCAGGATGTGGCAATTGATTTCTCTCCAGATGAGTGGGACTGCCTAGACTTTGCACAAAGGGCTTTGTACAGGGAAGTCATGTTGGAGAACTACAGTAACATGGTCTCTGTGGGTGAGACTATTTTCTTTCCTGATTCCTTCTTTGTCATAATTGTTTCTTTCGAGTATGTTTTACATCTATGTCTGAATTGTCTGCTTCACTTTCATTTGCCATTTAATAATAATCTTGGAGTTCAATATGTAGAACACAATGTTTTGTGTAACTTTATCTTGTCAATATATTCCTAACTCCTGGAGATGACATTCCTCATTCAAACTTTCATAATACATTTTTCTTTTCTATCACATGATAGATTATATATTGATTTGCATCTTAATGATTCAAAATGTGTTTGCATTTGATCTAGTAGTAATTTACAAAGAAACTCAAGGTATAATATATGAACAAAAATGGTTTAGAATGTGTTAAAATATTTAGAAATAGCAACAAGAACATCATATTTGGAATTTTAAATTATAAGCCCTCTTATATAGTCAGCATGGTGGTTTATGAGAAATCCATGTGTTTTATTGTCATCCCAAGTTATGGTCATAGGTCTTTTCCTATATACAGGTCTTTCAGTGTCAAAACCAGATCTGATCAGTTTTCTTGAACAAAGCAAAGAGCCCAGGAATGTGAACATAGGAGAGACAGAAGGCAATGAACAAGGTAAGCCAGAATGAAGCATTGGCACACGTGGGAAACTAGGGAATGGAGAAATTCTGTCATGATGTGGGGTGCATGGTGTAGGAGGTCCATTGGTTTATCAATAAAAAAAACTGCTTGGCCTGATAGGGCAAAACTTAGTTAGGTAGAGAAGACAGAAGTGAATTCTGGGTAAAGAAAAGCAGAGTCAGAGGGAGAGAGCCACCATGGAGTCACCAGGTCAAATATGCTAAATCTTTACCGGTAAGCAACAACCTCGTGGTGAAAACAGATTAATAAAAATGGGTTCAATCAAAATGTGAGAGTTAGCCAATAGGAGGCTAGAGCTAATGGCCAAGCAGTGTTTTAATCAATATAGTTTCTGTGTGATTATTTCAGGTGTTAGCTAGCCGGGTGGCTGGACCAAAAGAATGCCTTTTCCTGTAACAGATGCACAAATATTTCTACCTAAAATTATGTAAAAATTCACATTGAATGATTATTCCAAATTCCTTTATAAGTAAAATGACCTTAAATTCACTTTCAATAATTATCTTAAACTATGGTATAAAGCAGAAGTAAAATGAATTGCTGATATATCTTTGAACTCTAACAGGCCTTGAAATGAACAATATTGAAATGAAAATTAGCGTTAAAAAGTTTCACAGTGTTGGAAGTAGTATTGTTCTGTACCTGTTCATGTCTATTTTCTTCTCTCATGACAGAATTACATGGTTTCCCTGTTGTGTCGTCTCACATAAAATCAGGAAATATAAATTTTATAGTTGTATTCATTTTTGGAAGATTGTAGAGTTCATTCTTTGTGTCAGGTTCTACAAATCTTAAGATGTAACTTTTTCTATTTCTGCAAAATATTCATAAGAAATTAAGACTTGTTTGGGGTGATACATAGTATTGGTCTAATTTAATATCACCTACTAATCTCTGACTATCAAAATTATCTGTTAATATTCACTAAATGTAGTATATGAACATGTTTTTCTTTGTGTTTTATATCTGAATTGGAATTTGATGGAGGAACAAATTTGTATGTCCACAATATTTTACTTTTAATACTTATATTAGTGATTTAAGAATACCTTGCAGTGTCATTTGACCAAATTCAACTGTCCACTCTTCCCATGTTCTACTTCCTCCAGACTTCTTTGTTGTTTTCTTCTTCTTTTTTTACATTCACAGAGTTCAATCCGAAACTCCCATAAAATTCTGGGTGTTGAGTATGGCCTATAAAATGGATGAACATTCAGATGTTTCACATTCTTAAAATCAGAATTATTCCCTTTCTCCAAGCATCTTTAAGATTATAGTAGCTTCTCAGCAAAGCATGATTCTCCAGGTCCCTTCATACTGTCTTCCAAGGATTTTAATCTGGCTTGGGATTGCACAGGTCTGATACATTCTATCCTAATTACTTGAGTTTATATGGGCAACTGTCATGTTGTGTACAGAAAACACTATTTTCTTATAGTCATTCATTACTTCCTGCCTTGTTATGTATTATCATTCTGTCCTGAATGAGCTCTGAACAGTCCACGGAATAAGTTTGCTATGAACATACAGGTTAAAATTAAACATTTTCTTGTTGTTTATTCATGTCCAACTGTGAGTCACGTTTAAGTGACAAATTCTGTCAGAATTTGAGAATGAAGCCATAGAGATGCAACAGTCTGTGGTGAATCAATAGGACATTAAAAATAATTTTAATACCCAGCAGAATAATGGTAGTAGGTGGTACCTTCTATCTTTTAATAATGCTTCTTGAATTAGCATGAATACTCCTCAAATTATTCTACAAATTAAAAACAGCAGAACACTGTAAAATTCTTTTCATGAAGACGGTTACCTTGATACCTAAACCAGGTATACACCCAAAATGTAAGTGAAATATATGCCAATTTCATTATGAACATATATACAAAAGTCCTCAACAAAATATTTGGGTCCTACATCCAAGAACATATCAAAAAAATAATCTACCATAGGTTTTATGTCAAGACATGTAGTGATAGATGAAAAATTCAAAATCAATAAATGTAATCTACCACTCATACAAACTTAAAGTCAAATTCCAGAGGATCATCTTATTGGATGCAGAAAAGCCTTTGACAATATTAACATCCCTTCTTGATAGAAGTCTTGGAGATATAAGGGGTACAACAAATATATCTCTACTTAAAAGATGCAATTTACGGAAAGTGTATAGCCCACATCAAACTAAATGGAGAGAATTCAAAGCCTCTCCACTAAAAAAAGGAAAAATGCAAGTGTACTCAGTCTCTCTATATGTATTCAATATAGTACTTGAAATCTTAGCTTGAAGAAGAACACAAATGATGATCTAGAAGTGACTAATAGCAAAGAAACAAATCAAAAGAATGTTATATGCAGATTCTTTGTTTTTATGTATAAAATACTCTAAGAACTCTTTGAATAAACTTGCCCAACTGAGTAACACTTTCACTGAGGATAAGAAATGCAAAATTAACTAACAAAATCAGTAGACTTAAATAGAATTCGGGGAAATGATGTCTTTCACAATAACCTCACAAAATAGATTTGGATAATTTGAACTAAAACAGTGAAAGACCTTGTACAAACTTTAAGACGCTGAAGAAATGAATTGAAAATGATACTGAAAGATGAACAAATACGTATGCTCAAAGATTGGTCAATTGATATAGGAATATTCTGATTCAATGAAAACACTATCAAAATTCTAATACAATTCTTCTCAGATCTCAAAAACACAGTTTTCAGCATCATATGGATACAACAAATAAAACCTCACAATAGCTTAAAAAAACATGTAAAATAAAATATAAACAAAGCACCATTCAGAGTTTTAAATTATACTACATTTTTTTAATTTACATATTTATTTATGTATTTATAAAAATTTCCACTTCCTCCCCTCCTCCCAATACCCTCCCATTCCCCAACTCCCTCTCCTCCTCCCACTCCAGTCCTAATATCAGTCAGGGTTTCCTGCCCTGTGGGAAGTTCAAGTCCCCCCCCCCCACTCAAGGTGAGCGTCCAGACAGACTAGGATCCCAAAAAACCAGTACATGCAGACGAAACAAGTACCAGTGCCATAGTCAATGGCTTCTCAGTCAGCTCCCATGTCAGCCACATTCAGAGAATCCAGTTTGATAACATGGTTGTTCAGTCCCAGTCCAGCTGGCCTTGGTGAACTCTCATTAGATCACTCCCCTTGTATCAGTGGGTGAATGCACCCCTCGCGGTCCTGGCTTCCTTTTTCATGTTCTCCTTCCTTCTGTTCCTCATTTGGACCTTGGGGGCTCAGTTCACTGCTCCAATGTGGGTCATTGTCTCTATTGCCATCTGTCATCGGATGAAGGTTCCCTCTGATCCTGCCTTCCTTGCTCACGTTCTCCCTCCTTCTGCTTCTCATTTGGACTTGGGGAGTTAAATCCAGTGTTCTAATGTGTGTCTCTGCCTCTATCTCCATCCATCGCCAGATGAAGGTTCTATGGTGATATGCAAAATATTCATCAGTATGGCTATGAGCCAAGGTCCATTCCGGCACCCTCTCCTCTGCTGCCCAGGGAACAATCTGGAGACCTCTCCTTGGGCCTGGGAACCCCTCCAGAATCAAGACTCTTGCAAACCCTAAAATGGCTCCCTTAGTTGAAGTATAAGCCTACCTGCTCCCATATCCATTCTTCCTCCCTCCCCTCAGCCCATTCCCCCAAGCCATCCCCAATCCTCCCCCTCTCCTTTCTCTCTAAACATCTCCCCTTACTTTCCCCCTCCACCCCCCATGCACCCAAGTTTGCCTGGCAATCGTGTCTATGTCCAATATCTAGGAGGATAACTATATAATTTTCTTCACCTTCTTATTTAACTTCTCTATGATCAAGAGTTATAGGCTCAAAGGCCTTTAATTATGGCTAGAATCCATTTATGAGTGAGTACATACCATATTCCTCTTTTTGTGTCAAGGTTACCTCACTCAGTAAAGCGTTTACTATTTCCATCCATTTGCATGCAAAATTCAAGATGTCATTGTTTTTTACCACTGAGTAAAACTCTAATGTGTATATGTTCCACACCTTCTTTAACCATTCTTCTATTGAGAGACACCTAGGTTGTTTCCATGTTCTGGCTATTACAAAGAGTGCAGCAATGAACATAGTTGAACATATGCTTTTGTATGGCATAGTTGTTCATAGTTGAACATATGATAGGGCATCTCTTGGGTATATTCCCAAGAGTGGAATTGCTGGGTCCTGAGGGAGGTTGACACCCAGCTTCCTGAGAAACAGCCACACTGATATCAACAGGGGCTGCACAAGTTTACATTCCCACCAACAATGAATGTGTGTTCCCCTCAGTCTACATCCTCTCCAGCATAGGGTATCATTGGTGTTTTTGATTTTAGCTATACTGACAGTTATAAGATGGTATCTCAAAGTTGTTTTGATTTGCATTTCCCTGATCACTAAGGAAGTTGAGCATGACCTTAAGTATCTTTTGACCATTTGAAGTTCATTTGTTGTGAATTCTCTGTTCAGTTCAGTACCCCATTTTTTAATTGGGTTAATTAGAGTTTTAGTGTCTAGTTTCTTGAGTTCTTTGTATATTCTGGAGATCAGACCTTTGTCTGATGAGGGGTTGGTGAAGATCTTCTCTCAGTCGGCAGGTAGCCTTTTTGTCTTACTGACAGTGTCCTTTGCTTTGCAGAAGCTTCTCAATTTCAGGAGGTCCCATTTATTCATTGATTCTCTTATTATCTGTGCTACTGGGGTTCTACTTAGGAAGTGGTCTCCTGTGCCTATGTCTTGTAGACTACTTCCCACTTTCTCTTCTATCAGATTCAAAGTGGTCAGATTAATGTTGAGGTCTTTAATCCATTTGGACTTGAGTTTTGTGCATGGTGATAGATATGGATCTACTTTCATTCTTCTACAGGTTGACATCCAGTTATGCCAGCTCCATTTGTTAAAGATGCTATCCTTCTTCCATTGTATACCTTTAGCTCCCTTGTCAAAAATCAGGTGTTCATAGGTTTGTGGGTTAATATCCTGGTCTTCTATTCGATTCCATAAGTTGACTTTTCTGTTGTTATGCAAATACCAAGCTGTTTTCAATACTGTAGCTCTGTAATACAGTTTGAAGTCAGGGATGGTAATTCCTCCAGAAGTTCCTTTATTGTATAAAATTGTTTTGGCTATCCTGGGTTTTTAGTTTTGCCATATAAACTTGATTATTTTTCTCTCAAGGTCTGTGAAGAATTTTGATGGGATTTTGATGGGGATTGCATGGAATCTATAGATTGCTTTTGGTAGAATTTCCATTTTTACTATGTTTATCCTCCCAATCCAAGAGCGAGGGAGATCTTTCCATTTTCTGGTATCCTTCTCAAATTCTTTCTTCAAAGACTTAAAGTTCTTGTCAAATAGGTCTTTCACATCCTTGGTTAGAGTTACACCAAGATATTTTATGCTATTTGTGGCTATCATGAAAGGAGATGTTTCTCTGATTTCCCTCTCTGTTTCTTTACCCTTTGTGTATAGGAGGGTAACCGATATTTTGGAGTTGATCTTGTATCCTGTCACATTATGAAAGGTGTTTTTCAGCTGTAGGAGTTCTTTGGTAGAGTTTTTGGGGTCTTTTATGTGCACTATCATATCATCTGCAAATAACAAGAGTTTAACTTCATCCTTTCCAATTCCAATCCCCTTGATGCCCTTATGTTGTCTTTTTACTATTGCTAGAACTTCATTTTTTATAGTAATCAGGTATTGTAAAATACTGGTATGGCTGAAAAACAGATATATTTATCAAAAAATCAAATTGTAAATGCTAACTTACCTCTACTCATCTAATACATTCATTTTGTAAAGGAATCTAGAAAAATGCACTTGAAAAATGAGCACATTTAATCCTAATCTTACCTAAGCTATTTCCAAACAGACCATAAGTCCCCTAAGAAAAAATAGTTTTCTTCAATAGAGTCTCAGTGTTGATAAAAATAACACAGGAATTCCCCATAACTAGTACTTGAAGGATATCACCAACACAAATCAATGGAATTTTTATACCTTCTTTTCCCCTCACAATATTTAGTTTGGAAATCTATTTATTTTTATTTCTGTTATTTTGCTCTGTTTTATGCAATTTTGTGCGTGTCTTTCTCTCTACAAATACTTAGTGTGCATTTTATTTATTTCCCATTCTTCTCTGACCCTATCTGATTTCTTTGATTCTGATTATGTTATTTTATTGTTATTCTTTAGATGCCTATTTGTTTTCGAAGAAGTGACTGAAATTGGGTAAATTCAGACCTAAGTAAAGATGGGGATGATTTCAGGGCATTTGAGGGATGAAAAGTCATAGTCAGAATATATTTTATGAAAGCATCTATTTTCTGTATAAGAAAAAGAGAAAATGTATCTCTGATAAAAAAAACATCAGTCCTAGTGAATTTCCTTGATGTCTGCTATTCTATGGATCTCTTCCTTGGGGTATACATGATTCTCTGTAGACCAGTTAGCAGTAACTGTTTCCAGTTCATAATTTGTTCTTTCCTTATTAATTAATATCTGTATATTTCATAATATTACTCAATTTTCTTTTGCTTCGAGGGATTCTGGAGATGAGTTAAATCCATTAACATAAAGCAATTTTATGAGTGTAATTTTTTTGCACTTGGGTTATAGACTTTGTATTAGTTACTTATCTATTGCAGTGATAAAATTCCAAGATAAAGGCAACATATAGAAGAAATACCCATGATGATGAATCACAGATAGCAGTTGGCAAGGGGTAGAGAAGCAGTGAGATGTCCCATCTAGAATCACAAAAAGAAGTAGATAGCTCACTGTTGTTATTAGAAGGCTTTTAAATTTCTCAAAGCCAGTGTCCAAGGACATAGGTCTTCCAGTAAGTTGATACCTCTTTATCCTACCCATAAATATCCACCAACATTAGGCTATATATTCAGATATCTGATTATATGGGATCATTTCGCTCAAACCACCATAATATCATTTATTATTTTGAAAGTTATGTTTGGAACCTCTTAGATAACATAAATTCACTCCTTCCACTACTTTAATGTATTTAATGCATGTTATAAAAATATTCTATCCATTTACATTAAGAAGATTGTTTCATTAGAATAAATGACTTGAAGTCTATTTTATATATTATGCCACCTTGCATATATGTCTACATATTTATAAAATTGTGTCACTTATATATCTGAAAAAGTTTTTCACTCAGTAAAGCATTTTCAATTTCCATCCATTTGCATGCAAAATTCAAGATATCATTGTTTTTTACCACTGAGTAAAACTCTAAAATATATATGTTCCACACCTTCTTTAACCATTCTTCTATTGAGGGGCACCTGGGTTGTTTCCAGGCTCTAGCTATTACCAATATTGCTGCTATGAACATAGTTGAACAAATGCTTTTATAGTATGATAGGGCATCTCTTGGGTATATTCCCAAGAGTGGAATTGCTGGGTCCTGAGGGAGGTTGACTCCCAGTGTCCTAAGAAACCGCCACACTGATTTCCAAAGTGGCTGCACAAGTTTGCATTCCCACCAACAATGGATGAGTGTTCCCCTCAGTCTACATCCTCTCCAGCATAGGCTATCATTGGTGTTTTTGAGTTTAGGTATTCTGACATGTGTAAGATGGTATCTCATAGTTGTTTTGATTTGCATTTCCCTGATCACTAAGGAGGTTGAACATGACCTTAAGTGTCTTTTGGCTATTGAAATTTCTTCTGTTGAGAATTCTCTATTCAGGTTAGTACAGATAATTTTTTAATTGGGTTAATTAAAGTTTTAGTGTCTATTTCTTGAGTTCTTTTTATATTTTGGAGATCAGACCTTTGTCTGATGTGGAGTTGGTGAAAACCTCGAGGGGTGTGTCCACCCACTGAAACAGTGGGACTGATTTAATTGGAGCTCACCAAAGACAGCTGGACTGGGAGTGATGGAGCATGTGATCAAACCGGACTCTCTAAATGTGACTGTCAATGAAGGCTGACTGAGAAGCCAAGGTCAATAGCACTGGGTTTTGATTCTACTGCATGGACTGGCTTTTTGGGAGCCTGGTTTGTTTGGATGCTCATTGTCATAGACCTGGATGGAGGGGGGAGGACTTTGAACTTCCCATGGGGCAGGGAACCCTGACT